>NW_022900932.1:38887977-38890731 GCF_012274545.1 Fukomys damarensis
AAAAAAAAAAAAAAAAAAAAAAAAAAGAGAGAGAGATAAATCTAGTGGGGCAAAGCGGTTAATGAATGAAGAAAAGAATCAACTACTCTGGGTGCCAAGAAGCCTTTTGAAACTGTGACTCTTCCCAAGTGCTGAACAGGGATCACATTTAAATAGGACACTTAGATAACGACACTTGCTAATGTCCTTTGATGGCAAACAAATTAAAAACAGAGGCCAGATCATCATGCTTGAAATCCCCCTGTATCTTCATCTGTGGATATGGTTTTTCTCAATTAAATTAGATCACTTTAATGGAGGAGATTTTTAAATATACTAAAAATGTACTCCTAAGAAAACAGCTTCCGATTTGGTGATTTTTAAAAGCAAAGCAATTTGTTAGGAGAATGTAAAAAAGCAAACAAACAAAAAAACAGGCACTGAACATGTTTTTGGCTGTGTACAACCAAAAAACAGCCAAGTTCATTTTGATAAGCCTTTGTTAAAAACAACAAACATGCCTGAACTTGCAAATCATGCTGTTTTGAGGAAAATGCAATTGAGAGAATTACAGAATGCTTAAAACTGGATTCTGTGATTTAAAAGAACTACCATGGTGACAGGTGTACCAATAAGCCACAACCCTTTGCAGCCTATGATTATGGAGGAGAGTGGGGGAAAATGTAAAGTGAGGTAATACAGAAACAGTACACTATCTTCATAAATAAATAAAGAGCAAGCTACATCACACAAGCTAGCACAATAACAGGCCCAACACTAACACTTTGGAGAAAACTAATTCTTCTATGCTTCATTAAGTTTAAAGTCACCACAATGAGGTTGCTGCAATGAAGGAAATGGATTGCAAATGAACATACTTCAAACAAAGGTGAGAACTATTATTCCTATACCATAGAAGGTTTATAAAAGTTAAAACAAATTTGACTGAGTATTTTGTTTGTTTTCAATGATTATAAAAGTAAATACTTATGGAATCAGAAGCAAGACAAACGGGAACATCTGTGTTTATTTCCCTTCTTTGGGCAAAACTGACATTCTCTTCTATCTGCCTAACAAAGTCCTGGAAAACTCTCAGGGATAATTGTAACTGGGGCTCTACAGAATCAAAGTTCTTTGTTTTGTTCATTGACATATCAAAAATGCCCAGCAAAGCACTGTGCAATGGCATATATTACATTGAATTAAATTTAAGAAATATGCAATGCTGTTAGTTTTAATTTCAAGGCATGACTTCTATTATAAGTTACTTGTTAAACACAACAAATAGTCCTTCAACAGGCCACTTTTTTCAAGCCAGGTCTAGTGCCGTATATCGTGCTTTTAACTCTTATCTGTCATCACCATGGAAAACACAGAATTAAAAGAAATCCCAAAGGCAAATTTGGGTGGATTTTCTCTTTGGTTTGATGGAGTACTTTTTTAAAACCTGGAATATATTTGCATGCATCTTAATATAAGAAAAATTTAAATATTACTCAAAACTAAGGATTGCTAATTTTTAATTATACTACAAAGGCAGTCTGACTAAAGCAACCTATCTCGTCCATTCAGAATCCTCTGTTAAAAACTGATAAGTTAAAAAATAAAGACAAGGAAATTACATGATGAAGTGACTCTGCCTCTGGTCCTGCCATTTTTGCTCAGAGTACCTGGAGGTAATATGCTGTGCACATTGACCTTCGTGGGAATGAGAAGACCTGTATCCCTGGGTTGGCTCCATCCCCTGCTAACAGCTTTGCAGCCCTTGAGGACCCAGACCTGGGGTTCCTGGGCTGTAAAGTGAAGTGTCTGTATCAGTGGATGACAATCTCTGAAATCCTTTTCATTTCTCACATCCTGTGATTGTAAGTGATCAAGTCTAGTCACTCGGTACTCCTCCACTCTTCCTTTCTCCAACAGACACAGCTTGAGCAGTTTAAGAGGATCCGACACTTAGCCGGGGTCCTGCATGCTTTTGGCCACGAGACACATTATGCAGGGGGACAGTGGATGATTTTAAAAACCACGCAGCTTATATACCTGTGGAGACTGTTTCTGAATTTGGCAGGCCTGAAGATTTTCCTCCTAGGCCAAGCTGACAGGGCCTCTGGAACGGCCAGCTCTCAACCAAGAATCACTTAGAGGGAACTAATTAGAGGCCCTTTAGCGTTTGATTTGGAATGCTGAGTTGTGAGTCTGCACTAAAGTTTTCACAACTTTTCCTAGTGGCAGACTTAATGATGAAATTCAATTTAATCCATGAAAAACTGAGAGGGCTAGAGTCTTTTTACTAGATCACACTAGGGAAATAAATATCACTATCATTAAAAATGCAAGGAACACTAGAGAATCCAGGAAAAAATCTGGACATCTGCATTTGGTAACCTCAGGAGCCAGAGATCAGACAGAGCAGCTCCCTTTTGACACCTGCCCCCAAAACTCACGGGAGCGGGCACACCAGAGCGGGTAGCAGTCTCTCCCTAACCCAACAAGCTTGGCGAGCGACCCAGGTGAGGGAGACTGGACCCAAGGAGGGAGAAGGGAGCATCCTGGTCCTCCGCCAGCTTCAAGCCCAGCCCAAAGCCCGGGTCTGTCCTCAAAGGATGCCCTCGTCCTGAGAGACAGACACCGCGCCCTCTGTCCACGAGTTGGATAGCGAGTTGGAGAGCGGGAAGAGGGTGAGCCAAAGGAGTTTCTCTGCCCGGGCTCTGGCGACCCGCGAGCCGGATTCGCCCGCGAGGCTGCGCCGGGAGGCTCGGTGGGACCGGGCTCCAG
>NW_022900932.1:38890966-38930617 GCF_012274545.1 Fukomys damarensis
CCGGGAAGCGCCGCGGAAGGACAGCGTCGAGGGGCAACTCCAGCACTGGTTAGCTCAGTCCCGCCAGTTCCTCAGGGAACGCTGCCCGGACGACCAAGGGGGTTTACTCTGGGATCCGCTCCACTGCTGGGACTCGGCCTGGTGGGGGTCGGGGGAGGCGGACGCCTCGCGGTTATGTAACCGGCGGCCCACTGTGCCCCGGGCCTGAACGCTCAGGGACTGTGGGACTCCTCACCTGAGCAAGCAGTGGGGCTCTGGTGTTCTCCAAAAGAATTTTTCTCCACAGGGCAACAAAACAATACCTCGAGAAGGAATATGAGGGCTCTTTCAGGTGTATCTGTCAGGGAAGGTACCTGCCAACCAGTCCTAACTATTTTACAGCACAGGAGACTGGAGTGCCAGAGTGTTTCTTAAAAGCGCTGGATGGACCTGGGTTCTGCTCTCTTGAAAAGCTTATAACTTTGGGCAAGCCTGAGTTCGTTCATCTGTAAGATAACGGGCAATAATTATTAAAAACATCGCCCCCATTTTACTTGATTGCTGTGAAAACAGAAAGAGCCAGAAGATCTGAGGCCTAGAGGGAGCCGTGGAGGCGGCCTGCAGGTACCTATCAAGGCAGGTCCCAGGCTACCTTTCTGTAGAACACTCTCCTCCGCTACAGTAAGGCCCCTGAACTCTAAAGGTCAGCTTCCAGTGTCCTGGAGTCTACACTCTTGCTACTCCAACTGGCCCACAAACCAACAGCACATGGAAACACGTTAAAAACGTGAACCTCAGGCCCCATCACAGAACTTCTAAATCAGTATGTATACACTTCAGCAAGATTCTCTGGTGGTTCTGATGTACATCAAGGTTCTACAATTAATTAAACTTTTGTAAACTTTGAGAAGGGGAATAGGAAGTCACTGATCAATAGTAAGCAAGATTTGCCACTTGGGATATTTTAAAATTCACTAATAAAGTCCTTTCTTATTTTACCCTCTGGCCATTTTGTCTCTTTCCTTCCTCTCACTTCTCTGGCTTTTAACCATATATCTGAATTTAAGTTTCAAAAAAGCTAGATCAAATTAAAGGGCTGATTACTGAATATGTGCTTAAAATACTCAAAAGAAGAAACAAGCCAGGTATGATGGTGCACACCTGTAATCCCAGCATTTAGGAGACTGAGGCAGATGATGGCCAGGAGTTCAACGCTAGCCCGGGATACATAGAGAATTCAAACCCAACCAGATTAACCAGTGAGACCCTGTCTCAAACAAACACACAATAGAGCTTATTAAAAAAATTCATTAGCATTGGAAATGAAAACATAAATGTAGGGGCAGGAGGGAGCCTTTAACTCTCAGCTATCAAGAGCTATAGGTTCAGGGCTTGAAGACCCTTGTGTTTCAGAAAAAACACTTCTCTCAGTTATATGTTGTTTTGGGGTGGCAAATACATTCCATTTTCCATTTAAATAATGTAGGACAACCAATTTTTTTAAGCAGTTTTGGAGAATAGAAAAGACTCACAGGCTTCCTTCTAAGTCATCACTTGCTGAGCCTTTAACAAAGCCCAAAGCAAATATTTTGTTTGTTCTGCTAAGTACTGTGTCCATGTTATTTTATTCTGAGAGTGTTCTCAGTTCTTTTGCCTGAATCTAGCTCTGGTAGATGGAGTTCATCCTTTACAAGTCCAGAAATTGTTGGTCAAGGTTAATAACTGCTGTAGTCAGGGTTTGCCAGGGAATAAATTTAATACAGGACACATAATTTACAGGATTATTCTATAATATTCTCCTAAAAAGTCAAACGAAGAGGAATGTAAGAGATCTGTCCACACACAGAGACTTAAAGAATCCAGCAGAGGATCTGCATAAGTCCAGCTAACAGCCAAGAGCCCAAGGCAGTGACCTGCACAAGTCCAGCTAGAGGCCTAGAGCCCACGGCAATGTCTCATGCAAGTCTTTATCAAGGATCTGCACTGAGAAGGCCCAAAGACCAGTGGTGGATGCTAGAAAGACTTTGCGGGCGGGGTGAAGGATCTGTGCCACCAGCCTGAGGGATCTGTACTTGAGCCAGGAAGCGATGCTCAAGGTGAAGACCAGAGCTCCTCTGAGGACAACAGCAGCTATCCCCAGAGACAATGAGGACCCGAGCTCCAATGACACAAGTTCACATCAGGAAAAACAACGGAAGTAAACCTTCCCAGGAACATCAACAGCCTACAATCTTGCCCTCCACTTCTCTTTTTATGCCAACAGTTCTTTTTATGGCAACAATTCTCAGGTGGTCTTCCACATCCAAAACCACGCTGAGCTAGTTCCACTGGGTGTTCCAAGTAGACCATTAGTTATTCCACCACAGTGACAATAAATGTGACAGGGTTATGCAGAGCCCCACTGGGTCACACATGGGGCTCTCTGTTCAAGGCTGTTCAGGACAATATGAAGGGAAGTGGACACATGAAAAGAGTCTCTTTTCTTTTAGGATGGAGGAATGGAGGAGCTGGCAGGGGAGGAGAAAGTCCTTCTGCTCATGTTCTATGGAAGAAAAAGCAAAGGTACAATTCTAGAATCCAGCCAGGGAGGAAATGGAAGATGCAACATTTCCTCTCTACAGTATTGTCTAACACAATTTTCCACAACAGTGGAAATGTTCTGTATTTGCACAGTCCAACAGAGCTCTGAAGTATGGCTATTTATATTTACATTTTAACTAGGCAGTTAATTATGGGTAAATTCAGTTTGTGTGTATGTGCGCTTGCACTGCTTGTTTTTTTAGCTATAGTCTGTTCCACTAGCCACATTTCAAGTACTCCATACCAATGTATTTCTAGCCCTGGCATCCTGGATATGGCATAAAATATTTCCTTCATCATAGCAAGTTCAATATGTACTTAAAACCCATGATTTGAGGTGAGGTGGTGAGCCTAGATATGGAGCTTTTCCCAGACTAGTCATCTCTTCAAAGGCAGTAGAATATTAAACCTACATTTCTCTGTTGTGTTCAAAATGAAAGTATCCATGACTGTGCTTACTGAAATATCTTGTACATAGTAAATGTGTAAACATTAATATCTCATATTAGTATTTAATGCTCTTTTTTACATTAAAATATTAAACATTAAAAAATGAGAAATTAGATTCATTCATAGGAAAATGGATACATATTGAGGATATACTTCTAAGTGAAATAAATAAGTCACACATACCGAATAATTTCTCTGGTGTGAAAAACTATAATGGTACATAAAATCCTAATGGTGTAATTGACAATATGAAATAGGAAGAAAAGGGCTAAAAGTGTAGGGGAAGTGGGAAGGGTAGGGGAAAGGAAATATGGGAAAAGAAAAAAATACATGAGAAAATGAAAAAATGGAAATAAAGTATTTGTGAATAGGGAAGGAAGGAGGGGATGAAGGGAGGGCAGGGACAAGGGGAAAAAATGAGAACCAATACCTGTCACGTAAGTGTACAAGATCCCAATGATGAATGTAACTGAACTGTATACCTAAAATGTACCAGTAAACTCAATGAGAAAAAAAATATTAAACGTGATGAGATTCTTTGCTAGTCCAAACTTTACTTCTGAAGCCTCTTTCAGCCATCTGTATACCACCTTATAAACCCTAGTTTTAGCAAAAAGTGTTGCTAAGTCAGTTCAGCAAAAATCTTTCCTCCTCATACCTGAGCACCCTTAATATCTAACAAAGATCCTCATCTCCCACCCCACCCCAAGTTATTATGCCTGACCACTCTGGCCTGTCTTCAGCAAGAATCTGCTTAAGCTGTATCCAGAATCTCCCTGAGGTTTCATCTTGGAAATTTTCTATCCTGTGTCTCTCACCTTGCTCCTTGGCTATAAATTCCCATTTACCCATGCTACAGAGTCGCACCCCATCTCTCCCCAGTACTTTAAGAATACAATGCAATAGTCCTCCATCTTTCAATGGTCCTGAATAAAGTCTTTCTCACTATGATTTAACAAGTGCCATTGAATACTTTTTTTCTTTAGAGGGAGACATGGTACTGTAGCTGCATCATTATTAGCTAAATGACCCTGTGTTACCATGGTCCATTGATCTAGGACCTTAACTGCCCTTGGTGACTATGTTCTGACCCCTCCCTCCCCTTGCCTATCCACAGTTGAGCACTACCTGTACTATTGTGGCCTGGAGGCACAACATATTAGGTCAAGCCCAACCATTTGTAGCCAATAAATAGGTGCATTAACTAAAATCATATTGCACCATAGTTCAGTGGAATTAATTTTCAGATGAGATTCTGAGAAGCTTCACACCTTAGGGTACATCCATTATGGAAGGAATTGTTTGTTTTACTATTTGGTCAAACAAGGATGTGTGGACTCTGCAGAGAGAAATGAGAACATTGGCTCTAGATAAAGAGAATTTAAGCTGTTAGTATAAGACAGGAAGCTACCAGAAAGCTAGAGGTTGCCTATGGAAACTTTAAGATTTTTACCTAAATGTACTTTGAAATTTTATTTTCAAAGCTAATAAATAATTTTAAAATAACTAAAAAGATAAATAAGACATAGCTATTTTATGCTGTCAGCTATGCAGATTAAGGCAAGCAAGGAAAATAATCAAGAATCCTGTTAAGTTGTAACCAGAATCTCCCTTAACCCTGATGTTTCTCCTTGGAAATTTTCTTCCCAAGGAAACAAGGAGAGGCAAACAGTGAAAATCTTACTAGAAACCAAGAAACAAATTTCCGAATAATTGTCTTCTCAAACTCCTGCTTACCTGACTTCTTCAATAACCTTATAGCATTTGAGCACCTTTCAGGCCCTATTTTCTTTATTGTTGCCTTCATACCTCTTCACTTATTTGCTTACAAGCATTTTCTTAATATTCAGCCTCCTCTGCTCTTCTTCCTTAGCACACAGCTCACCATTGTGGCTAACACCTGCTGTCAGCAGCTTTACATTTCCTGTTCTGACTGCCCTCTGAACTTCAATACTTGTCTGCAGATATCAGAAAATATTTTCACTTGCACTCTTCCTACCCTCATCACTTCAGATTTTAAAATACTCAGACTCTCCAGGCATATGCCTATAACCCAAGCACAAAGATGCAAGTTCAAGTCCAGTCAGGGCAATGCAACTAACCGTTTTGATTTATTTCATTGAATGGAAACTCATTTACCATTCTGCCCAAAGTTCTCTTTTTATCTAGCCTTCCTACCTACCATTCATTATCATGTTCCTATAAGCTATCAGCCTTTGTCAGCCTCTCTTGAAATCACACTACACATTCGTTCACCCAGTCTCTTTTCCCAACCCTGCACAGCAGCTTTCTCCTGTCTTTTGCTTGTGGAGATGGACAGAATTCTTCAAGATCCTATTCAGATCTCAATTTCTTGAGATATCTGTAACTCCTTTGGGATAGCATTAAAAAAGATCATTAATGGTTAGAGATGGTTGCATACTTATGTGATAAACAAATTTATTTAATCTAGGCTTTAGTAACAATGTGTATGTGTTAACTGTATAATTCAGTTTTTTGTGTTTCAAATTGTCATAGTAAAATCGAAATAAACTCGTTGGTACTTCAATTCATGAGCTTTCCACAATTCTGGTCAAGAACCAAATTTGTTGTGAACCGAATCAAATTTCCCCATAAGGTTCAATGTAAATAAGGCTAATCTTTTCTGAACCATATGTATTTTTTAACTGTGAAAATATGAAACAAAGTACAATATAAATCTTGTTTGAAATGCCTTCTGGAATAGAGGACAGGAAAGTAGGTCAGAAGGAAATTAAAGTCTGGAGGGAGAATCTCCCTCTGTGAGTACATCAGGGAGATCTCTTTCAAGGGGTTTTCCTCTTTTCTTGGTCTCTTAGCAGCAGTGTCAGTTTTGATGAAAATGCTGTTTAATGTCACTTGTTTATTCCTACACTGCATAGCCCACTGGAAATGAGAGCCCATGTTATCATTCATCAGATTCAACACTCTGTTCATTACAGTTATGTTGGTGTGGTGCTTCTCAAAGAAATTCTGGAATTCATTTCATTTTTCCATAATGGAAATCACCTAACCTGCTAAACACCTTCCTCTTCTTCAGTCGAATGCTTCTTAACAACCACCTACTGCTGCTCAATCTGGAGTTCAGTCATCAGTTCCTCCTTATGGTCCTCAACAAGCTCCTCTATGTCTGCACCATAAGTGTGCAGACCCATACTCTTGCCCAGGGACATAATGTACTCCACTACCTGTGCATCAGAACCTTCAAAGTCATGTTCAGTGAAAGATTCTGGCCACTGTTTCCTCCAGGCTGAGTTAAAGGTCCGGTACATGACATCTTTCCAGACTCTGACAGTGAGGTTGCCAGAGTGGAGGACATTGAAATGTTTCTTCCAGAACTCTCAGAGTCAGGGACATCTCTTCAGTGACACCAAAACACCTGTTGAAGAGCTCCTTTGTGTACAGCTTCTTGAAGTTGCAGATCACTTGCTGGTCCACGGCACGCAGAGAGGTGCTGTGTTGTGGGGGAGGAACTTGACCTTTATGAAGTCACACTCAGCATCCATATCATCCACCAAGGCTGGAGGGTGTACTAGGGCATTTCCCATCAGAAGAAGACACCTTTCAGGCAGGTGGTTGTCAGGAAGATATTAACAGTAGGGGTGAATACCTCATGCAGCAACTTCATGAATAGTTGCCTTGTGATCCAAATTTTTGCTTGGCCCTCTACATGACAGGTAGTCTGGCCTTGTTCACATTCTTTTCTTTGAATGTATGAAAAGTCTGGGAATAGCACAAAAATACTACCTTAGTTTTCATATTGTCACTGGCATTTGCACATAAGAAATAGATCAAACAGTTCTTCATGAGATTGTTCTTTAGCTGCGCCTTTTCCTCCTGTGTGATATAGGTGCTGTTCAGCATCTTCCAGAAGAGCTCTGTTTCATCACAACTGAACACTTGCTGAGCAACGTATCCTTTGCCTTCATGAATTCCTTGAATTATTTTTTTGTAGGCTTCCACAGCAGCCTTGTCAGAACTGGAAGACTCTCCATGTTTTATCACACTATGGGTATCACTTCTCTTGTCAAACCACCCTCTACTGGCTTTAAATCCATCATTTGTACTTGCAGGTGGGTTTTCTTACAGCAAATCACTGTGCAATTTCCTGGCTTTTTCACAGATCATAAATTTACTAATACCATCACCTGTCAGCTATTTCCCATTCTAACTATACTAACAAAAGTTTTTCCAGCTCTTCCAGCACTTATGTCCTCTGCTTGATTAACATTGTTATTCCTTTTGCCATATCAGGTTTTGATAGCATCATTATTCTTCAAAATAGTTGAGATTGCCAACTTCACCATCTTGTACTCAGAAGCCAGATCAGTAACACTAATACCATGCTCTTGTTTTTCTACAGTTGGTATGATTTCCCTCTTCAGTTCATGGTTATTTCCTTCAAAACCTCCTTACTGTTCTTGCTCTGCATTTTCTTGTTATGTTCATTATTGCTCTGCACATTCTTGTCACTTTCTTTACTGCTCTGCACTTTCTTTGGAGCCATACTGGATCCAATAATGCTGCACAATATTATATATGCTCAAAAACACACAAAAAATGCTTCACAGATGTGCACAGGTCTGTCTGTGATCTAATCTCAACTAGAGGAAGCGATGATCCTGTCAGAACAAGGAGGATGGATGCATTTATGTTCATCACCTGAGTTCAGAAACAGATGCAAAATTTTTATGAACACTTCTGTTTGTGAACCAAATTATTTGTGAACAGAGGCATTTGTGAATCAAAGTATTACTGTAATAAGGTGAAATAAAAAACTGCTGCAAGGGTCTCACTAGGTGAGGCATCACAAATGGAAGCCTCAGCACCACCTCTTGCTATGTGAGTGAACTTGAGCAAGTTTCATAACTCAGAATTTCAGTTTCCTCATTTACTTACCTTTCTTATAAGATTGCTATGAGGGTTAACTGAGATTTATACTACTAAAGTGCTTAGCATGGTGGCTGAAGTAGAATACTTAATAAATTTTAGCTAGAAATAAAAAAGATAGAACCCTCTTCCTTTGAAAACATAGAGTGTAAAAAACTTGATGTCAGGAGCCTCTTCTGTATCATTTACCAATTCTCCACTGCCACAAAGTAGAAATTCAATAAATCTTTACAAACATAATGAATGTTAGTTATGCATCACCCTTATTGATCATGTCTTCTTTTCTCATCTAATAGATCTATTCAGTTAATATTTATGAAGCATACCCTATGAACAAAGTCAGTGACCATGGGCAGAACCATGACAGTCCCCCACTTAACCTAACACTATATCCCTGAACTCAGTGGTGTCCAGCTAGGAGCTGCTATACAGTTTAAGCATTCTCTGACCAATCTAAGATCTTTTTTCATGTGAAGGGGATACAGAAAAAAGTTAACAGACTTGCCCCCCGCAAATATGAAAAAGGGGATGTAATTTATTTCCCATTCTCAGACCCACAGATTTTCAACCCATCTTTTCCTGATCTCATCAGGTAAGTACACAGGTTCTACTAGCTTGAATAATGTTGGGCTTAGTTTTTCGGTTAATGAATTAAAAATCTTATAAACTTGTATGTATTTTTTTCTTAAGTATATGTTTGGTTTTAGCCTTCTGTTTCTCCAAATTTTATTGAAATAAAATTACAGAGGCACCGCGATTTATGAACTTAATTTGTTTTGCAGTTTGGGGTAGGAAGGGTGTGTTTGTGTTTGTGTGGGGAAGGTGGCCATGGTTGTATTTCTCACCCAATGTAGAATTTGCAAATAGAAGAAAATTTTGTTTGTTTGTTAACCAATTTGTTTGCAATCATAAATTTTCATGAATTGAGGTATTGTTGTACTTAATCTCCTTAATATTAACAGAAATCCTTTGGTGAGAGACCTTTGGAGAGAGAGAAAAAATATATATATATTTTTTTTTTAGTTTCTATTATGTCCCAGGTCTTGTGTGTATTTTATTTTGTTTAACTCCTACTTTTCTTACTCCCAATTGAGGAAAAGTGGCCCACGGAGTTAAAGAAATTGTCTAATGTTGTGAAATTAGTAAATGGTGCTAGTATATGAAACCAGGTCTGTCTCCCTGGGACAGATTGTGACAATACCTGAGATTCTCTCCACCATCCCTGTTTCCATAACTTTTGTATTGTAACCGTGGATCCTCCAAACGAGAGGTGGAGCCAATTTCTATACTGCTTAATTTGGAACTTGTATTGTGACAACCCTTTAGGGTTGTAACCTACAGGGAGAGGAAATGGTAATGTTATGGTTTAGATCTAAAATGTCCCCAAGATAGTTCATGTGCTCAGGGAATGGGCTTTTGGGTGGTGATTGGATGGTGAGGACTTTAGCTTCATGAGTGGTTTAATTAATTAATTGATAAGATCACGACTTGATAGTCATTATTGAGGGGTGCCTAGTAGAAAGCTAGTAGACTATGAGGGACTATATCTGACTCTCACTCCCTCATCTCTGCTCTCTGCTTCCTGGCTGCCATGAGGTGACCAGCATTTCTCCATTGTCCCCTTCCACCATGATGCTTCTGCCTTGCCACAGGCCTAGAAGTGACAAAGTCAGCCAATCAAGGACTAAAACCTCTCTGAATTTGTGAGTCAAAAGGAATCTTTCTTCCTTTAAGTTGATTTTCTCAGGTATTTTGTTACAACAAAAGAAAGCTGACTGATACATGAGCCAATTCTGAGTCCAGACCGTAGGGGGACATGCCTCCATTTCACTTTCTGTCCAAACTCTGCATTACCCTAGAATAAGCCTGAGCTGGCCAACTAGGTGATTGCAGAGCTAACCTGATTGTCGTAGCCAAGGCCCAGACACCAGGTGAGCCCCGCCAAGATGAGGGAAGCTATCTCTGCAGCAGACAGCATGTGTACACAGGAGACCAGCTCAGGGAGCAGAACTACCCAGAAAATCTACACATTCAAGTGTACTTTTGTGCCCATTGAGTTGTGGTTAATTGTTGTGCAGCCTTATTCTAATCAAGTGATAAATACACAGCCCATAGATCTTAAATATATTTTGTAATAGTATAAAGAGAAAAAATGTCACAGGTACAGCTATCAGAAGGGATTTTCCATACTTTTATCATACTTATATTATCATATTTATATTATTTTTTAATTATAAAAAACAATGAAGAGAAAAAAATGTTTGTGTCTCT
Organism: Fukomys damarensis; assembly: GCF_012274545.1. Classification (NCBI taxonomy): domain Eukaryota; kingdom Metazoa; phylum Chordata; class Mammalia; order Rodentia; family Bathyergidae; genus Fukomys; species Fukomys damarensis. The sequence goes on from NW_022900932.1 coordinate 38,901,155, forward strand.
GACAGACTAAATTGCAAACTGATATAGTATGCATTTCTCCATTTTTATCACTAGATAAATGTGATACAAACCAACTGTTATGGTTTAGATCTAAAATACCCCCAAAACCTTCGTGCATTGGAAGGTGATTGGAACACAAGGCTCTAACTTCGGCCCTGGATTACTCCATCGATGAGGTCATAGTTTGACAGTATTAACTGGAGATAATAGAAAGTTAGGAGGTGGTGCCTAATGGAAGGGACTGCATCACAGGAGTGTGACTTTGGTCCCTTCCTCTCTGGTTCTTCTCCGTGACTGCTTTCCGGACATCATGAGGTGAACAGCTCTGCTCTGTCACACCTATTCCCATGATCCTTCTGATCTGGGGCCAACTGACCACGGACTAAAATTCTTTTTTCGTTTGTTTCTTTTTGAATTTTGTTTTGTTTTGTTTTTGTTTTGGATACAAGGTCTTACTATGTAGTTCAGACTGGCCTTAACTCACTATGCAGCCTAGGCTGAGCTTAAGCATGGTGATGATCCTCCTGCCTCAGTCTCCCAGGAACTGGGAATACAGAAATGTGCTACCATGCCCAGCTTGAAACTTCTAAAGCTATGAGCCAAAAGAGAAATATTTTTCCTTTTAAAATGTTATTCTCAGGTATCTGTTCGTGGCAATGAAAGGTTGACTGACAATATAAACAAACCAGTATTCTGGAACATCTAGTCTGTGTACATTATAGTGGTATTTTAAGGCATGACTCCTATTGTCAAAGAATTTAAACTCTAATTGGAAATATAAATAGCTATACAAATAAGGTAAGTCAAATAACAACTAAGAATTTCAAAAACACCTCCCCATAAGAAAAGACGTGTGAGCACATGCTTTCAAAATGAAAAGACACTTGATCATTTGAAGAAGAGACGTTAACCCTGGCTGGGAGGATAAGTAGTATATTTGCTTGGCAGACCAGCTGGCAAGATGAAGAGTGACTTTACAGTTGAGGCTGGAGTTCTGTGGAGCATTTCCATAAGCAGGTAAGGGAGGCTGTGTTGGTGGTGAAACTGTAGGTAACAATACTGCAGTGGGAAAGTGAAAGGTGTATTTGCTAGTGAATAAATAAGTCATTTTGATGAGAACAGAAAATCAATAGGACAAAGTGACTGATTAGATAGGGAGTACTAAAGACAGGAGAAGCCCGTGAGTCTTTGGTTGAGGAAGTTGATCATTAACAACTGTGCACTCTTTAATACTGGACACATGGAGCTTGGGGTGGGAGTAAAATGCCTAACCAGCCAAAGTTGAAAATTCAGATCAGGGGCCAAGGTGAAAAGTCTAGATCAGATATATGGCTTGGAAACCTTCCCGTCTGAGAGGTAAGATGAAGCCAGAGCAGCAGGGCAAGGGCTGGCCCTTGGGGAATGCCTGCAATGTGTAGTGGGAAGATAAGGAAGACACATAGCTGACCGCTAGGCAGGGTGGAGCCAGTGCTGTACAAGCTGATAAGTGTGATAAACATGTAGAGAAGGGAGAGAGGCTCATGGCATCAGAGGGTAAACACTTTCTAAGAGAAAAATGAGTGACAATGAGCAGAAACTGCTCACAACAAAGTCAGACTTCCTCAGTAACTCATTCGAAGGACTAAGTGGTTCCCAGCAGGTGGCACACCTGCCAATGACAGAAACATATGAGACTGATTAGACTTGTTTGAAAAGGGAATACAGCCAGCTTTGTTTGGAGCTGATTTACCCTTTCTAATTCTCTGTGCTGATCTTTATGAATTAATTAGCAAGTTTCTGCCTCACTCTTATTCATTTTGATAAACTGAGAAAGAGAAAAGTAAAGAAAATATTTGATCAAGATAAAGTCAATCCAAATAAATAATGCATCTAGGTAAATGAGCAACTGGCCAAGTGCCCTGTTAATGTCTATGCTACAAGTATATATTAAGTGCTTTCCAAGTCACATGGTCTACTGGCTCCATGAAATGGTCATCAGATTTGAAACTGTCACAAATTTGCTGCCACTAAGCTCACTTGAATGTTTCTTCACCCCCTTATTTATATCCACGTATTTATTTCATCTCCTACATATTAAAACTTACTACTAAATTAATAGTACAATCCATATAGACTATTAGGTTTATAGAATAAGGGAATGACTTGCCCAGAATTTCTTGCAACATTATACTGTAGCTCTTTCATAACTTACTGTTCTTTGTAATTATTCCTATATGGTAACACTATCATAATGCCTTTTATAAATCATGGCAGACAGAATAGTACATCTTTTGTCTTCTCATTACCCTTCTGTGATGCTCATCATTTTCCATATTGGGTGCTACAGTATAACTGCTGCTTGTATAAATCACATACTTTTCAATCATCTCAACACAAATGTTGCTAGGTAGTGTCCCTCACTCGTTTTAATCCTAAATTATTTAAAGTTAACACTAGTTGTCCCAATAGTTGTCAAATATGTATGCTCTCCACATATGCCTATTTTGTGACTAAATAAAGAGAATATAGTTTTTGTGTAATACATTAGGTATGTCATTCATTTCTCTCGACTCACTCTCTTCAGCACCTTTCCGCATTGGTGAGACACTATATCCACACCCACAGTTTAAAGGAAATGTTATTTGGGTCTGGTTATAGTTTATAGTCCGCTGGAGTCAAGGCAGCCACAGCATGGCGTAAAGGCTTTCTGTGGAGGAAAAAGCAGTTCACATCCTGGCAGCCAGGAAGCACAGAGAGAAGGGAGAGGAGGCAGGTAGGGAGATACACCCTTCCAGCACCTACCTCTCCCACCCAGATGCCACGCCCTGACAAGTCAGCTACAGTGCACCATAGCAGTTCACCTTCCAAAAGCCCCACCAATGAGCAGATTTGGGGGTGGACATTACCCAAGGCAGGAGGCATCTCATCTGTTATTAGGTTAGAGGTCAGATTCCTAAAGGACAGGACAAATTGGGCTCCCACATGAGCTTGTATTGACCTTGAAGGTATTTTTAAAATTCTCGCTCATTGATAACTCTTTTATAATGGGGAAGATTTCTATAAAGCTCCAGATTTCTGGCTTCTCGTGAAAAATCAAACTTTGAGTTTTCTAGACATGTCTGACCTCAGCCTCCCTGCTTCAGTTTCATTTGCACATTCTTCCATCCACAGACGACAAGGCACAACTCACCTGTTTCACTCCTCTGCTGACATCCCCCGAGCTGGTCCTATCCCATGTTTTGTGATGGTGAAATTTAGTAGGAAGCATAATAGCCAAGTCACCAGGAGGGAAGCCGCTCATGAGCCTAGAAACTCCTGTGAAGAAGCATAGGAAAGCAGGACCACAATTATGGCCAGTGTTCAGTCTGTAGCCCCGCATGATTCAATATGTGATGCAGATTAGCTTCCATAGTCTTGAGTTTTAGGAATATTTTGTGTGGAGGGAAGACTGTAAGACAACATACTTTGCCCTTCCACCTTAACCTCCAGATTCTATGAATCTACATTTCCAAAGCAATTCTTTCTGCTTGGTGACTGTAGGGGGTGTGTGTGTGTGTGTGTGTGTGTGTGTGTGTGTGTGTGTGTTGTGAAAGAGGGAAGACCTTTTTCAGGGAAAGGGAGAGAGACACAGAGAGATAGAGACAGAAAAAGAACTGCAACCCCAAATGACTGAGAGGATGTGGCCCTTAAACTGAATGCCTTCTCTTTACTTAACGGCCCTTCTAAACATCATAATTTCCAGTAAGTAATCTCTAAAACCCTTCCATTTTCATACATCTCAGTATTTCTAAATTCATATTCCAAGGCCGTGGAACCTCTGCAAGCAGGTATGTTCCCTTCTCCCTTCTCTTGGCAGAACATACAACGGGCTAAGCACGGGAACTTGACTCGTGTCTGTCCTCCTCACTTAAGTTGCCAGCTCCCAGGAAATTCCTGGCACCTAGAGGCACTCCGTGAATGTTTGTGCAATAAAGTGCTCAGGGTTAGCAAAAGGTCTCACAATGATTAACACAGCAAGTTAGTATTTATGAGGGCATAGTCACCTTAATTATCATATCCTTCTGTCTTACATTATCAATAAAGAGGGATAGTAAAAATTACTTTAGCTTAATTTTTTGTGGGTTAGGTTTTTAGACTTTATTCTTTCTTTCTCTTTTTTTAGTTTTTTTGAGACAGGGTCTCACTATGTAGTTGAGACTGACCTGGAACTCACTATGTAGCCCATGCTGGTCTCGATCCTCCTGCCTCAGCCTCCTGAGTGCTGGGATTACAGGCGTGGGCCACCATGCCCGGCTAGACTTTATTCTTATTTACACAGAAGGCTAGATATATATTCTGAGGAGTGATGACACAAAAATTGTAAGCCCAAACCTAAAGGAACAAAGAACTTGCTTCCTTGACTAAGGCCAAGCTTTTATTTTTTTATATTTTTATTTTTAATTAATTAATTTTGGGTACATTTAAGGTATACAATATAATGACCGTTCTTCATTGGGAATTTGCACCTTTACATAATCCATTTTAATTCTTATTTTTCCCCATTCCCCTGCTCTCCCTTCAACTCTTCCACCCCTCCCTATCTACTAAGACTTTGTTTCCATTTTTTCCTTTTTCTCATGTTAATTCCATTCCCATCTTTCTTTTCCCCTACCCCTCTGATTTCCCCTTCCCCTTTGCACCTTTTCTTCCTATTTCACATTATCTATACCTTTAGTCCTTATTTGCACTTTCAGTTTTTCACTCTAGAGAAACCATTCAGTATTTACACAAATGTGTCCTATTTATTTCACTTAAGAGTATCACCTCCATGTGCATCCGTTTAGATATAAATGTCTGTCTCCAGTTTATCGTTCTCTATGGCTGAGTAGTACTCCATTATATAAAAATTTTTTTTCTTTATCTAGCATCCTGTTGATGGGCAATTAGGCTGCTTCCAAGATTTAGCTATCACAAAATGTGCTGCTATGAACATGGGCGCACATATATCACTGTGGTATGATTCTTTTTATTCTTTGGACAAGATACCCAGTAGGGGGATAGCAGAGTCAAATGGGACCCCCAATCCTGGTTCCTTGCAGTATCTCCACACTGCTTTCCACAGTGGTTGCACCAGTCTACACTCCCACCAGGAGTGGAGCAGGGTTCCTCTCTCCCCACAGCCCTGGCTGGAATTTGTCATTGGTTGATTTGCTGATAGCAGCCATTCTGGGGTGATGTGGAATCTCAGTGCTGTTTTCATTTGCGTCTCTTGAATGACCAGTGATTCTGAACATTTTTTATATGTTTATTTGCTAATTCTACTTCTTTGTCTGAGAAATGTCTGTTCATTTGATGCCCATCTTTGGATCGGGTCTTTAAATTTGGGAGGTCTGTTTTTTTGAGTTCTTTATATATTCTAGATAGTAGACCTTTGTCTGAGTTAAGAGCTGGTGAAAGTTTTTCCCACATTGTGGGTTGTCTCTTCACAATGTTAATGGTTTCTCTTACCGTGCAGAAGGTTTTTAATAAGAAGAGATCCCACTTGTTGTTTTTGCTAGTTCATGGGCAACTGAGATTTTGTTCATAAAATATTTTCCTACACCAATGTCATCAAGAATTCTAGCCAACCTCTTTTACAGCCAGTTTAGTGGGGGGGGTTGTTGTTGTTGTTGTTGTTTTGTTTTGTTTTGTTCGATACAGGGTCCCACTATGTAGTTGAGACTGGCCTAGAATTCACTATGTAGCCCAGGCTAGTCTCGAACTCACAGCAATCCTCCTGCCTCGGCCTACTGAGTGCTGGGATTACAGACATGGGCCACCATGTCCGGCAAGTTTACTGCTTCTATTTTAATATTTAGATCTTTAATCTATTTTTATTTTAGTTTAGTGCATGGTGAGAGATATAGGTCTAGTTTTAATCTTTGGCAAGTTGAAACCAGTTTTTCCGGCACCATTTATTAAAGAGGCTATCTTTCCTCCAGTGAGGGTGCTTGGCTCCTTTATCAAAGATGAGGTGTATGAGCATGTGTGGACTTGTTTCTGAATCTTCTAATCTGTTCCACTGGTCCTCAGGTCTGTCTCTTTGTCAGTACATGTTGTTTTTATCACAGTAGCTCTGGAATATAGTTTCAAGTTGGGGTTTGAGATACTCCCTACCTTATGTTTATTGCCTAGAACTACTTTTGCCGTTCTCGGTCTCTTGTTCCAAATGAATTTTTGGATTGTTTTCTCAAGATCTATGAAGTATGCTGCTGGGATTTCAACTGGGATCACATTGACTCTATATAGCAGTTTTGGAAGTATGGCCATTTTCACTAGGTTCATCCTTTCTACCCAGGAGCAATGGATGCCTTTCCAATTTCTGATATCCTCTTCTATCTCTTTTTTCAGAGTGTTGTAGTATTCAGAGTAGTGGTCTTTAATGTCTATCATTAGGTGGATTCCTAAGTATTTCAATTTGTTGGATGCTATTGTGAAAGGAATCGTTTGAGCCCTTTCTTTCTCAGTGAGTCTGTGTTTCATGTACAGAAAAGTGACTGATTTTTGTGTGTTGACCTTGTATCCAGCTACTTCACTGAATTTGGTTATTAAGTCTAGAATACTTTTGGTGGAATTCTTGGGTGCTTCTAAATAGAGCATCATGTCATCTGCAAATAATGACAATTAAAATTAAGCTTTTAAAAAGAATTTAAGACTGTCTCATTTGAGCCCAGGTGGGAAAGGTGGCAGAACACCACCCCCTGGTGTTCACTTTTGGAACTTTTGCTTTTTCGTACTCCAGAGGGCCTGTAACTCTGAATTTGTTTGCACCAATCACCAGGCAAAGGGCTGGAATTTAACAGTGGTCAAAACGTGGCTTTTGCAATCTTGTGAAGGAAATTATCATCAAGGAAATAATCATTCAAATGCACATAAAATTCAAACTGCAGTAACATTTGAAAGAAACAATATGGTGCTTTGAGAATGATTTAAATTTGCTCTGGCTATGAATCCATTTCCTGACGGTCTTCTATACAGACACTGTGTTAAGCACTTTTTCATGCATTTTCTCAATTGATCTTCTCAGAAACTACAGGATGTTAATAATGGATAAACCAATTACAGAAGATAACACAGCTAATAAGTATGCAAGGCAGGGATGTGGTTTACAACACAATTATGTTTTCCTTTATTATTGAATTTATTGGTATTTTTAGGTATACAGTACAGTTAAATTAATCACTGGGATCTTGTACCTTTACATGACAGGTCTTGGTTCTCATTTTTGCCCCATACCCCTACCTCCCTTTACCCTCTCCATCCTCCCCTATTTACAAAGACTTTGTTTCCATTTTTTTCTTTTCTCTTATTTTTTCTTTCCCTTATTTCCTTTCCCCTACCCTTCCCTCTTCCCCCACACCATTAGGCCTTTTCTTCCTATTTCACATTATCAGTTATACAATTTGATTGTTACTTACACTTTTAGTTTTTCATACCAGAGAAATTATTTGCTATTTCCACATGTGTATCCTATTTATTTCACTTAAGAGTATGGCTGCAATATGCATCCATTTTCCTATGAATGAGTCTGGTTTCTCATTATTTATGGCTGAGTAGTGCTACATTTTATAGAAAAGCCACACCTTCTTTATCCCATCTCTAATTGATGGGCAATTGGGCTGTTTCCAAGTTTTAGCTATTACAAACTGTACCACTATAAACTTGGGTGGGCATATATCATTGTGGTATGAATCTTTTAATTCTTTTGGAAAGATACCCAGCAGAGGGATGGCTGGGTCAAATGGAACCTCAAATTGTAGTTCTTTGAGGTATCTCTATATTGATTTCCATTGTGGTTGCACCAGTCTGCACTCCCACCAACAATGGAGAAGGTTTCCTTTCTCCCCATAACCCTGCCAGCATTAGTTATTGTTTGAATTCTTGATAGCAGCCATTCTTTGTGGGGTGAGGTGGAATCTCAGTGTCACTTTCATCTGTATCTCAAGAATGACCAGTGATGTGGAACATTTTTTCATATATTTATTTGCTATTTTTATGTCTTTGTCTGAGAAACACCTGTTCATTTCAGATGCCTATTTTTTAATTGGGTCTTTATATTTGGGGGCCTGATTATTTTGAGTTCTTTATATATTCTGGATAATAGTCCTTTGTCTGAGGAGCAGCTGGTAAAATGTTTTTCCCACATTGTAGGTTGTCTCTTAGTTCTGTTGCTGGTTTCTTTTACAGTGCAGAAGCTTTTTTTTTTTTCAGCTTTAATTGAGTTTATTGGTACATTTTAGGGATACAGTACAGTTACATTCATTGTTGGGATCTTGTACCTCTTCATGACAAGTCTTGGTTCTCATTTTTTCCCCTTGTCCCTGCCTTCCCTTCACCCCCTTCTTCCCTCCCCATCTACAAACACTTTATTTCCATGTTTTCATTATCTCACCTTTTTTTCTTTTTAGTAAGATGAGATCTCAGTTGTTGTTTCTGCTAGTTCATGTGCTACCGAGGATTTGTTCATAAAGTCTTTTCCTATGTCATTTTCTTTGAGAGTTCTGCCTAACTTATCTTTCTTCAAGTTTATTGTTTCTGTTTTAATATTTAAATCTTTAATCCACTTGGATTTTAGTTTAGTGGATGGTGAAAGATAAGGGTCTAGTTTTAATCTTTGGCAGGTTGAAATCCAGTTTTTCCAACACATTTTATGAAAGAGCCTATCTACTCCACTGAGGATGTTTCTTTCCTTTGTCAAAGATGAGGTAGCTGAGTAGAACTGGAGATGGTTCTGTATCTTCCAGTCTATTCCACTGATCCTCAGGTGTGTTTCTTTGACAGTACCATGCTGTTTTTATCACAGAGGCTTTGTAGTATAGTTTCAATTCGGGGTTTTGATATTCTGTCATGTATCTGTTGCTTAGAATTGCAACATTTGGTTCCAAATGAATTTTTGGATTCTTTTTTCTAGCTCTGTGAAATAGTGTTGGAATTTCCATCGACATTGCATTTCTGTATAGCCATTTTGGTAGTATGGCCATTTTCACTATGTTGATTCTTCCTACCCAGGAACAAGGGATGTCTTTCCATTTTTTTATATCCTCTTCAATTTTTTTTTCAGAGTGCTATAGTTTTCAGTGTAGAGATCTTTTGCTTCCTTCATTAGATGAATTCCTAGATACTTCATTTTTTTAGATGCTATTTTGAAAGGAATTGTTTCCCTGATTTCTCTCTCAGTGAGTCTGTTGTGTAAAAGAAGGCTATTGATTTTTTTAGTGTTGATCTTGCATCCAGCTACTTTGCTGAAAGTGTCAAGTCTAGAAGTCTTTTGGCTGAATTTTTTGGGTATTCTATGTATAATATCATATCATACCATCAGCAAATAATGACAGTTTATCTTCTTCCTTTCCTATCTTTATTGCTTTAATTTCTTTCACATGTCTAATTGCTTTGGCTAATGTTTCCAGAACTTATTGAACAGAAGCCATGATAGTGGACATCCTTATCTTGTTCCTGATTTTCACATGAAAGTTTTCAGTTTTTGGCCATTTAATATGACATTGACTGTTGGTTTTTCATAGATAGCCTTTATCAAGTTGAGATAAAGACCATCTATTCCAATTTTGCGAAGGGATTTTTTATCACAAATGGGTGTTGAATTTTGTTGAATGCTTTTTCTGCATCTATTGATATGATCATATGGTTTTCATCCTTGACTCTCTTAATATTGTGTGTTACATTTATTGATATGTGTATATTAAACCATCCTTGCATCCCCAGAATAAATCCGACTTGGTCAGGGTGTGTGATCTTCTTAATAACAGTCTGTATTCTCTTTGCCAGTATTTTATTGAGGACTTTTGCATCTATGTTCATTAGGGAGATTGACCTGGAGTTCTCTTTTTTGTTTGGGTCTTACCCTCATACGGGAATCAAAGTAACACTTGCTTCCGGGAACAAATTTGGAAGTATTGCTTCCCTTTCAATTTCATTGAAAAGTTTAAAGAGTAGTGGCAGTAGTTTTCTAAATGTCTTGTACAGTTCAGCAGTGAAGCCCTCAGGACCTGGGCTTTTCGCTGTTGGTAAATTTTTAATTACATTTTCAATTTCACTGATTGTAATTGGGGTGTTTAGAATTTTTTTTTAATCTTCTTCATTCAAGTTTGGTAATTCATAGAGGTATCTAGAAATTTTTCCATTTCTTCTGTTTTCCATTTTTTAGAGTACCACTTCTCCTAAGTAGATATTGATGATCCTCTGGATTTCTGCTGGATCTGTTGTGACTTCACCTTTTTCATTCCTATTTGCATGGATCTGAGCCTTTTTGTTCCTTTTTTGAAAAGGCTGGGTAAGAGTTTATCAATTTTATTTATTCTTTTGAAAAACTAACTCTTTCATTGATTTTTTTTGTATCATTCTTTTCATCTCCATTGCATTGATTTCTGCTTTGATCTTTTTAATGTCCTTTCTTATATGAGCTTTGGATTTTTCTTTTTCTCTGAGCTTGAGATTCATCATTAAGTTGTTTATTTAATCTCTCTCTGATTTCCTAGTGTTGGCATTCACTGCTATGGACTTTCCAATTACAACTGCTTTCACTGTGTCCCATAGAATCCTGTATGTTGAATTGGCATTATCATTTATTTGTAAAAACTGACTAATTTATTTTTTAATTTCCTCTGTGACTCATTGATTGTTCAGGAAAATGTTCAGTTTCCATGTCTGTGAAGTTCTTGTGGTTTCTTAGGCTATTGATCTCCAGATTAATTGCACTATTGTCTGATAATATACATGGAATACCTTAAATTCCTTTGCATTTATTTAAACATGTTGTATTGGCTAGTATGTGGTCTATTTTGGAGAATAACTCATATGCAGCCAAAAACAATGTATATTCTGATTTTGTGGGATGGAACACTCTGTAGATAGATATCTTTTAAGACCATGTGTTCAAAATTTTGGTTTAGTTCTAGTATTTCATTGTTGATTTTTTGTCTATATGATCTATTTGTGATAGTGGGGTATTTAGGTCCCCCCCCACAATTGTATTAATGCTTATTTGGTTTTTCATGTCCTTTAATATTTGTTTTATATAGTTGGGGCATTAATATTTGGTACATATATGTTTATGATTGTCTTGTTTTGGATTGTTCCCTTTGCAATTGTTCCCTTTTTGTTTCCCTTCTTTGTCTCTGTTAATTAGTTTTGTTTTGAAATTTACTTTGTCTGCCAATAAGATAGCTACCCCTGCTTCTTTCTGGGCTCTTGTCTCATGCAGAATTGTTTTCTGTCCTTTCATTTTCAGTCTGTGAGTTTCTTTTTGAACTAGGTGTGTTTCTGGTACACAACCATAGTGTTGGATTTTGCTTCTTCTTAATCCATTCAGCCACCCTATTTGTTTTGATTGGTGACTTCAGGCCATTAACATTGATAGTTATTACTGATATGTATTGACTTATCATGGTCATGTTTGTGTCCTGTTGTTGGCTCTTTTTAATGTTTCCCCCTCTCCCTTTAGTTTCTTGCCTTGCCTAATTGATTTGCTCTTTTGGGCCTCATGGTGTTGTGATATTCATTGCTTTTTTCTAGGATATTTACAATTCTTTGGAGTGCTGGTCTGGTATTCATGAAGTTTCTCAGGTGTTCTTTGTCATGGAAGTATCTTATTTCCCCATCCATTTTAAAAGAGAGTTTTGTAGTATACACTACAAATAGTCTAGGTTGGAGGTTGCTTTCTCCCTGACCTGAGGGTTTGTGTTGAAAAGTCTGCTGTCATTCTGATGGGCTTTCCTTTGCATGGGATCTGTTTCTTTTCTCTAACTGCTTGCAGTATTTTCTTCTTCTGTTGGGTTTCCCTAATATTGACTATTACATGTCTAGGTGTAGAATTTTTTGATCATTGCTATTTGGAGTCCTATATGCCTCACTTATCTGTATGTCAAATTCTTCCCCTGTATTTGGGAAGTTTTCTGTCATTAATTGTATGACCAGTTTTTTTAAGGCATTTGTACTTTTCCCTAACTAATTCATGGATTCCTATCAGTCTTATATTATTCTTCTTTGCATCATCTAGGAGTTGTTGGATTGATTTCTCATAATCCCTTACTCTTTTTAAGAGATCTCTCTTTTCATGTCACTGACTGCAGTCCTATCTTCTATATCTGAAATTCTATCTTCACATTGGTTAATTATGGTGCTTTCTATAGAGTTTTCAATCTCCTCGATGTCTGTTTGAATCTATTTCATGAATAACATTTCTCTCCTCTGCTGGGCATTCATGGCTTCTGTCATGTTCCTGAACTTATCTTTTTTTTTTTTTTTTGTCTCTTTCCATTCTAGAGTTTCTAATTATGTATTTTAGTGTGCTCACCATGTCTGTAGTTATCTGGGAAATTATTTCTGTTTTGAATTTTTCTAGAGTCTGATTGATCTGTTTTGTTACTTCCTGTGCTATGAATTCAGGGTGCTCTGGTTGTTGATTGTGAGACTTTTCCACCCTGTTTGCTCTAGAATTTGCCATTGGTGAACTGGAAATCTGTATTTGTGCCTTGCTTAAGTGTTTTCTCATTTTTATTTCTGTTGGTGCTGTCCTTGTTTTAATGCCTGGATTAGTATTTTGATCTTCCTGATATAGCTGTTCTTTAGGTTTTCAGTCTCTAATGACTCAGAGACACTTTCATTTTCATAATATCAGGAAGGACAACTGATTAAATCCATCACATCCCATTATCATCCCAATTGATATAATCAGCAACACAATAGCATCAAGCACATCTTAGAAATTGACCATTTGGGGTAGTTATTAGCTTCTCATCTTTAACCACGTGAATTAAATCAAAATTGAGTACCAGCCCAAAATGTGTTTATAGTGAATAAACTAATAGCAACTTTACCCTTCAGGATGGAGATTTAGAAGGGATTGAGAGGAGAGGAACATATAGGTAAAAGAGTAGGAGAAGGTTTCAAGTGAAGCCAGAGAACACAGAATGATCACACAAACTCTAGGAAACTGTTGAAGACAAGCAGGAAAGACAGAGTGCAAGAACAAAGACAAAAGTAGAACAACCTAACAGTAATAGGGAAGCTATAACTTGTACTCACTTTCCTTTGAATTTAATGACAATTGAGTGAAGGAAAAAGAGAGGAGAAAAGAAAAAGAAGAAATCAGAATTAGGGCAGGAACAGGAACAGAAAGGGAGAAGAAGAATAATGTGAGGTAGCAAGATACTGAGTAGGAAAGAGAAGAAACAAAGAAGAATTTGAAGAATGGGAAAACAAAATATTTTAAATAAAAATTAAAAATAAGAGGAAAAGAAAGAAAAAAATTTGAAGAGCCTCTTTCATGGTATATCTCTGCTATCACAAAAGATGATGTGGGCATCAATGTGCAGAACTAAGTTAATTAGTCTCAGCTAACCAACAGCAGACCCCTGAGATTCAGGCTGAGTTCTGGCTGCAAGACCCAAGTTGAGCTCCCTGACCTCCTGCAGGGTTGAACTCTGCAAGGTTCTACTGCAGGTTCCAGCTGCCCTTCCCCTGAATACAGTCCAAGTTCTGCTGGAAGGTGGTGATCCCTTCAACTTAACAACTACAGATGTCTGGTGTGCCTTTATTGCATTTTTTCACTTCTGTTCTATCTTCTGGAGCTCAGTACAATGGCCTTTATGACCACCTGTGTCTCTGCAGTGTGGATCCAGGTACTGGCACAACAGGGAGGCCTGAAAGCATGTGAATGGGGTGGGGGGTGATGCTGCAACTATGTGGCTGGGCAGTCCTCACTGGTCTGCTCCAATGAAGGCCCAGGGAGCTGGAGGTGGGGGAGCACTTAGCTCACAACACAACTACTCTTAACCGCTTTACTAACTGATCAAAGGGAGGAAGGTGAACAATCCAAGGCCTAAAGGAGTGTTTCCTAACTATGAATAATATATGAATAAACAAATTTCTCACAGTTACCTATCATCTTGCTACTAGAGCATATGGAGCCAAAGAGGAAATTATGTTAAATAAGATGTGGTCAGGGCAGAGACAAATGCCATCCCAGATAATGTCTGCTGAGAATTCCCCTTGGATTCACCTGCTACAGAGGCCTAAGACAATGTCACTCCCTGTATACATCATATACATCACCATTTACATTTCTCCAAAGAGATGGTATTTCTTCACCCTTCCATGTCCTCTCTGTCTGCCTAGGCTGAGCCCTTTCAGCATCCATGTCCAGTTGACTCATGGCCTTTCTGGGAAATCTTCCTTGTGTGATGAAACCAGTGCTTGTGCACAACCCCATCCCAGTGGCCATCACTACACTCTAGTTGGAAATTTCTTCATGCAATTTGCCAATAAGACAACAAGCTTCTTGAAGGCAAAAAGCATTTTCCCCTTTTCTTTCAACATCCTCAGAGTTTAAACACTTGTAAAGGTCCTAATTGTTATGGTGTGTATCTAGATATCCTCCCAAAGTCTCATGAGATCATAAGCGGGGCTTTTGGGATGGTGACTGGATCTAGGGTGTGTGGTACTGGGATCAAGGATGTGATTTTGGGATTGATTCAAGGTACAATGCTAGGATTAAAGGCGCCCTACCCTGGAGTGAGTGCTACTCACCCTAAGGGTGAGTAGCTTGTACTGGAAGCTATGCAAACTCCCAATCACCTGACCAAGGGTTCAGCAGCAGGATAACAAATTACAAGACAAGATTCATACTGCATTAACAGGGGGTCCAGGACAGTCAAAGCCCTTATCTGGCTAAGACACCATCCCCTTAACCTTGCCACTATTTATTGAACATGAAGCTTCTAGAAAGGGTAAGGGGCAGTGCAGAGAACAATGAAGTGGAGAGCACTGAAGTGGAAAGCAGGTTCCTAGCAACAAGGGAATGAAACATTCTAGCAAGAACAGCTCATAGATTACTGGGAAATCTGGTTCCTCCAATGGGTTAATTTTTGCCTCTATTGAAGTTTTCTGTACAAGTCATGCTGCCCTTAGCTGCATTACTGTCTTGCCACCCAAGACAACACAACATCACAGATCACTGAGACCTCTGCTATAACCAGTGGTGTGGAAAGTTGTTCCTTTTCCACATGTCAACTGCTTGCTCTTAAGGCAAGCCATTGTGGGCTAATAGGCATTTGGACTTTTAATATAAAAAGATAATTTATGAATTTGTAGCTTGCTCAGGGTGGTCTCCATCAGCCTGGATATAAGGGACAGAAGGAAGGTTGTCACTCATGGCTTGTGGCTTGATTCCACACTACTTTGCTGCTTTGCTGCCTTCCTGCTTTCTGCTTGCCATGAACTGTTTCTCCTTTGTGATGCCCCTCTGCCACACCACTCTGCCTTGTAGAATCCCATTATGGACAGAAACCTCTATAATCTGTGAGCTGAAGTAAACCTTTTCTCCTTTAATTTTAGGTGTCAGGTCTCAGTTATGAGAAAAATAACTAAGAGAATTTCATACCAGAGAAGTGGGTTTGTTGCTGTGACACTACCTGGTCGTGTAGTTCAGGACCTTTGGAACTGGCTTGTGGGAAGAATTTGGAAAGGTTTGGAGATGTGGGCTGAAGAAGCAGCCCTAGAATGCCTTAATCTGTACTGAACTAGAAATTCTTGTAAAAGCTCAGAAGACCAGAACGCTGATAGAAATGCTGTCAGTAAAGACCAGGAGGTTTCTCCTCTGAAGAAGAGCTGTTGAACTCCAGACAGTGATGTTATGCCTTGGCAGAAAGTTTGTCTTTATTTTGCTCATGTTCAGGCTTTTGCCTGAGACTAAAGTTAAGGGTTGTGGACTAATAAATATGGCAGAAGAAATTTCAAGGCATTTTATGTTAAGGCCATAGCATGGCTACTGTTGGAGGCTTTTAGCCAGATTTATATTGAGAATGAAATGCAAAGAGCCTAGCAGAATGATTTAAAACATTTTGATTTTGGCCAGAAAGGAAGCACAGGTAAAGTTGCCCCCTGCCAAGAGGTAATAGAAGATATTGGTCACTGAAAAGACTAACAAGAGAAAGCCAAGTGCCTCAGAAGAGGATAGTAGAAAAGATGTCTACAGAGCATCACCCTTTGCAGCCTCAAAACAGCAAAAGTGAAAGTCTGCTTTGAAAAGAGAGGCCCAGAGCACCATGTCCTAGAATGGCAGCAACCTAGGGAAATTGTTCTTCTAGATTTGGCTCGTAGGCTTCTCACCCCTCCACTGGCATCATCCACATGGTGCTGGTTTTAGGCACATACAGAATGCAAGAGTTGTGGGGTCAGGAAGGCTTCTACTCAGATTTCAGAAGGTAGCCTGGGAGGCCAGGCAGTGTGACCCTGACAGAGCAGTGTGTGAAGCTGTGGGTATTGTACAGTGGAGATGAAAGAAGTTTGAAAAAGCCAGGAATGTGGATCATCTGAGGAAAACTGCAAGAGGAAGGAGAGACAGACCAAGAAAGAAACCAAGAAAGCTGCAATCACCAGCAGTGCTGTTGGAGCAAAACCACATAAGCCCTTTGGAATACACATCTTGCCACAGATTGCCTCAGATGCTGCATGTGGAAGGACAATAACTGTTTCTCCTCCTGTATTTTGGACTTGCTTTGGTCCTTTTCTTTTGTACCCTTCCATTTGTACATTTTATAATAGTAATGTTTATCATGTGTCATTATATGTTGGAAATGTTTCACTTTCTATTCATTTGTACAGGGGCTTGTAGCTAAGAGTTTGCCTTAAATTTCAGGAGTGATTTTAAAGTTGGACCTGTCAATAAAGCTAAAACTATTAGGATTTGGTAATTCTTGGAGTTGTAATAAATGCCCTTTGCATAAAGGAACATGCATAAGTCTTTGGGGAGCCAAGGGCAAAATGTTATGTCTTGTACTTAGATGTACCCCCAAAGCCTCATGCAGTCACAGGTGGGGCTTTTTCAGAAGTGGTTGTATTTAGAGTATGTGATGCTGGGGTTAAGTGTATGACTCTGGGATTAATTCATAGTGCAATGCTAGGATTAAAGGTGCCCCACTCTTCATGTGAGTTCTACTCGCCCTAAAAGCAGATAGCCTGTATATAATACAATGGACAGAGGGTTGCTATTGTGGCTTGTTGCTTGCTACTTCCCTGCTTTGCTGCCTTTCTGCCTTCTTCCCACTATGAACTGCTTCTGCTCTGCAATGCCCTTCTGCCATGCCACCCTATTTTGGAGCCAGCCTACTATCAACTGAAACTTCTACAAACTGTGAGCTAAATAAACTTTTCCTCCCTTAACTTGTGTATGTTGGGTACTTTGTCCCATCTATGAGAAAAGTAATTAAGTCTCTAATATATAATTAGGAAATGTCTATTTAATGAATAAACCGTATTGGTAATCACTCATAATAAAGCAAATCAGTTTGTAGTGCCTGCTTGGAATGCTTGTGCATAATACTTGTTACCAAACCTAAAGGGCCACTAGATTTCAAGAACTGAACTGAAGTATGTCCATTATTATTGGTTATTATTCATTATCTTCCAACAGTTCTATGAATTAAATATTATTATTTCCGTCTTTAAATGTAAGAAATTTTTATCATCACCCACATCCAGGATTTGAGCCAAAGTTTATCAGAATCCATACCTATACTAAGCTATAAATAAAGCCAAACGTGTACAACTATAAATCAGACACATATAAACCAGAAATTGCTTTTGGTATGCTTTTTATGTTCATTGATAAATCTGTTCAATTTTGCAAAACAAACAAACAAACAGAAACAAAACAAAACAAAAGAAACAAAAAATCTTTCTCTACTATTTTTACACTGTTTGACACTATTGTGGCTTTTCAAGGAGAAGAGATTGATGGCCACCTCAATCATTCAGTAACAGTGACAGAGTTGGCATAGTATGAAACAAAGGAATATATGAGAAGCATCTGGAGCTGAAGTGAAATGGTGGAGGAAATGGAAATCACAGACCATATATAAGTGTTAACTTTATGGGGAACATTTGTGAACCATTGTCTATAAACTGGCTCATTCAAACAATGAAATATTCAGTACTAAAAGAAATAAATGATCAAGCCATGAAAAGATGCAAGAGAACTTTAAAAGCATAACACTAAGCCATAGTAGTGTATAAAAAAGTGCTACATACTGTATGAAGACAATTGTGTTGACATTCTGGAAAAAGCAAAGCTATGGAGGCAGCACACAGATCAGTGGTTCCCAACATCTGCCACTGTGGAGGGGGAGCAGAGAGAGAAAGCCATGAATAGGCGGAGCACCGGGCCTTTTCAGGGAAAGGAAACTCTTCTGTATGATACCATAATTGTGGCTACATGTTTCTTTCATTCATTAAACCCATATAGCATACAACACAAAAAGGGAACACTGACATAAACTGTGGACTTTGAGTGACAGTAACGTGTCATTGTAACTTTAACTGTAACAAATACAACATTCTGATGAGGAAGAGCCTTTGGGGAATCAAGGCTATCTGGGTCTGTTTAAACTTTCTGGTTAATTTTGCTATGAATCTAAAACTTCTCTTAAAAATAAAGTCTATTAATTATTTTTAAATCTATGAGAAAGTTTGGTATTCAAAGCCATCATAATGCACTCCAGCAATTCTTGTGTTTGTTTGTATTCTTTGCTATACTGAGAACAGAAATATCCATAATAATAGCACATTAGGTAACAGCAAATCCAAGCAATGCAGGAAAAATATGCTGTAGAGTTACTACAATACTTGGAAAGAGATAAGTAATTATCTCAGAACAAGAGACTGAGGAACTGTATCATGTAACTTCAGATATCAGAACAAATTAGAATTGTGAACAAATCAGTGGACAGGACACAAGGAGGTGAATATTAATTTTGTCTCTTTGTACATGTGAGGAACCGATGCCCAGAAAAATAACTGTTATTAGGCAGAAGTTCATAAGCTAGGGAAGCAATCTGGACTCTCTGTCATGCCATTTCCTAATGACAATAGTTAGCACAAAGGCCTCCAAAAAATACTTCTGCAATTTTTTAATTGTGCAAGGATGCTGTCCAAAGGGAGTATGGGGACATAAATCTAATCCTCTGTGAGCCTGCTAAAATGTAGGCCAACAGGGCTGCGTCTGCTGGGAGAGGTCTTTACCCAATTATTTTAAAGGAGCTGTGAGCCAGATACTGAGCTGAATACTTTGTGCAGATTATCTCATTTAATCTAAGCCTCCGCCCATTCTGTTTTCAACATTCCGTTGCTCCCTACACATGCAAAGAACTCCATATTATTTATATTTCAGAAATTTGAGGTCTCTTCGATTATTAGGCAACTGTAGATAGCATTTGTCAAAATACGTTACTTCTTATCCAATTCTAAGCAACATCAATTAAGGGAGAATGAATAACTTTTAAATAGGCTGATAATTTTCAAAATATAACTTCAACTGTTTTAAACCTAAATATTCTGCATTTTAGTACTAATATATTTATCTATTCCTTTATGAATCTAATAAACACCATGGGGGGTGCTGTGGGAATTCAGTAAATAATGAAACTTGTCCTAAAGGAGTGCCTGGTAAAATAATACAGAATGAAATATAGGAAATGGAACTTACTAATTCACATTATATACTTTTTAAGGTTTATTACATGTCAAAGTCTGGTGTTGGACACTAAAGGGACAAAAAGACCATGAGCCATTGTCACCAGATAACTTTTTTTATATATTAAAATGTATTTTCAGTCAAGCCCAAGTAAAACTGCTGGAATTTCTTCACAGAATCTTCTCAAACCACCTTCTCCGATGGTAGTCCTAGAGAGATGCTCAAAACTGAATCGTTTTTTAGATTTTAAAAATTCTTAAAAACCCTAGTTTAATTTTGCTGCCATAATAATCTAATACATAAATACCAACATGAGTGTGAGTCTTTATATCCTCAAAGTTAATATAATGTTTTCCCAGATGATAGAGAATTTTCAGACATTATTTCACACAATACTCATAAAACCCTGGATAGAAAGTGTTCCTTATCTTCATTTCACTTTGTAAAAGATTCGGCAATTCACTTACCTGAGACTGTGAGCCTATGATCCTAAGTTTATAGGTAGAGCCAGGCTCTCTAAACCAAGCCTCATGTAGATTTCACAGTGATGTTACAAAATTCCTTGCAATATTTCATTACTCAATCCTTGATGTGGATATTATGATTCATTGATACCTTAATAAAAGCTTTATGGTGTAATAATCTTTTAAACTGAAAGGTATTTTAAAACATCTGAAAAATATTTACTTTTCTAGAAACCATTGCTACCTATAATCCACTCTTGAGCACTTATTATATCCTTGAGTGTCAGAAAAACCATTACAGCAGTTTATTATGAACCAATCAGCTTTGCAGTGAAAGCAATTCTCAAGCTGATACAATTTAGTTTGGTTCATTTCACCGAACAGTGTGAATAACAGGGAGGTCTCCAGACACATGCTTCCATCTAGTGGTAAAATCAGGGCACAGGCAATACATCTGCAGCAAATGACAAAACATGTAGAATACCTATTCCACCATAAAAAGGAATGAAGTACTGACAAATGCTACAAACACCTTGAAAACTTTGTGTTGAGGGGGAAACATCAGAGTCAAAAGGTTACGTATCCTATGGCTTCATTTATGTGACATATCCAGAATAGGTAAATCTGCAAAGACAACAGACATGTTTGCCAAGAGCTGGCAGGGTCGGGGTTGGAGGGATCACTTCTAATGGGTATGAAATTTTCTTTTGAGTGATGAAAACATTTTGGAGCTAAATGTCCCAAATGTTCTAAAATTGTTCAAGGTTGTGATAGTACCAAATTCACTGAACTATTAGTTTTAAATATCATAAATGGTAATTTGTAATATCTACACTTACACATCATAAAACACATTTATTCTACTATTTGTTGGTTGAAGGAGTGTTCTGAGTACTACAAAAAAGATGTCAGTGTGAAAGCCAGTACTTCTTAAGCATTACAGTTGAATAGTGAAGAAGTTGTATGTTTAGATCATTCTAGAAGGCAGAGTATATAAGTGGTATGTGAGACAAAGAAAGAGCACTACTTTGGTCAACTTGAGAGGGGCAGTAACACTCAGTGAGGGGCCAAGGCAGGATGTCTATGCAGGGAGGCTTGTGGAAAGGTGGTTTCTGATCTGGAGCTTGATTAAATGAGCACACTGTGCAGAAATTTGGCTTGTATTTAAAAGCCTAATAGGCAGCATGTTGTGCATTTCTGTTGCCTGTTCCAACAAGGAGATTCAGGCACCAGTATTCTGAGTCAGCTTCCATGTTGAAAGCACTTAGCAAATATCTGGAAGGCAATTCCTATTGCTCTTGCTGAGAGCTAGGGGCAGCATGTGGAGTATTTCCAAGCTGAAGATTCAAAATAAATAATGGAAGGTGGCGTGTAACTCCCCACTCAAGTGTGGACAACACACAGACACTTCCAACGAGCAGGGCGTGAAAAACGCAGACAAGGGGAAAGTTCACAGAGGAGAACAGGACAAACACTGCTGCCAGGTGCTCAAGTCAACATCTTCTTGATAAGTCAGGTTGATAGTTTGTACCCTTGACATAGTGTGATTAAGGGTGGCACTTTATCTCAGTGATCTTTCCCCCCCTAAACCTACAACCACAACCTAATCACGAGAAAACATCAGACACATCGCAGTTGGGGGACATTCTCAGAATACTTGCCCAGTACTTGTCAAAATAGTCAAGGTCATCAAAAACAAGGAAAGTGTGTGAAACTGTCACAGTCAAAAGGCATCTCAGAAGTCATGACAATGAACCATATGATATCCTGGATGGCATCCTGGAACAGAAAAATTATATTAGATAGAAATCTGAAAAAGCAATATACTTTATTTAACCATAATATAGTAATATGGGTTCATTCAAGTATACCACTCCAATGGAAGACGTTCAACATAGGGAAAACTGCTGTAGAGTATAAAACAGTCCACTCTCTTCACATCTTTCTCTGAATTTAAGGCTATTCTAATTTTTTAAAATTTAAATATATATCAATACAAAATAAACATAAATTTGTGTTGTACTTCATATTATTCCCATGTATGCTTTTATATTTCTAATGTGTGGGAATGTACAAAAACAATCTCTCATAATAAAACTATTAGTTCAGTGAATACTTGTAAATGCACACAAAAAGAAAAAAGTTAGGGATATATATATAGTAGCTGACCTCAAGTGTTTATTTTCAGAGAAGGGGAGTAGAATATGAGAAGAAAAAGTGGAGTCCTCATTTGACATGTTATTATTAAATTATCACGAGGAAATTATATTACTTTTATAATCTTTAAATTGGCAAAAAAAAAAAAAAACACAAAGTGAAGAAACATGGTTTTGACCACATTGTCCTTCTGCCCAGTAAAACTTTAACTGGTTTCTCTCACCTCCCACATGCACAGGCAGTGCACGACAGTGGTCACTAAATGTTTACCGAAGCTGAAAACACAGAATGATTACCTTCTGCACTCCTTCAGGTCCACCACTCCAGTGATCTTCATCCTTCACTGCACATTAGAATCTCTTGGACAGACTTTTAAAAAACCATGCAAAAACTGGACTTTCCCTAAGAAAAGTAATTAGAATCTCTAGCAGACAGGGCCAAGGAATCTGCATTTTATAAGTCCTACAAGTGTTTCCTAGGCTCACTAGTAATTATATCATGGAAAAAAAGTTTAAGCACACTGAACATGCCATTTGATGGAAGACATGTAAACTATTTTTGGCTTCATTGGCAAAAGAAGTATTCCACACTGTGAGAAAACACTGAAGGGCAAGGGATTTAGCTCTATGCAAGTGCAAAGTCCTCAGTTCGATCTTGAAGGAAGGAAGGAAGGAAGGAAGGAAGGAAGGAAGGAAGGAAGGAAGGAAAGAGAAAGAAAGAAAGAAAGAAAGAAAGAAAGAAAGAAAGAAAGAAAGAAAGAAAGAAAGAAAGAAAGAAAAGGAGGGAGGGAGGGAAGGAAGGAAAGAAAACCACTGAATACCAAAGAGAAGAACGTGTTTGAAAAATTACATGATGGTTATTTGTTAATACAAATCTGTGGATAAAAATCAAGTGACTGGTTAAGATATTTGTCAAGCACTTTGTATTATAGTGGGTACTTCCTGAGCTCTAAACTAGTATCTGTTAGAAAGAAAGAAAAGGAGGGAGGGAGGGAAGGAAGGAAAGAAAACCACTGAATACCAAAGAGAAGAACGTGTTTGAAAAATTACATGATGGTTATTTGTTAATACAAATCTGTGGATAAAAATCAAGTGACTGGTTAAGATATTTGTCAAGCACTTTGTATTATAGTGGGTACTTCCTGAGCTCTAAACTAGTATCTGTTGTGTAAATGGGTGGATAAGTAAGAGAACAACAAAAAAATCATTAATAAGTTCAAATAAGCTGAGAAAAGTCTGACTGGAGGAAACGTACATTTGTTCAAGACGTACTAGTTTTCTGTGCTAAATCCCAGATTCACTAAGTTTTTAATCAATAAGTAGTCTTTTTGGTCTTTAGTGGCAGAAGGTGAGGGGAAGAAACACTGCAATATGGATTTTGCCCCTACACGCTTCTCTCTTCTTTTGCTAATGCCTTCTGATGTGGAAAATCAATTGTCTGTGGGAAAACGTGGCAATGCTGAGGTTTGAAAGAGTCAGGAAATGAACTAGAGACCAGTGAGCCGAAGGACGATGGGCACCATGAACGCTGACACCTGACCTCCAGCTTGGTGGGACACGTGGCAGTTTACCCCGACTCTCCCGGACCACTACGAACATGTCCAGAGTCCTTGCTTCTGAAGGAGCACTTCAAACCTCTGTGTGCTCCACTAGGGACAGTGAAATAGGGTAAATTACAGTTAACTCCCCTCAAGTTTCAAAGCAGCAGAATTTTAATCAAAGTCAAATAGACCACTTTTGCTATTAATAAACAGTGTTGGTGTAGCCCTGCCATCTGTGTAGAATTATGACTGCCATAACCACTACGTGATCTTAAATATAATACTTGAAGCCACTGCCAAGATGAGATTTTGTTAATAGCACATGTGTTCCAAGTTTAATATGTAACCCAAGTACAAAGATTTTTAAAAGACTAGAAACCCTTTTAAAAGTACAATGGAATGTAAAGGTAAAGTATATGCCTATTTTGTTTCCCTGCTAAATCCAGAAAAGTTTTCCTTCATAATTATGTCAATTGACTTTTTAGTCAATGTGTGCTATTAATCACACCCATAACCCTGACTTGATTTACACACAAATGTGGTGTGGTCATAGGATTAGAATATTCTTTATAGTTTCAGCCTTTTGTTGATTAAAATATCAACTTCGGCTTTTAAAAGAAGTGGTCTGTTTTCTACCATCCTCATGTCAGAGCCTTCAGAAAAGTGACAACTGAAAATAGCAATTAGAGAGAAGAACCCAAATAAAAAACAAAACAAATAGAAGCACTTTAAGAAGTATTGACTATCTGAAATCAGAACATGTGCCATGAACTTCTTCACAAACATGTGTGTTCAATGGGCAGCCAGCCATTAGAACACCCAGCTGTGACTTCAAAGAATAATGAGTCTTGGTTCAAATGACAGCATAGGTTCAACTTTCAAAATCTTTGGAGGATTTTGTATAGTCCTGGGTATTCTTTGTTTAAGTACAACAAAGAAGCTTCAAGAGGTTATAATTGCATGAAATACTAAAACTAATGAAAGCGTACTTTGAATGGAATTTCTAGATTTATATTAATAGGATTTAAACAGTAATTTATGAATACACATTGCAACTAAGCCCATGAAACAACTATATATTTTTATGTTATATATAATATATATAATTGCATTCAAAAGGCCATGAGTTCAATCTCCAGCAGTGAAAACAAGTGTTCTCAAATTTTGTACTTTGACTTCATTATCACGTCATTAAATGGAGAGGGTATCTCTAGTTCTGAATAAATAAAATGATGGTAAGGAGAAATTTTTCAACAATTCCATAGTAAAAAGTAGGGAAAATATGCTTCTTTTTAATAATATTTAGTATGGTACAAGTTTTCCAAAGTACCATGACTTCAGGCTATATGTGCTCTGCATTAAGAAAACCTTGTAAAGATTGTTTAAATATCTAAATGAATAAGTGATTTTCAGTCATCTCTGAGTTTTCACATTCCAGAGCCTAAAGAATTTAAAACATCCCCTCTTTACTAAATTCATGGAGCCTATTACCTTTTCTTTCTTTTTTTTTTTTTTAAGTAATGACTTTCTTTTACTTTTATGTTGCAATTTTGTAAAGACGTCTCTTAAGGAAAGCACCCTAGATTCTGAGTTGGCAGAATTAGGGATTAAACACAGAGCCGGGGTCTTGCATCATATGTGCCTGCTGAATTTGGTAGGTTATGCATGGAAAGATTAACAAACAAGGGGCTCAGCTCAACTGCTGTCATGGAGACCCTTATAAACATGCTCTCTTACTGCTGAAAAACTGGGGTATTGTCAGAGGTTTTTTGTTTTTGTTGTTGGAGAAAATGTGGAGCTCCCTATGTGAAGAAGGGAGTACATGATTTTCAAGTATGATTGTTGCGTTCCCATAGCCCAAAATAGTCTTGACGACACCACTTTGCCATTCCGTATAACAGTCCATTTGGAATGACACCTTTAGATTTCTCTGTAAATTGTCCTTAAAATTCTCAGCGTGACTGTAGAGTACCTCAAAAATGCAGTGTTTATTTGAGGAATTGGAGATGGCAGCAGTAGTAAGGGCAAGCTAAACTTGTGAAGTTGTTATTGTCACTTTCAAGTGACAAGGGAGGAAGTGGCTCACCTGAGGTGAACTGAAGTCTCACGCAGAGTAAGCATCCTACTGGTTTCTTTTTCCTCCCCTGCAAAACTAAACTCAGAACTTTGTCTTCCCCATGTTGACAGAGATAGAAAAATGTGGGAGCAGAATGCAAACTGAAAACTAGATTACAAAACTATTTCCAAAATCATTTTCAACATATTGTAGGAGACATATTTGTCTCTGTTTAAAGGAACACTCATCATCACGCAGTACACATGGTTGATTGACACCTACGTGGTCCAATCATTTTGAACATAGAAATAGCATTTGGATTGAGTTAGTCAATAGCAGATCAACACCCAGAACCGCTTTCAGGCTGCTGGATATTACCTGCCAAAACAACAGGAAATTTTCTTTTAAGTGTTGACACCCTGGAATATTTTTCTTTTGTGCTGAGGATGGAACCCAGAGCTTTATACATGCTTGGCATGTGCTCTACCACAAACATACTCATAGTCCCCTTTTTAATGCTGGTAGTAAAATAACCTTTAAGAAAGTGATTCTCAGATTTTAAATGCTTACAGATCATCTAAGGAGGTTTTTTAAAAAATGGTATATATCTGCAGTACATAACGAGTACTTTCATCGTGGAGGATTTGTATATGTACACAGCACATCTCAATTCTTTTTTTATTTATTTCCCTTCCCTCCTTCCAATCCTTCTCACCCTTCCTCTGTTTTCTCCTCTTCCCCTTTCATGAAAAGCTCTATTTCCATTTTTTTCTCCAATTCTTTTTGTTTTCCTCTTAGTCTTTTTTCCCTTCCGTTCATGCCCCCTCACCCCAACAGTCCTTTCTGGGGCCACATTTTCAGAGATCCGAATTTAGTCAGTCTGGAAAATGGCCTCAAAAACAGGTATTTTATACACTCTCCAGGTTGTTCGAAAGTGTGTCGACCTAAATAACACTTTAAGATACTTGGTATTACCAGTATCTCTTTGAATAAATATCCTCTGACATCAGAGATATTATGCTTATTTGAGCAATGGTACTGGGCTGTTACTGACAACCTGGAATTCTATTTAAAAATTAAAATATCTTTGACCTACATTATTTTTACAGATACAAAAAACTGAACAGGAATAAAAACAACCCTTAACTCCTTTTTAAATCATCTTGAATGATAACAATGAATGTAAAAGACAAGCTATTTGTGATACCGGTTCTAATCTGAACAAAAGAATAAGTTACTTAAAATTTAATTATTGAAAGAAGGTCTATTTGCTGAAACCAAAAATTGATTTCAATTAAAAATTAAATTAATTTAAAATTTTAAGATTTTAATTCTGATGAGAATTATTTATAAAAGCCAAATATAGCAATACCTCAGGCTATGAATGCTTCTTTTTGCAAACAATTTGGTTTGAAAACAAAAGCATTTGGCAAAATGTTGTCTCCATTCCCAAGTTTCACATCAGGTAACAAATATGAACACAGCCATCTTCCCCACACAAACAAAAATGCAGCCATCCTCCCCAAAATCATAACACAAAGTAAATTTGTAAACTGAAGCACCACTGTACCATAATTTTTTTTTACCCCTTTCTAAAAATGTAATCACTTAATGGTAAGAAAAACATCATATCATGATCATCTAGTTTCTGAGAAAGACAAATTTTCTAAATTAATACCAGAGCCCAGAAATGTAAGTTATTAAACAGAATAGAAAATATTTATATCAAATAATAATTGACAAAATTGATTTAGTAATAAATAGTCATTTTATTTTTCAAAAATAATTTTGGCATGGGTTTTCACAATCAAGTTATTTCTTCTTTTATAAAATGGAATACATATTTCAACCAAATAAGTCTAATTAATGTTAGAATTTTGTTTGTTTCTTTGCTTGCTTGCTTGTTTGCTTTATAAACACTGTAGTGTGTACAAGTCTAGGGTTGGTGTTTGTGCAGAGCAAGGAAGAAGTGTGGAAAGGGAAAAAAGAGATGACAAGTAGAGAGATGTTAACATTTACTGAATGAAAATGGGGGTTCAGACCAGAAATTTTGATCTTGGGCATACAGAAATTTCAGTGTTAGTTGATAGTTTTATTATGGAAGAAGCCTTTTGCACTGTTTTTCAACTTACCTCTTAGTGATCAAAATTAAGTTCTTCTGGGCTAGGGATTTAGCTTAGTGGTGCCGCTGCCTGCCTTGTAAGGGCAAAGTCCTGAATTCGATTCCCCAGTACAAAAAAAACAAAAACAAAAACAAAAACACTAACTTCTTCTAAGTTGAAATATGTGACTTAGTTATTGCTTCCAGAGCCTTTCTCAGAACTGACCATTGGGTGAAAGCTGACACTAAAACATGATAGCCATTATAAAATGAACACTATGTAGTGAGTTACTAAACATGTTTTCAAGCTTACATAGCAGTGTACTTAGAATTTGTTTGGTGCCCATAAAGTAGCCAAAATTTGGTGTTTTAAAAATTCAAATCTTGGCCGGGGATTTAGCTCAGCGGTTCGGTGGCCTGCCTTGCAAGCGCAAGGACACAAGTTCAATCCCCGGTACCAAAAAAAAAAAAAAATCAAATCTTGGGGATTGGGCATATAGTTTAGTGATAAAGTATAAAGCCCTGGGTTCAATGTCCAGTACTCTAAAATTAATAAAATATAATAAAATCTTAATGCCATTCCCAATGACCATTAAAACAGATTATGCCTTTCTGAGATCAAGCTTTACAATGCATAGGGATTCTTTAGTAATTCCACTGAGACAATTCTCACGTTTAATTGACAACTACAGGAGACTATTGTGCACAGCTGAGGTCACTGTGGACTATAGAAACACAGGCAAGGACACAAAGAATTGGGCAATTAACTAAATGTTCAAAACAGAGCCAACATAATTGAATTGTTCTAGACAACCAAACCATTTTTTCTGCACTTGCCTCAAGTTGCACTGATAGATCTATGGATAATTGCCTCATTTCTCCCTTTCATCACGCCTGCCTGTCTAAATAGCTGTGTGACTAATTAATTCATAGCTGATGTTGGCACATAAACTGACAGAAGAGTGACTGCTCTTCATGTGAAAATTTATAAATCCAACATAGATAATCAAACCCCAAAGGAGAATGCCTAAAAAGATTCTATTTAAGGGCTAGGGATTTAGCTCAGTGGTTCTGCAGCCTGCTTTGCAAGCACAAAGTCCTGAGTTCAAGTTCGATCCCTAGTATAAAAAAAAGAAAAAAGATCCTATTCAAAATTCACAAAGGCATTTAACTTTCCTAACTTCACTCTATGCAAACAGGGTACTTAATGAAAAATACTTTGGGCCTATATTTAAAATAATGTAACACATTTGAAAACTTATATGTGCTGTTATTTTTAATATAAACTCTACACCTTTTACTTGTAAATTAACTTTGAGGTCTGTCTTTTGGGAGGACATGCTACAAACACGTGTGCACTTAAACACACACAACACAAGTGCCAGAAAAATACAGTGAGTATACAGTGAAAGAAATTTTAATATATCAGGGTAAAAATTTTAAAATTTAATTTAATCTTTAAGATTACAATCTAAGAATTTCTTAAAGATAAACAAGAAGATACAAGCTATCTGAGTCACTTATGGAATGTGATAAAATAGGTATAATTCATATAGCCATGTCATAGCAGCAAAATGACATAAATCTTTTAGATTCTAGCACTGGTTAATACAGCAATAATACATCTCATGAAGAAAGTGGAGAAGAGAGAAGAAAAAAAAA
>NW_022900932.1:38930785-38959690 GCF_012274545.1 Fukomys damarensis
AAAAAAAAAAAAAAAAAAAAACACAAAAAAAAAAAAAAAAAAAAAAAAAAAGGTCCAGTTCTTTCTAGTTACTTTACAGCTTGTGAGAAAACATAGGCTATACCTGCAGAAATAAAATCCATTTGTTCAAAAGGGGTGGGGGTAGAACAAGAAAGAGAGATGGAAAAGAAAAGAAGAAAAACTTAGGCATCTAGAGGACAGCCTATTTATGCTATACTGTCCCAGCTGTCAGTCACAACTGTGGGCCGTACAAATTTGAGAAAATGCACCTGATGATTGGAAATGTTGTGATCACTCAAGAAGTGTATGGGAAAAAACAGGAAAGCAAATGCAACAGGTGGACTATTTTACAAATGGACAATGATACCAGTCAGGTTAAAAAATAACATCCCACTGCTATATGTAACTTCACTTTTACTTTCCATTCAAAGGATTTCATTCAAAATCAGCTTTACTGAAATATAATTCGTATACCATTCAGTTAATCTATTTCAAATGTACAGTTAAATGGCTTTTGATGGAGTTATGTCATCACTACCAATTAACAATCTCATACCTATTAACAGTAGTTCTTATTTCTACCAAATTCCTAGTTCTAGGAAACCACTAATCTACTTTCTGTCTCTACTGATTTACCTATTTTAGACATTTCACATAAAGTGGATTACATATGTGGTCTGTGATTACCTTTTTTAACTTTGCATAATGCTTTTAACTTCCTGTTGCCTTATAATGTACTTTGTTCCTTTTCATGGCCAAATTTTTGCTATATGGAAATATACATTTTATTTATACATTAATCAGTTGATAGACATTAAATTACATTTTTAGTTATTATGGGTAATATTGTCAAATATTTATAAACAAACTGTGAGTGGGTGTTTGTTTCCATTCCCCTTGAGTATATATCTAAAAGTGGAACTGCTGGATCACATGGCAACTGTACATTCAACCTTTTAAAGAACTGCCAGACTACTTTCCAAAGTGGCTGCACCATTTTAAAATCTTATCAAAAAGATCTGATGGCTTCAATTTCTTCACCTCCTTGTCAATACTTTGTAGATACAAAATTATCTCTACTTCGATGGGTATGAAGTGCCATCTCATTGTAGTTTCGATTTGCATTTCCTTAATGACTAAGGATACTGAAAATATTTTCCCTATCCTTACTCCCATTATTAAGGAATAGTTGACAAAAATTGTGTAAATTTGAAAGGTTTTAGATATTTTATTATATGCCTATATTATAAAGTAAGTATAATCAAGCTATTTAACATATCTTTTACCTCCCCTCATTACGATTATTTGTATGTGTGTGTGATGAGAACACTTACGATCTCTCTTATGACATTTCAAGTAAACAATGACATATAAATTGTAGTTATCATGCTGGCCATCAGATTTTTGTAATTTATTTATCCTGCAAAACTAAAATTTGGTATCCTTTGACCAATATATCCCCCATTTCACCCACTCCCCACCTCCTTAAGCATCTCCTCATGAGCTTATTGTCCTTTGCAAACTTTTTTATAAAAATATCTATTCAGGGCTGGGGATTTAGCTCAGTGGTTCCACCACCTGCTTCGCAACTACAAGGTCCTGAAGTTCAATCCCCAGTAACCCCCAAAAATAAATAAATAAAAATATCTATTCAGATCCTTTGCCCATTTTTAATAATTATATTTGTCTTTTTATTATTGAGTTGTAAGAATTTATAGATTCTGGATACAAACCCCTTACCAGATATATGATACACAAATATTTTCTTCCACTTTGTAGTGTGTCTTTTCATTTTCCTGATGGCATATTTTGAAGCATAAATTTTTAATATTGATGGAGCTCAATTTATCTATTTTCTTCTTTTGTCACTTTTCTTCTTGGTGTCATAACAAAGACTGCCTAAAACTATGACCATGAAGATTTGCTACTGTATTTTCTTCTAAGCATTTTAGAGTTTTTATTCTTACATTTGTGACCATGATTCAACTTTGATTAATTTTTTGTGTATGATGTGAGGAAAGTGTCCAGCTTGATTCTTTGTATTTGGATAACCAGTTTTGCTAACACCATTTATTGCCAAGTCTGTGCTTTCACTACTAAAATGTCTTTAAATGCTTGTTGAAAAAAATCAGTTTCTATAAATGTAAACGTTTATTTTTAGGTCTCTCAACTATATTTCATCCAGCTACATATTTTTATCTTTAATCCCACTCTAGATTAATGTAGCTTTGTAATATGCCTTGATATCAGGAAGCATTTTTCCTTTAGCATTTTGGGGTTTTCTTCCTCAATATTGTTTTTGTCTGTTCTAGTTCCTTAGTTTCTTGAGTTTCTAGGTGAATTTTAAGGTCATTTTCTCAATTTCTACAAGAAAAAAAAAGCATATCTGAGATTTTGAGAATTGCATTTTATAATTATCCTACAGTCCTTGGATTTTCTGTTCTGTCTTTTATCATTTTTTTCTTTAAATTTTAGTTTGGTGGGCCTTTACTGACCTGTTTCTAAGATTAGTGACTCTTCCTTAGCCATGTCCAGACTACTAATGAATTCATCAAAAACGTTCCTCATTTTGTTGGAGTTTTTAATATCTAAGATTTCCTTTTGATTCTTTATTAGTTACCATCTCTCTGTGTATATTATTCATCTCTTTGTTCATGTTGTCTACTTTTTCCCTTAGCACTCGCAATATATAAATCATAATTATTTTAATTCCACTAATTGATTTTTCCAAAATCTGTTATATCAGCATATCGTTCCAAAATTTTATTTCTGCAATTTGTATTCTCCTGTCTTTTAGTAGCCTGTAATCTTTTGTTGAAAGATAAACATGATGTAATAATAGAAACAGAAATAAAAATATGTTTTTAATTAATTATTACATTATTTACCTGGCTAGGAGTTGGGTTATGCTTAACGTTGCTATAGCTGTAGGTGACAAAGTTTTCAAATTTCTTTAGAGTTGTTATTTCCACCATTGTCTTTGGGTATCTCTAATAACGTCTTTATAAATAGCCTGCATCTTGCTGCTTTTTTAGTTGTAATCCACCATTGTTGTACCGGAGCCCTGTTGATGTGGTGAAAAGATCTGGAGAAGGGAAGCAGCCTTGTGCTTCTCATTCTCTCGCTTGTATAGTAGCCTATGTCCCCGAGCTTCAATCTTTATCAGTGTTTTCCTCTGTGCCTCACTCCTTTAAAGGCAGGGAGGCTAAAGAGGGCTGAAGCTGGGCAATTGCCATCTTCCTTCTGCCCCAGTGAGGTGAGATTTCTCTGCCAATCTTCTTCTCTGGAAGCATTTAGAGAACACTCTGGACATATTTCAACAGGAAATGTTTTCTCTCCCCTTGCTAGAAACTTGAGGGAATTTTTCTTGGCTTTTCATCCTAAGAACTTGATGAAGCTCCTGGAGGCACTATAATCCATAAAAGTGTTCAAATCCTCCCGTGACATCACAGCCCTTCATTATTTTCTCACTCCTACACTTGTCTACACTCGGCCTTCAGTAATTCATCAGAATTATCGTATAAAGATCTTACCAGTGGGTGGAAGGTAAAGCGAGCTCAGCTGGGATTTGTTTTTCCTATCTCTTCAGATTTCCAGGTGGCAGATTGCTTTGCCAACTCTATTCTCTGATGGTTCCAAGAAAACGTCATTGACTTTCAGTCTGCTTAGCATTTTTCTTATTGTAAATATGGGAGTAATAAATCCCTGTTCTCTTTACATGTTGGTGCTGAAATAAGAAGTTAAAAAGCCAGAAGTTTCCAAAAGAGAGAGGAAATACAGTCACATAAAAAGATTAGAAACCAGAATGTCATTAGGCTTGCTTACAACAGTAGTAGAAGCTTAACAAAAATAGGGCCACGTCTTCAGAGGATAATAATATCTAAGTTAAAATTATATATCCTGCCAAACCATCAGTGGATATGAGGGTAAAGTAAATGTATTTTCAGAAATGTTTAGACATGCAACTACTCAAAACATTACCCCATCACTTTACCCTTCTCTGAGAAGCCACCACGTTCAACTTCATGGAAAAAACAAACAAAAACTCGGCTATTCCTGTGTGATGTTCATTGTGTAGTCAACTTGAATTAAGAAACACTAAAGTGGACTGCCGGAGCACAATTCTGGGTGTGTCTGGATGATCTGTAAACTGCAGAGATGGGAAGACCCTACTTAGATATAGGCGTCTCCAACCAAAAGGCTGGTAGCCTGGATGGAATGAAAAAGAAAGAAGGAAGTCTTCCCTTTTGCTTCTTTAGAGAAGTCCAGTCTGCACCATTGCCTTTCCATGTTCATCTCCAGAACCTTAAGTCCCAGCGCCCTCTTCCACCTTCTTAAGCAGACCCTTCAGCTTTCTGAAACAGTCTTGCACCAGGCTTCTCAGTGAGCTCCAGGCCTTCAACTTTTGCCTGGATCCTCCAGCGCGCCAGTGTGCAGGTGACCCTTTTGCATTCTTTCACTTCGGACTCTGCAGGGGGCCATTGTAAGCCTATTTGTAAAACCTTTATATATCATATGTATGTTTTATATTAAATCTGTTCCTTTAGCGAACCCTGATATACTCCCGTTATTCTTAGTCTTGTGTAAGTGTTTGACTTTTTAAATAAGATGTGTGTAAAATGTTTAAATTAAGAAAAAAACAAACTTAAATTTAAAAAGATGAACCAGTCTGTAGACTGGCTGAGAACTGTTTGGTGAAAACATTAACTCATCTAAATTCCAGTTTGGGACGTTTAATTTAACTTATTAGAAATGAGTAAAAAGTGGCAAAAACAAGTAATACAAATTTTCTTTTTGTATTGCAAATAATGAATACTTGTAAACAAGCCTTTTAATGTTGACTTTAAAGGATTGTACATAGTTACACTGTATCACCAGTAGAAAACTTTAGGAAAGTGAAGTTATTGAGATCATTATGAAAATAAGCGGCTTGGATGAAAAAAAGGACACATCATATATAGATTCAAAAAATACTTAAACTTGTGCTCTGGAAACTATCGAATGACTGATTATGATAAAGACATACATTAACAATGGACAGTTCAGATAAAATTGTTTATGAAATGAGTAGTAAAAAAGTGTATTACTAAATTAATACTATATGTTGAGATACTTGATATTAAATATAAATGTGAGCTAAATTAAATATTCTAAGTAAATAAAAAATAAAAGGAATTAGCTATTAAACTGGCTTCCCAAAACATCTTTGTTTTCGCCAGGGAGGTGACAAGAATGGAGGCAAATTGAAACTATTCTTCAAAAGCTGAGACCATAGCCGGGCACGGTGGCTCACACCTGTAATCCCAGCACTCGGGAGGTTGAGTCAGGAGGATCGCTGTGAGTTTGAGACCAGCGTGGGCTACATAGTAAGTTCCAGGTCAGTCTCAACTACATAGTGAGACCCTGTCTCAAAAAAAAAAAAAAAAAAAAAATGCTGAGACCATGACTTAATTGTATTTGGGTCCTCAAACTGTCTGATTATGAATAAATACCTTTCCTGTCTCTGTATCATTTTAACCTGTTTCTTTTCTTCATAGTACTAATCATTCCCTAATATCATATTTTTATTTGATTGTTATGGCTTATATCTAGGTATTTCTCCAAAGTCTCCTGTGCTCCTAAGTGAGGCTTTTGCAAAGTGGCCAGGTCATGGGCACAGGATATTGGATTAGTTTCCTGATTGGTTTAGCACAGTTCTGTGTATGGATGATGGATTTATTGAAGAGGAAAGATTCACTCTGTGTATGGCTGGTACCAATTGGCCCATGGCCTGGATGGAATAAAAAGGCAAAGAAGAAAGAAGGCTTGCTGCTTCCTACCTACCTTACCACAAGCTTTTTCTCCTCTGCCACACTGCCTTGCCTTGGAGCCAGGCAACTATGGACTGAAACCTCTACAATCTGTGAACCAAAATACACTCTTCCTCCTTTAACTTGTGGGTGTCAGATATTTTTGTCCCCGCAACGAGAAAGTGATGAAGACATTGATTTATATGCTTAGTCTATCTCCCTGACCAGAATGTAAGCTCAATGAAAGCAGGGACCTGCAGTATTGTTCACAATCAAATGCATCCCAAACGTTACTCAACGCCTCCCACATCAGTATTCAGTAAAAACTAACTGATAGAGCAAGTGAATAAGCACCTGGTAGAACTAGTAAGCAGTGTGCAGTAACTAAATATTCCTCACAACTTTGGCATCATCTTCTGATAACTGAGAGTAAAATTGCCTTCTCTCTCATAATTCCTGCATGAGTGTAGGGTGATCCCTGGTGTTGAAACCTTCCTATTCACTGATTAGATTCATAGTGGATTGTAGCTATAAGCAGCCTTTGTTCTCAGAAAAATTCTCAGGAGTGTATCTAACCTTTTCAGTTACAGAGCAAAGGTAGTCTGCTATATAGTTACTGCATGAAAAATGACAACATAGGGCAAATAAACCTGATAAAAGAATGGCATTGTGTTCAAAAGCCAAATAACTGGCTTATTCATTACCTCAAGAGGACAATTTGCTCTATCATTTTGAAGCTAGATTATTTCTCCTTTCACTCTATTCAAAACCCTGCCATGGCTTGGCTTCAGAGAATCCAAACTCTTTAGCATGGAATATAGGTCCTTTTAGAGTTGGGCTAGTTTCTTCTCCCAAACCTGGTTTCTCCTTCATCAACAAGGCTGCAGCTGAAGCAAATGGTTTCCAGTTTCCTGAAGAAGCCAGGCTATTCCTTCCCTTAGAGCTTCTGCTTGCTCAGCTTCTTCTGTGAGGAAAGCATTCCCGTCTTTGTCCACTTGGTACTCATTGGTAAAGAGTGCCTGAAACCTTTTCTAGCACCCTCCTAGAAGAGATATTCTAAAACTGCATTTCTCACCACTCTTTAAAAACAAAACAAAATAAACAAAAGGCCCTGGCCTTCTTGCAGATCCTCAAACTCATTCTCATTTGCTATGACTGAAAAAATTGTCCTCCTGGGGTTTTACAGTACGTTCCCAAAGTCAATTTCCTGTTCAAATAGAACCTGCTGTGAAAGGTTATCCTTGACCTTCCAAACTAAGAAAATGCCTCCCCTTCTCATTTTCTTAAAAAAAAAACTATCCCTGCTCTACTGCATACTATAGCTTACTTTTTCTTTGTAGTCCTGATCTAACATTATATGTTTAGCAATGCATCTGTCTTTATTTCTAAAATATAAGCCCTGTCATAGTGGATCTTTGTTTTGTTTACTGTTGTAAATATCTGTGAATTAATAAATGGCACTTGTGGTTCATTATTATATATGATGGCTTGAAATGTTGCTATTCCTTAGTCTCCATCTCCTTCCTAGTACACATTAGCTTCTTAATATCCTTGTATGACTGAAAGACATAAAATATAATTACCCATAAAATAGTTCTCAACAAAGGAACTCTGAATCCATGTATATAGCATAAGATGAAAAATACAGCTTTATTTCCACAGTTCCTTTACCTAAAATTCTTAGGCCCAGATACATTTAAAATTCAGAAACATTTATTACTTAACACCCTAGGATTCATACCCTATAATCAAACATATTAAAAGCTCTCAACAAAACAAGTGAACAGGGCTATTATTTGTGACAAATAACACTCAGGTTCACTTTTGCTGCCACGCAGGTCATCAAAGCAAATTTTAAAAGTTGAGAGCCAGGCATAGTGGTGCACACCTGTAATCCCAGCACTCAGGAGGCTGAGGCAGGAAAATTGCTGCAAGTTCAAATCCAGTCTGGGCTACACAATGAGTTCAAGGCAAGAATTACAGAGAGAGAACATGTCTCAAAAAAAGAAAAGAAAACAAAAAATAGAGTGGGGAATTTTGAGATTACGGACAAGAAGCTGTGGCTCTGTACTTGCACCCAGATACTGTGGCATAGCTCCACGCCAAATGGAGTTCTCTGTATTCTAGAACGTTAAGAATCTCTGATTTAATGGATTTGTTTAAAATATCTATTTTAAAATTACAATTAACATAAATGAAGTGCTCACTATGTGTCACCCTTGAATTAAGTTCTTTAAATGTGGATGTGAACCATTATTTGCCCGTTTTTACAAGTGAGAAACTTGGACTTGGATAGATTTATCATTTTGCCTGCACAGCTAGAAACTGGCTAAGGTGGATCCAATCCAAATGTGTCATAATAAAAATCCAGGCATTGGACCACCTGGCCATCCTACCTTCATACAGCAAGAGATAAAACCTCTTCAGTCTTGCTGTTTCTTTGTGAGGTTCAGTCTACAGAAAGTCTCCATATTCAAGTGAATGTGAAAATCCTCAGGCTACAAGTTTTCCTTGTAAAGCTGCCTCACTATATATAGCCAACACTTAAGTTATTTCCTCAGCTAAAGTAATGTTTCAGAAGTTTGTAATGAGACAGCAAATGATTTCAGGTAACTTAAAAAATACAGTTACAATAATTTTCCCCAATTTCCTTCACAGGACAACAATCTACACATCCAAGGTTTGCTGTCTGTTGATATAGGTGAGAATGGAAAGAAGGGGTCAAAAGGCACTAATTATAGTAATATGGAAATATTATCTTTTTTAAGAACACTTTAGTTCCTTGAATTTTTTCAAGCCAGGCAGAAGTTGATAAAATGTATTAGTGCTGAACACATTTTGAACTCCTTTGGAATCAAGTATATCAGTGACAGTTTGGCATTAAGGAATCAGCCATATAAGAACAATGAAGCTAAATTTAAAAAAAAAAAATCTCTATGTAGGGCTACAGCTTTGACTGAAGACACAGTTTTAGACCTTGCCACACTTATGAGAAAACCTCAAATTATACAATGTAGAGTACCAAGAACACAACACATTAAAACAAGGATTAAGAAATGAAAATAACATATACACTAAAAACATCACAACAGAAACAGGCTTTATTTCAACCAGACAAGTAAATTTCTTAATTAGCATCAATTTCTTGAAGACAAAGATATAGAAATTAAAAATGGTGCTCAGAAGGCAGAGAAAGGAAGATTCATCATGAAGCAATTGTATTGCCCTTCAAAAATCCCTTTCAATGATCGCTCAGGCCGTTAGATCTCCTGCGTTCCAATCTGTGTACAAGACACTTATTTGAAAGTTAGTGGAATCTTTTAAAAAATTATATAGAGATCAGTATCATAAATTAATTTTTAATTTTAGAAACTGGCATTAAAGTCCAGTTTTCAGCTTAAAATATTAAGAACGAAGAGGATTTTAACATTATTAAGATGTCTTGTTACAAAGCTCCTAGGTACATACATGTACAAAACAGATAGCTATTACTACTTGACACCTCAAATCATGATTTCCCCTATACCTGATAGAAACAATTCACCTATTGGGAGATTTTCCCCATTAATTTCCAAATTTCTTGTACAAGGATTTGCTGTCACTTATATGTATACATGGGTAAGGACATTTTATCACAGAATATTTCAATTTAACATAAAGTAGCATAACATCCAATGAAACACCATATTTATAAGATATAAAATAAAATTGCATGTAGTTTTATTTTTTTGCCAAACTCGTTAAATGTTTTAATACTTTTTGAGTCTTCTCTTCTTGGGCATTCTCGAGAGTTTTAGATTTGGTGTTTAACTTTGTTATGAGTTGATCAGCACCTTGATTGATATGAAAAATTACAATAAAGAAAACCTATGGGAAAGCGAGAGAGAGGGAAAGCATTCAAAGATACAAACAGGGGTAAAGTTTCTTTTCCCCCATAAGACATTCATACTGAAAAGACAAAAAAGGAAAAACAAACAAACAAAAATAGTGTTCACAGTAAAACATGCCAGATTTGTAGTTTCATTTGAAACCAACAGTAAATCATGAAACGTCATGAAAAATATAAGTAAAGGTAAAATCTCCTAGAGTAATTACTAAATGAAGTTAAAATTATCACACGGATCAGTAAACCCCAGAAGAAAGATGAACAGCACTTACATATCAGGTCCTTTTAGACGTCATACAATTTTTCAAAGTTAATGCTTAAAATTGATAGGTTTGGCCACACTGCACAAAAAATTTTTTTAAAAAATACAGTATACAGAAAAAAACTCTTATATTCCCCACTGAATCATAAGCTCAAAACCTAAGAATAAAAGATCAGCTAGAAGGATTTTAAATTATTTACAAATCCAGCAGGTTCAATCTGCCATAATGGCTTGGCTTCCATTCCATAGCAAGTTCCATCCAGGCCACAGCAGCTGTCAGTTTTCTGTCCTCACTGGAGGCCACTGCGACTACTGTTCATCTCTCCAGTCAGCAGTCATTTTGAACAGTTCCAACAGGGCCCCAACAGCGCCAAAATAGCCCTACAAAAACAATGGAAAACTTCTGTAGGATTGTCTCTGAACCGCAGCCAAAGAACTATTTCTTTTAATAATTTGAGGAATGCTGCCCCCTTATTTTATAGATGAAGGAGAAAACTGAAAACTGAATTCTCAGGCTGGAGATATAGCTCAGTAGTACAGTGCATGCTTAGAACAAGTGAGCCCATGGGCTTAATTTCCAGTACCCTAAACAAAACAAAACAACTCTTTGCTAGGAAACATGGTGAAATAGCAAAAATTCTTTGAATGCCCACTTGTTTATATGTATTAAATAAGTTAACACATGTAAAGTGCTTAAAATAGTATCTGACACATGATTTGTACTAAGTAAATGCTGAATATTGCTAGTATCATAACTATTTCATTTCAATTTTTGCCATGACAAAATTTACATTATTATTTCACAGACGAGAAATAAAAGGTAGCAAAGTAAATTGCTGTCCCTTCAAGACTTGTGCCAGGGCTCAATGTTCAATGCTTTTGCAGGCTGCCTGTCTGCAAAACTGTATCTCACAGAAGAAAGCCCTACTTCTGTCAGTAGACTTAGGAAAGGCTCCTACGTCAGCCTGAGCCTCACTTTGCCCATTTGTAAAATAGAAGCCCATGTTTCTCTGAAAATGAAAGGAAACAAATCCCAGAAATTTAAAAATCTTACATCTTAAGTCTGTTGAACTTCTTAAGTTAGGAAGTTTATAAACAATTTTATAAATAAATAGAAACTTATTTCTTAGATTCTTGGAGGCAGGGAAGGCCAAGATCAAGGTATCTATTGAGGGCCAATATTTTACAGATTGCTGTATTTCTCATTGTGATCTCACCTGGCAGAAGAGGCAAGGCATTTCTCTTGGGCTTTTTTGTAAGAATGCAAATCCCATTTATAAGAGGTCAACCTTCATGATTTAATTTCTTCTCCAAGGCCCCATCTCCTAATGCCATCATCTTGAGGGTTAGGATTTCAACTCATGAATTGGGATGGGGAGGGGTGACATTCAAATATTCAATCCCTAGCAACCAGGTTTCCAAAGTCAAGAGATGGCACTGCTATGGCGGCATTTGCCTGACAGTTACTGCTGTGATGGTATGGATGTGTCACGGCATGGCAGGACCTTTGCTATTGTTGCTGCCAGTTTTTAAATTTCATTGTAAACTGACAATTTATAACGGTATATGTTTACAGGATGTGTGCTAGTTAATTTTCATTGTCAGTATGACAGGAGGAAGAGATTGCTGGAAAGTTGACTGGATTGTGGGGGTACAAATCTCATCAATGGTGAGGACTTCATAACTGAATAGGGTATTAGGAGGTGTGGCCTAGTTGGAGGAGTAGGGGAATGACCTTGGGACTATAACCAGTCCATGCCCCCCACCCTTTTCCGCTGGCTCTTCCTTGCTCACTCTGCTTCCTGGGCACCATGAAGTGAGGAGCTTTGCTCTCCCTCACTCCTCTGCTCTGACGGGTCTGCTTCAGAGACTGCCTACCACAGACTGAACCCTCTGAAACCATGAGCCAAAGTAAACTTCTTTAGTTGCAGGTATCAGATATTTTGTCCAGCACAGGTGACTGATATACAGTACAAAATGATATTATGACTTATGAATACAATATGGAATAAAGCTAATTAACACAACCATCACTTAAATACTAAGCTTTTTCTGTAGTGAGAACATTTGAAATTTACTTTCCTATATTGAAATGTACAATACACTATTATTAACTATATTCACCATCCTATATGACAGATATCGAAAAACTTTTTCTTCCTGATGTTTTGTTTCCTTTGTCCATTAGCTCCCTGTTCCTGCCAATCTCCATCCACTATAACTACCATTCCACTCTCCTTTTAAAATTAAAATGTTTTACAGTCTACATATAAGGAAGATCATGTGCTGTTTGTCTTTCTGTGCTTGACTTATTTCACTTAGCATAATGTTCACCAATTTTGCATTGTTAAAAAGGACAAAATCTCATTCTTTTTAAAGGCTGAACAGTATGCTATTATGTACCACATTTTCTTTATCTATTCATCTGCCAATGAACACTTACTTTGATTGCATTTCTTGCCTATTGTGAATAGATCTGCAAAGAACACGAGTATGTAGACATCTCTTCAACATACCGATTTCAAATTTTTTGGGTAAATACTCAGAAGTATGATGGCTGTATCAAATGGTAGATTTATTTTGAGTTTTTTGAGAAATTTCCATAATATTTTCCAAAATGGGTCCACTAAATTCACATTCCCAATGACTTTTCTTTATGACAACCAGGTACCAATTGTTGATAAAGAAGTTTCTGTTTTATATATAGTTCTTTCTTAACCTTCACATAAATGCAAAGTTTAAATGGCAGTTTTTCTACTTGGTCAATTTTAAAACTAAAAGACCTGTTCATATTTTAGACAAACCAAAATACATTCCACATAGGATAATTAACATCTATGCAAGCTCAACTTACCTCATGTTCTAAAAATAGAGCTTTCAGCTGTCCTTTGGACCAAAAATCCATAGCATATGCTAGCAGCTTCATAGAGACCATATTAATTCTGAGGAAATTCCCAACAAACACAACTCTGTCAATATTCTGAAAAAGAACGTAAAGAAAAACAAACGAATATGGCATAGAAGTAACATTTAGAAAGGACCAAATGTTTTGTGTGTCTTAGTACAGAACTTTGCACAATGAATTTTTAAGTGGAATTATTTCAACATCTCTAAAATGAAACTGAACAAATCTCATAGTGCATTCCACAAAAACTGGAGAGTAAGATTTTGGTAGGGCAGAGCAGAAACAAATGCTGGTCTTGCTTGCTACTATTATGTCAGATTGCATTGGTCTGATGTGAAATTCATGTCACATATAAAATGATAAACTGGAGTTCAAGTTCAGCTAAACTTTCTTGTGTATTACCTTAATCCCCCACACTTCCATCAATGAAATGGTGATGGTGATGGCATGGTTCACAGTTTGCTCTGTGATGAATACTGGGAATATAAAGCAGAAATA
The DNA here is from genome assembly GCF_012274545.1 of Fukomys damarensis. NCBI lineage: Eukaryota > Metazoa > Chordata > Mammalia > Rodentia > Bathyergidae > Fukomys > Fukomys damarensis. The sequence goes on from NW_022900932.1 coordinate 38,944,126, forward strand.
ATAGTCCCTCTGCCCTCAGGTTATGTAGAAGATCCTGTTTGCTCAACATATGGATTAAAACACGATGACACAAAATACACTTGCATTTTTGTCACTATGGAAGTAGATTTGCATTCTGAACACACACGTATGAACATTCCTCTCCTGTCCTGTCCGTGTAGACAGGCTTCCATCCCCAGTGTACTGTGCCTCACAGCACTTCCCACTCCTTAGGGTATTTCTTAAGCTTAAGACTGAGCTCAGCCTGTTCCTTGCACAGACCGCTCAGTACTCATTCTGCACAGAGGCAGTTTGTTACGGTCACTCATAAAAAGCAAGAGAATCTATGATGGTGGCATTCTTTTCCTAAGGAAGGAAAGAAGACAGGCAGGCAAACAGGCCAACATAAAGGACTAATGGAGAACATTTAAAACATTTAAATAAAGGTACAATGCTCAATATTCACTAAAAGTTGGTATATTTACTTGAAAAAAGTCAAACATTTATTCAGGGGGAAAATCACTACAAACAAATCCAAGCAGTAAGCAATAAACAGGAAATATTCCCAGCACCTATAATATAAAAATTGCTTTGTTACCTAATCAATTGTTTGAAAAGGTGAAAAATTTGATAACCTTCTTTGGAGAAATTTGTATTTTTATACTCTTGATTGCTGGAAATATAAATTAGAACCATCTTTATAGAGGGAACTTTATATTTGCCAAATTACATTCAACATGTTTTTTGAGTCAGCAATCTCCTTTTTGGGAATTTATCCTATAGATATAATGACATGTATGCAAAATTGTGTTTGTATATATGCCATATATATATATATATGTGTGTATATATATATATATATATATATATATTACATACAGTATTTAGTGTGTCTGTGTGTATACTATTTATAAATATACTGCATGCTCTTTCTGGCAGGGAAGGAAAGTTATTGAGATAGGGTCTTGCTATGAAATTCAGGCTGGATTTATATTCACTATGTAACCTAGGCTGACCCTGAACTCTCAGTGATCCTTCTGCCTCAGCCTTCTGAATGCTGGTTTACACTCAGATTACAGGCGTGCACCACCATGCCTGGCTTTGCAAACTTTGTAATAGTGGAAATACAGTAGAAAAAATTAAACCTCACTAGAAAATCAAATTAAAACAGTGTATCTCTATTTAAAATATATTGATATGAACGAGCTAAAGGTGCGTTATTTTAAAAAGCAAAATGCAATTATTTTCAGAGCTGTATACAAATACATCTAGATTGATACAATAGCTGGGACTTGCTTTCTGATATTTTAGCAAAAAAAAATCGAGTTGAAAGGAGCAGAGGAAGGAAAAGATATAGCATGTGGGGCAATGTCTTGACATTGGAATTGATGGATAAGTGGAAGTTCTTTAAACTCTTCTCTTTTCCATATGTATGTTTACCTGTTTTCATAATAAGAAAATGATAAAGTAAGATGTAGAAGAGCACATAGAGAGTGAATTGTATGGTTTGTGACTATAGTCAGTAAAACATTTTTTTTAAAAAAGAACACTATGCAGAGTTCACTATCTTTGGAAAGATATATTAATTTTATATTACATACAATAAAGGTAGAAACAAACTAACTGAAACCTAGGGCTGCCTATATCTAGTGAGGTTCACACTGAGGGACAGGATGAAAGTGATGGCTCATTTCCTGCTAGGTCTTTCTGCTGTCTTCAGAACACAGCATTATGTCTGTATTCTCTATTCAAAAATATAAATGAGGAAATTTAAAGTTGATAAGGAAGTATTTCATAGCATTCTAATCATCACTGGTTTTAGATCAGTAAATGTGGTGCCATCCTCTGTGAAATGGTTGGGATCAAAGATTCTCAAGTCCACAACTCCACAGAGCAATGCAATATCTAAAAACCTTGATTCCTGCTCTCACAAGAAAATTTGATGTCGCCAGTCACTGGTGTGTCCCCTGGGAGCCTGCACTGGCTGCACACCCTCTGAAGAAGCCTTGACCCCAAGGGAATAAATGAAGTTCCTCCATTCATTAAGCTTTATAGAAATATCTAAGGTTAGCCAAAGCTTGGAAACAGCCCATTTGACCATCAGTTGGAAACTGGATAAAGAAGATGTGGTTTTTCTATAAAATGGAATATTACTCAGCCATAAAGAATGAAAAATTAGATTCATTCACAGGAAAATGGATACATATTAAGGATATACTCCTAAGTGAAATAAATAAGTCACACATGTGTAAATACTGAATAGTTTCTCTGGTGTGAACAAACTATAATAGTACACAAGTTCCTAATGAGATAATTAACAATGTGAAATAGGAAGAAAGGGCTAAAGGTGTAGGGAAAGTGGGAAGGGCAGGGGAAAGGTAATAAGGGAAAGAAAAAAAATAGGAGACAATGAAAAAATGGAAATAAAATGTTTGTAAATGGGGAGGGGAGGAGGGGGTGAAGGAAGGGCAGAGACAAGGGGAAAAAAATTAGAACCAAGACCCGTCATGTAAAGGTACAAGATCCCAATGATGAATGTAACTGTACTGTATACCTAAAATGTACCAATAAACTCAATGAGGAAAAAAAAAAAGAAATATCTAAGGTTGTTGCTCAAACCGGTATATAACATGACCTCATTTCCAAATAGTGAAAAATAGCCAGCAGTCTTCTCCTGCAGGGACTAATGATACCTGTGAAAAGCCCCGCTGGCTCACTCCAGCCACAAGTGCAAGGCCAAAGGCAGCTGTGTGGAAAGTAGGGGAAAGGGGCATCTACTGTTCTGTGGAGCAAAGGGTATTACCATGGAACTGAACTTTGAGAGTGTATGAGTACAGCCAGTTACACACACATCAGTCTTACAGCTTGTTTGGCTATGTGGAAAAACACTCTTTAAAGGTTAATGCCAAAAAGTAAACCTGTTACGATGAATCTCCTGAGCAAAGTGGACTTTGAAAAGGCACTTTCTAAAATATTTATAACTGATTATCACCTCTGATTTAAACTGCATCTGAAAATGTTGTGACCCCATCACATGTCACTGTTATGATAGGTATCTCTTTTGTAACCCCAACGCTAAAAGGCAGGGGTAGTACCTACCCATTATAAAGAATGCCTTGTACCCTAACACTCCACTATTCAACTGAGCTCCTTACTCTTCTAGAGTGGGGGTTTCTAAATATCTGTAATGTTCTATTTCCTTTTTAGGGAAAATTACTTTATTTTTAATTAATTTTATTGGTACATTTAATGTATACAATATAATGACATTCACTATTGGAAATTTGTACCTTTACATAATCAATCTTGGTTCTTATTTTTTCCCCATTCCCCTGCTTAATCCAAATGGTGGCTATCCAAGACATGTGTGTGTCTGTGAAAATTCACTGAGTTGTACAGTTACAAATTTAGCTGTCTTCTATATGTATGTCAGATTTCTATTAAAATTATTTATTTTAAAATTCCCCATCAGAATAAATTTTCTGATGAACTTCACATGCTGTGGTAGAAAATAAGGACCTACTGGAGGCTTGAGTTCAAGTAACATAAATCTATGTCAACTGAGACTTTTCACAATAATCCAATGAAAAATAATGTTGACTTTTTAAACCATGTCTAGAACAGAAACTTTGTGTTCAATGTAATTAATAATCTTTGAAGAATAAATTGACTTCCGTGGTAAGGCATTTAAACAAATATATGATGAATTTTAATAAAACTGGTTTTGAGAATTTTTACTGACTCACTGAATCCCAGTTAACTGTGATATAGATTAAATACCTTTGCAAGTGCATCTGTTTCTCTTTGTAGGTAGGTTAACAATGACTACTGAATAATCCTCTTATCCTGTAAAACACTCCTACCAAAGATGAATCTTCTCATTGGTCTGTTAGATGGCTTTTCTAGATTCAGCTTTACTGGAGGAAACCCATATGGGCCAACTTGATGCGGGAACACTTCAAATATTCTAGTAACTCACACTTTGAAACTAGACATAAATTATGATTGAAATCTTTAAGCCAAATACATCTTGCCAGAACAGGAATGGATCATGCCCATTGGCTCAGCAGTTGAAGACCTATTGCTTATGAAATTATCAAGTGGACATCAGCACAGGGCACTTGTTTACCATGTATTTGCTTTCAGCATTGTCTTTATTAAACCATTTGGCATTTAGGGAAAAGTTAAAAAAAAATCTGGTGGGAAAAATGTAAAAATGCTTATACTGAACTTGAGATGCATAAAGAGAAATAAAATAGATGTGAAAATTTAAAAAATAATAAATAAAACTCCAATGCTGATCTGTTTCTCTATTTCTCCTATTTTTGGTACTATGCCCCAACTTCCTTTTCTTGTTCTCCTAACACAATTCAGTAAGAGAGTTGTTCTATCTTATAATTCTTATAATGCAGAGAAGAGGTCCATTTTTCTTTAAAATAATTTTGCAGTGTTTTAAGACATGTGAATGAGGCTTTCTCTGTCACCAACTCCACACATTCTTATGCCTGGGGCTCTGGGTGGCCTTGGCTGTGGCAAGCTCTCTGTGCTTTGATAGCCCTGTACAATGCTGCTTGAACTCCATGCCACAAGGCAACACTGTAAAGAAGCTAAAAGCAGAGAGAATATCAAATATTGTAAGTCGAAGCATTTTATCTACAATTGTTTACAAGGATAGTCAGAGCTTTCCTCACATTTCAAGGGGCACATGACAATGATATTAGAAAGGTTATGTCATGGGCAGGAATTTTAACTGTTTCCATGGTTCAATAGTTTATCGTGTATTATCCTGTTTCCAGTTAAAACACATGCAACACACACCCTGTAAGGTGTGATTACACAGTAAAGGGCAGGATTCCTGAGGATGTACACCTGGTTTTATAGGAGAAAACAGCTAATCACATTACCAAAAATAATGTGTAAGAATGACACATGGCTTTCCCTGGGTTAAGATCTTACCTCATTCAGTGCACACATCCGAGCAATGGAGCCAATGTTGTTAGTGATGGTAACCAGTGTGGCCCGGGCAAGGTCCTCCTTGCTGATGGACTCTCGTTTTTCTTTACTCATCATGTTGCCAAAGCTATGTTGGAAATATCAGTAAGAGCGTTCAAAATCATCCTCAAGCAGGACCCATGCTTCTACCTTGGTACTGTGAAAAGCTCCGAATGGCTGTTCAAACTCAAAAGACCACACATGGTAGCTACCACAATTTAAAAGCAGACAGAATCATAGTATGGATGGCTGGCAGTCCCTTCCTTAACAAAGACAGAATAGTATGGTCATTAATGAGAGTGAGGGACTTTTAATGCCTGTAGATGTCTGGCTAAGAATGGAACAGTGGAAACTGTTGCAGTTTTCCAGAACCTTCTTTCAAAGTTGCCTTATTTTAAGTATAAACATCAAAAGCGAAATATCTCAGTGCTTCATAAAGGACAGGAGATCAATCCTGAGACTGATGTGATAGATACTTGCACCATGCTGGTTGGATAAAACTTTTAAAATAATTAAATGAATGGCCCGGGTGGAGAGGCTTGCTCTAAGTTTAATCACTACTGCTCCTAGCTATTTAGTCTCTACCTTGATGCTACAGCAGATCCTTGAAGGCCAAATCGTTCATAGTCTCCTCCGTAAATGTCCTTCACCAGCTTATCAACATTGGTGCTGTCGCCTTTAGCTGCCATTTCCAGAGCTTCTTCAAAGGTCTCACAACCAGTCAGCAAGCAACATAGGCCTAGGAATGTTCCACCTCCAAGACTGAAGGAACAATAAGGTTTATTTTTAAATTTTACTTTAAGGTATGCCCATCCAAGTCCCCAGCTACATTAAGACTATTAATATAGGTTAAGAAAAATAGAACAAATGCAAAGGGGCACTTGAATTAAAGTGGTAGAGTACAAAAGAACTTTATGATACATTGGATAAGAAAAGAGGGCAGAAGCCAAAATTAAGCACCAAAGAAAACTTGCTCCTAAATTTGAGAACAAAACTGAAGAAACACTCTCACTGATTGTGAGACCTTCAACTAGCCACTAACCTAAACACTTTATTCAGTCTTCCGCCTATAAAACGGGCAAATCACAATCTCTTTTATTTGCGTGGTCGGAAAGAAGCAAATAACCAGAGAAATGAATGATATTTTACAAACGTAAGCTAAACACAAACAACCAGAAAAAAAATGTGACCATAGTTCACCACTGTGGAGCCAAACTCTCTGGTGACAAAAGAACTAGGACTCTGCCAGCAGCAACCAGCTCAAAGGCTGCCTTCTGCTTGACTTCACTCGACCTCCTGCTTGACTCACATTCCACCTCCTCAGAGATTTTGAGAACAAAATTACTCATCTATGTAATGTTGGAGTTTTTTCTGGTAAACTTCAGGAAAGGTTACTGGTATTTTACTTACTCCTCAAGAGGAAAAACTAGTAACAAAGGCCACAAAATGGTTCCAATGCTTGAGCTATGTTTTAAAACCTTTCAGTTGTTTTGGGGAAAATTCCTCTAAAATGGTCTTTTTAGACAAAATTACAAATTATAGCAGTTGAGAATTAACTAAATTGTATGTTACTATCAAAGTTACCTGGTAGAAAGAAAAACAGACTCAGGGTAAAGCTATCACCAGCGGACTCTCAGGGGTAAAGCAACAATCAGGGGACTCACAGTAAGAAAAGAAGCTCTGATTTCTAGACCTGAACACAGGTTTGACCTTTTGTTTGCCAAATGGAAGAATAAACATAAGAAAGCTGCTTATATCAATTGGTTCTGAAATCCTGAAAAACTACTGGCTCTGGGAACCCAATTTGCTTTTGAGTATTTGCTTTTAGTTCTAAGAAAAAAATTAAGTTGGGATTAAAGTTATTTTTAACTAAATTTAGAAATAAGGAAATTAAGGGTACATGAGGTTTATGGCTAGGAAAGGTCAATAAAGAAGAATTAGATTATAGGTAGGCATGTACATAATTCTTTAAATTACACTTATAAGAAAAGTACATAATAGTTTTAAACTGTGTTTCTTATTGAAATATATCCTGGGGCTGGGGGTATACCTCATTGTTAGATCATTTGCCTAGCACGTGCAAAGCTCTGGATTTGATCCCCAACAAAGTGAAAACAAAACAATGCTCCTTGGCTAAAATTATGGGTCTTTGGAAAATTATTTAGTTAGCCACGGTCAGTAGCAGTTACCCAAATTGTGGGTGCAATGGCATGAGGAAACAACAAACTCCATATAAAGTCTTAGTGACAAATGAGTCACACTAGGAAGTCTGGATTTCTTCTAAGAAAGTTATCTGCATTTATATTTAATACGGCATATTGTGCTATCCTACAAAGGTAAGTATGGGCTGTGTGTGTGTGATATTAGAGGCCAGTGCCTGCCACATTCCACACAAACACTCTATCACTGAGTTACATCCTCAGCCCCGCTAATGTGTTTTAATGAATGGAAATTTCTTTTGGTTTGTTTGCCATCTAGATTTGTTTTGTTTTTGCCTTCTATATTTTTTAAAAGAAGTCTTTGTTCACATTTCTAGCTTCTCAGTATCTTTTATTCCTAATAACCTTTCTTTTAACAACAGGGATTCATCTTAAAGAATTCAACAAGCTACTCAAAAGGTAGGCAACTGAAGATATTGGCTGACTTAGAAAGAAGGTAACTCATCAACTGATGTGCTGGTATAGTGAAAAGGGGCAAATACAACTGGAAAATGACAGGTGACTCCAGATAAAGAGCTGAGTGGGGAAAGCAAGCATGCATTAGCACAGCTGAGACACTGCAAATAGGAGGGAAGAATGCAAGGTCACAGAAGAGCCAAGAGTCTTCTAGCACTTTTATTAATATCCTCAGCTTGTTAACCATTATTTAGTCAAATGAGTTCCTTGCTCATGATCAGACATGAGATGTCTGTTTTGCCAGATACAGTAAAATCTTCAGTATGTCACAGTCAAAAATATATTTGTAGAGCAACTCACTATTATCATTTCTCATCATATTAAAATATTTTAGAAAGTAGAAGGCATCTTCAGTTACTCATTTTCGTAATTGCTGAGAATTGCAGAACATTGATTGTTGATGGTTGTGCCCTTAAAATGAATTTCAAATGACCAGATGAGATGTACTACTTTTATCAAAGTTTTTGCATTCCTCTCTTAAAAGATTACACATTCTAACAATGTTAGCTGTGAAGTACTATTTTTTCCAGTGGCCTCCATACTAAAATTAGGGGAAAAAAAATACATGGCTACCCATTCTGTGATACAACAAAATTATAAAAAAGCAGATCTTTTAAAATAATATTTAAAAGAAATCTGATATCCTGTAATGACATAATGGGAAAATATGGTATCCTACAGTAACAAAAATTCGGAGTTATAACTATCAGTTCAAAACTTAATAATTCTAGTTAGGCAAAGATCAGGGGCTCCACAGACTTGAGGTTTCATTCCCATCTACTACCTGTGGAAGCCCCTGAGAGGCACATATTACCCTTGAGACTCCTGTAGCATGTTTTGAAATCCACTGTTTGAAGAAAAAGCTTACAAGGAAGCTTGGGCATCCAGACAGGATTTGTTGATGATTGCAGGATACTGGTCATTAACAAGCATTTAACAATAGCTAGAATTTACAAGTATTACTCCTGTGTAAAAGAAGCCAAACATTGCAATAGCTCCTTAGAAGTTATTTAAGAGGATCCGGATCCCTACAATTTCCATGTTTGAGAATGTACCTGTGTTGTATTTATCAATAAAACTGTAAATATCTCTAATTCTGGAAAATGTTTAGCTTTTTGTTCCTTGGGACTAGCTTTAACAATTCAGTTATCCTTTCTGGGACTATTCCTGTGTGTGATACTCCTGACAGTTCCAAATGGACATGGGGTCAGTTTTGTCTGAGCATTTGAGAAAGTATGTAAGCTTCTGTATTCTCAATGAGAAAATGTATGCCTAGTAATAATAAACTGACATAAGACAGTCTACACTCTGGACCTGAGCAGGCTTCAGTCAGTGTGTGTGTGTGCGTGCGTGTGTGTGCACGCATGAAACCAAGGTTTTTCAATAGCAGCACCATTGACACTTGGGGCTTCATAATTTTTTATTTTTGGAGGAGCTACCCTGAGCATTGTAATATTTTAGCAGTATCTCTGATATCAACCTACTAGATGCCAGTAGCATCTCACCTCCAGTGGTTACAACTAAAAAATATCTCCACACATTGTCTAACACCTCCTGGGGAACTCATCTTCCCTCTTCAATGGGGAAATCACTGATTTATGACCTATCATAAGCCATCACAAACATTAGAAAAGCTGAGCTTACCTCCTAATTGGGAGTAGTACTACAGAATTTCAGTCCTGGAAAATCTATAAGAACCATCTAAACAACATTGTTCATGGCAGAAATGAGGATAATGAAACTCAGAGAAATAACATGATATTTCTCAAAAACAATGGTTTCAATATCATGTCTCAAGCACAGTCTACATGGCACTAGTTCCTTAAGCTGTTCCTCTAAAAATGAGTTGTGTGAGGGCTGGGGATTTAGCTCAGTGGTTCTGCTGCCTGCCTCGTAAGCACAAAGACCTGAGTTTGATCCCTGGGGCCAAAAAAAAAAGAGTTGTGTGGTCCAATAAGTTAGAGAAATGCCTCAGAAAGGAAAGCTTGTTTAATTTTGTTTACACTATGGTTTCTCAGAGATACTTGCCAAAGGATCCTCTTCCCGTGTTGAATTCCCATTAACAGAAAGCTGAGCCCATTCGCCTCCATATGGGTCTCAGGTATGTGAACTAAAAATAAACTATTCGACAAACTGTAGTCATAGGTCTGGTTTCCTGTCTGTGGAATCCCCAAATTCCCTATGAACTGTCCTTACTATTTCAGTTTTTAGCTGAAGTATTTATCTGAAGGGAAAATGCATTCTTTGTTGACCTTGTTTTGTTTGATGTTTGGAATGACATATTAATTCAAGCAATTCATCCTGTGCTAAGCACCAGTGAAATTTAAAAAAATGGTTTCTCCAAAGCCTTCTTTGACCATGCCAAGCTTCCTTCTATCTGGCTTCTGGTGGACTTACTATTCCATTGTCACTTAATACATACCATCCTGTTGGTATACTTCTAATGTGCGCAACCCTTCTTTCCTCAACCTGCTCATAATTTACAGAAGGCAAAGACTATGTCTTACTAACTTTTATATAAGTCACCTTCTTACTCTTTCTAATAAATTCCTTTTTGATTTGTGGAGGTAAAGACTTAAAAAAAATAAATTCAATATAGATAGTGTTTTTCTATACAATGGTCATCAAGGAAGAGGCCTGGGTTTAAGCACAAAGAGGTTCACCTAGTGGAAAATATGTTTACCTGGTCCCTGTAACTCTTTTATAGTTGTCCTTGGAGTACACTGCTAAAATGCTGACACCTGATCCCATGTTAACCAGCAACATAGGGTACGGGTTATCAAGGCAGTATGGCTTTTTCTGACACAATTCAGGATTTGTGGGATTTTCAAAATAGTAACATTCCGGTTTGCCATTGAAGCCAACGGAGTCGACATAAAGGAGACCCTGAATCAGACAGTCAAGTTCATCCAGTTTATGGAGCTGCAGATCAGCAATCTGAAAGAGAACAAAACCTTGTGAGATGCTGAGGCCATCTTGGAAGAAGCGCCAGAGGCCTTAGTTGGACTTATTATTGGCTCGTTCATTTTAAAAGCATGAAAACATCCTTGAAAAATCAGGTTGTAAAATCTTGCTGATAATCTGTCAATCCCATGGAAAAGTAGCTGTGCTAAAGTTCAGGGACTTGCCTGGTTGCTGTGGGTTGAATGGTAGCCCCTGTCTATGTTGTAATTCTTAGAACCTGAGAATGTGACCTTATTTGGAAAGTGTCTTTGCAGATATTATTAAGAAGCCATCCTACATCCTCAGGGTGGACACTAATTCTAATGACAAGAATATTTACAAAAGACACACAAGAAAGATAGAAAGACGCTGAGGAGAAGGCCACATGAAGATTAAGGCAGAAACTGGAGTGCTGCACCATAGGCCGGCAACCACTGGAGCTGGAAAAGGCAAGGGAGGGAATCTCTCTAGAGTCTCGGAAGTCACAATTCTTTGATTTTAAACTCTGGTGTTGAGAACTATGAGTGAATATATTTTTGTTATTTTAAGCCACGAAGCATGTGGTAATTTGTCACAGCAGCTGCATGCTGCTAATACAACATGCTGCAAAGAAAGATCTCTCTCACAGGTTGAGCAGAGTGAGAATATTCAGGAAGCAATGAAAATCTATACTTCCTCAACAGAGCACAGGGTACCACAGGCCTGTGAACTGGAGACAATCTTCTTTGAGCCCACAGAGCCCAACTCCTTTTTCCCCCAGGCTGTGCTCTTGAGTTAGATCTGGCTGCAAATCGTAGCTCTAAAACTTACTTAACAGAAGGATTCCAGGTGAGTTACTTAACTTCTCAAACCTTGGTTACTTATCCATAAAATGGGAATAATAATACCCCCTGCATAATACTGCAGTGAAGATTACAGATTATGCTAATGATATATGGGAAGGGCTTGCACAGGGCTTCACATGTACAAATGCTTACTACTGGGGGTGGCCTCAGAGTCTTTTCAGGCTCTTATGAGATAAAAATTTCCACTCTCCTGTGTACAGAAAAAAAGTAAGAATAAAAGGAAATTAATTGGCTTTAGGCTAGCCTTAGAGACCAATAACCACTCTGCATCCTCAAAAGCTTAATTCGTAACCCTTAAGAATATACCACTGGCCCAGAAATCTAGTAGATCATCATTTTCTATTGACCAAGGGGGCGGGGACAAAAAAAAAAACCCAACTACAACTATAATAAACTAAACTAAACATCACCAACATGAAACTGCCAATAAAAGAAGATATCATGTAATTTCTCAATAAAATCTTGTAAGCTGGCATTATTAAACTTATTCTGTGTTTCAAGCTCACAGAACTTAAATAACTTTCTCTAAATGACATAACTAGAAAATATCTCCCAGTGACTCCCTATTCTGTTGTCTTCACTGCCATAGTGGGTATTGTTTCTGGGTTCTGGAACAATTTATACAAGTACTCGTTTTAAAATTTTACAAAAAAAGACTATCTTTATTACAAAAATCATCAGCTAGAAGAAAACTTTTGACTTCATGCCATTCTCCTGAATTTCTATTTAATAAAACTCACTGAAAATACTGTGAAAGCCAATTAGTTACAATAGGTAACAGCCAGGTGGTAGAAGTACTCATGATACATGGAAATAAATATTCTAAATGACTCTTGGTGACAAAGTAAATGTATTGCATGAATGGCTTCAAATATTTCATTTTTTATCTAGTGAACTCTTTGGATAAAATGCATGTAATTTCATATATTTTAAGAGGGCAATGCTATAGGTATAAAAATAATTGGAGTTGAAAGACTATGAGACATAGCAGGCCAAATACTATCTCCTCCATCCTATTTGATTCTACAGTCTTTATTGCACTTACAACATTATTCACAATCTGGCTTGTTTTCCAGTTCCTTAGGTGCTTATCAGGACCATGCTCAAACACCTAGCCCCTCTTCATTGCTTCATAAATATTTATTAAATAGAACAGAGAAAGTTATAACTGCATGGATCATCCCAAGTTGAAAAGGAGAGATTTCATCAGCCAGTCGTGGGACCACAGGTTAACCTGTTAAAAATTAATCAGAGGTTCATCAACAATATTGACAGCCAAGCCCAGAGTCCAATAAACATCAACAGAGTCACAGTCTGTCCGTCTGAGAAGCCTGAATCTACGCTGAGGAACAAAAAAAAACCTGTCAAGGCAAATAAACTAAGCACATACAACTTTGATCTGAAAGGAAACACTGTTATCTCACCTTTCACCTCAAAATTATTTTAAAATAAAATGGTAGCAGCAAACAAATATTGCTTCTACACAATGTATTGAAGGATGGACAGTTCAGGAGCCAGAGTCATGAAGCCCCCTTTGTTTAAAGCAGAAACAGAGACACTGATCACTCTCATGGAGACCTATGAGAAAAGGAACAGGTTCCCAAGTATGGATGATGAGTCAAGCTGCCACCTGGATTGTTAAACAGGCCACGTGAAGTTCAAATCAAGTTGAGAATTAATTACCAGACTTTGTAGTTTGTTAATAAACCTGAATTAACTTTGTGGATATCTTAAAGCAGGTGTAAATATACCAGCTAAGGAGAAACACTATCTCTGGAATGAGTTTGGTTTTTTTGTTATTGTTTGGTGGGGGGGTTGTATCTGGGGTCCCAAATGCTTAAACAAGACAATAAAAAAAATAGGTAAGTGAAGACTTTGATTAGGATGAAAATAAAGGAATGATGGGAACTATGTCAACAAGACAACCTATACATATTCCCAATTGATCTCTAGCTCATTGTTGCCATGTAGTAATGAGACCCCACTTTTGTCAGATAATCCTAGTTTCAAGATCTGGATTTCAGGAGTCAGAAATCAGGAAAAAGGATTTTCATGTGAAATCCTTTAACTTTTAAATGTTGGCAGCGAATTTGATAACTTTTACTTACATACTGGAGGTCAAAGTATGTCTATGTTTTATTCCATATTACCAATTTTATATATAGCTGCTAAATTTTGGTTATTGTCTGTCACTTAAAGGTCCGTGTGTTAGGAGTATAGTCGCTAGTGTGGAGATACAGGAGTTGATATAAATGTTCAGAGGTCCTTAGATATTGGCAGGGCTGCCTTCAGAAGCATACGTTGGTCTCCTGGAATGAGTTCTTATGAGAGTGAGATGTTATAAAAGACTGACCCTGACCCGAGTCTCTCTCAAATTTTGAGATGAGATGTCCCTCTGCACTTGCATCCAGTATCTGTCAAGAGGGCCTCTCTAGGTCTGCCACCTTAGTATTTGTCTTTCAGCTTTTAAAACTGTGAGCAAAACAAACTTTTCTTATGAAGTAAGGTGGCTTATAATGGTCCATCTTGATTGTCAACTTGATCAGCTTGAGAGATCCCTACAAGGTTAGTAAAGCACACTTCTGGATAGGTCATGGGAATATGACCTAGGCAGTATGTTCAGTCTCTGGCTCCTTCTTTTCTGACTCTTCCTTGCTCCCTGCACTTCCCAAATGTCATGAATGGAGGAGCTTTTCTTCCTGGTACCTTTCTGCTATAATATTTCTTCCCTGGAGCCAGCTGACCATGGAGTTAAATCTTTGAAACTGTGAGCCAAAATAAACTCTTCCTCCCTTAAGTTGTTTCTGTCAGGTATTTAATCACAGTGGTGAAAATCTGACTGACACAGAAAACTGGTACCAAGAGTGGGGTTATTGCTGTAACTATACCTAACCATGTGGTTCAGAAACCTTTGCAACAACTGGTTTGCAGGAAGAGTTTGGAAAGGTTTGGAGATGAGGGCTAGTGAAGGTCTAGAAGACCACAAGTAGAGATTTGTAGTGGGAGCTCAGAAGACCAGAGGGCTGATAGGAATACAGATAAGGAAGACTGCATGAGGTTTCCAGTGGGAATGAGGACTCTATTGGGAATTGAACTAGGGTCCATATGTATTACATTGGATAAAGATTCTGACTACATTTAGCCCATGGCCTAAAGCTTTATGTGAAGCTCAGTTTAAGAGTGACTAATTGTTCTGGTGGAGGAAATATCAAGGCAGCCAATGTTCAAGCAATGGCATAGGGACTGCTAGCTGTTTTTAGCAGATCTATAGTGAGAATAAGGAACAAAAAGCAGAGAACAAAGATGAAAAAATCTTGCAATCTGACCTGAAAAGAAATTCTAGTCAAGTTGGGACCCAGGAAAACAGGGTTGCTGAAGAGATCAGCACTATTCAAAAGAAACCAAGTACTTTTCATGAGGTAACTACCAAAGATGACTTGAGAGCAGCACAGGAATCAGCAAGACCCATCCATTGAAGGCTCAGGGTCATTTAAGAAGAGAATCTCTGGCCTTCCTGCTGGAGAAGGACCCCTTAGGGAATTAGTTCCCTTGGATGCATTTCATCATGCTCAGTTGTCCAGCACTCAGAAGCCAAGGTCCAAGCGGGGCTAACCACTTCTTAAACAGGCAGTAGACCTGGCATTATCCTTGTGACACTGGTTCATAGGCTCGCAGAATGCAAGTACCACAGGGTCTCAGATTTCAGTGAAAGGCCTGGGAGATTAGGCAGTGTGTCACAGGGGTAAAGTCTCTGTCAGGAGCCCCTGAAAGGGCAGTGCATGAAGCTATCAGAATAGATCCAAAACTGTGGTAGAGATTCCAGGAAATTGGAGATGCTAAGAAAATGAAATGCCTACCCAGGATAGCTACAGGTAGTAAGCACAGCCAGTTTAAGACAGAAGCCATGTGGGCTGCAATCAGCAAGGCCATAGGAACAGGGTTGCCCAGGCCCTTTGGGGTTCACATCATCTACCACATTACCTGGATGCTGAACATACAGCTAAAGGATTTAATATTTGCCCTTCAGGATTTCAGTATTGTTTTGGTCATATTCCTTTCTATTCCCCTATTCCCCTATTCTCCTTTTAGATCTTTGATTTTTTTTTTTTTTTTTTTTTTTTTTTTTTTTTT
>NW_022900932.1:38959718-38995830 GCF_012274545.1 Fukomys damarensis
TTTTTTTTTTTTTTTTTTTTTTTTTTTTTTTTTTTTTTTTTTGTATCAGGGATCAAACTTGGGACCTTGTGCTTGCGAGGCAGGTGGTGGAACCACTGAGCTAAATCCCTGGCCCTTTTTGATGATTAATCTTGATTGTCAACTTGATACATTTGAAAGCTGTTTAGGAGATTGGTAAAGTACACTTTGGGGTATGTCTAGGTGAGGTATGGATTTGTGACCTTGGGGAGAATTTTTGGAGAGTATAAGTTCTATGAATCCTAAATTACTAAGTTATGTCTAACCCACTTCATAAATTTAAAACCAACAAACCTACCTTGCCATAGGACTCAAATTATATGTAAAAAATGGAAGCTAATCAAAAACTGTAGATACTATCTGTACCATCTTGACAAAAAAGATACTATATTTATCCATTTTGCAGATAAATATCATAGTAGGGACCAGCAGACCAAGTGACCCACTCAGGATCCCAAGGATAGAATAGCAAGTAAAAGAGACAATAAAAATAATTAGAGCTATAAAAATCAATATTCTCTTGCCTAGTACCAAAGTCACCCAAGCAAGAATGGGTAGAGTGAAGTTTTCAAACTTTAGATATACCAGAATCACTTGGAGAATTTGTTAAACATAGATTGCTGGGCTCTGTCCCTAGAGAATTTCTAATTACATTTCTAGCAATATCCTAGATAAAGCTGATGCAGCTGGTGCCATGAGCACACTTTGAGAACCACTGACATAGAAGGAGGAGCACAATATTTGGCATTGATAAGAAAATGAATCCATCACCACACCCCAATAAGTGTTTAATAAATCTATATATTCTGCCTAATAGCACCTGCCCTATCTGACAGGAATGATTTCAAGAATTAAATGAGATGGTTGTGTGAAAATGCTTTGGAAACTGTATAGTACTACATACATGAGTTATAATTACTATGTATGTGAGACGTAAAATAACTGAGGTCTTTTATCTTAAGTTGAAATGTGTTTGGAACACCATTTCCAATATAAATACTAATTTTTAGAAGTTGATTATGGATTCTCTATATACCAACATAAGAAAAAAGTGGATCCTAAATAAAGACATGCTCAGGATACATTTAGAAGAGGGTCTCCTTATATGCCTTAGTTCAGTAAGTTAAAAATAATTAAATACACCAAAAAAATTTTTAAAATAACTAAATAGCTAAATGAACAAATTAATAAATCTGGTAAGACCTTCCAAGAAGTTTCATACCTACTCTCTGGAAGGATTTTATGGACCTACTCCAAGTGATATGTCTGAATTATAGTTAAGAAATTAGTCACCAAACTATTTCAGAAATGAGTAAAACACAAATCTGTATGATACATTATACTTCTTACAGTGCTTTTTGTTTTTGCTTTTGTTTGTTGTTGGAACCAAGGGCTGCACAAATACTAGGCAAGCACTTTAATTCTGGGCTATATACCTAGTCCTTTTTATTTTTATTTTTATTTTGAGCTAGTGTCTAAGCTGTCCAGGCTGGCCTCAAACTTATGATCCTTTTTCCTCAGCTTCCAAATATCTGGAAATACGGCTGGTGTATGCACCTATGCCCAGGTGCATTTCCATGGTAGTTTTGGGGACACTGGCACCACCAATCAAATTCAGGGCCAGAATAGAGTATGTTACTAAACCAATAACAATGTGTACAAAAACTGTTTCATTCTGAAATACAAATTATATGCAAGTTTCATTTCTTTTCAAAAAGAGTTGTAACAGAAACCTGAGAGAGCTGAATTTTAAGTAAGTTTAGTGAGTGTTAAATATATTTTTTTAAAAAATAATTCATAAATGGCTTTACTTCCCCTAGCCAATGAAAGGCACCATGTATGACTGGTCAAGTATCAAGCCAGAAGGGAATGAAAGATACCAAACCATAGTACCTACAATATCACAAATCAGTCCCTAGTAGTTTGGGTAGGTGGGAAGAAAGAGGTTAGACAGGAAGGAAGCTGAGTGTCATACTGTAAATATCAGATCTCTAGATGTCCGTATCTGGCCTGCCTCTGAGTATGGAAAGCCAGTGTGCAGTTTGCTTCTGTGGGAATGTCAAGTTGATTATAGCCATACTTGTGGGGGCAACTTTAGCTGAATGAATTTTTCATCTTGATGGAAGCACAGTGATATACAGTTCACTTCTAAAAGCTAGTGGCTAACTTTGGTAGAAAACATTTGCATTTGGACACTAAAATAATGAACTTCTGTGTGCATTTTTCTATGTCTTATTTTTTTAACTTAGTCTCATTTCATTTTCATGAGATGTTTGGCTTGTTTGTAAAATCTAAAGATGGTCATAAATACTGTAAAGTATTGAAATGCTATGAATGCAGGCTATTTGAAAACTGTTATTATTATATCATTTTGATAACACTATGTGAGTGTTTTATTAAAATTTATATTTATTTAATGCAAAAAACCCCAAATCAGTCCCTAGGTTAATAATAAGAACCAACCTAATAAATAAATGCACTTAAATGGTCTAATTAGATTCCAAATATTCCCAGTTAACCTACCCTCGTCTGCTAATCTTTTCCCCACCATTACTAATACTTTAGGGCTGTTCTCTTAGAGTATCTGGAATAAGGTCCTTATTAAAGTTGATGAAAACACTCAGAAAAATTTTTCCCCTGTTCTAAATCTCACATTAATCAAATAAGACTGTTTTTATATCCTTTTTATTCAAAGGACAGGTAGAATGATTTAGGTCTAGACTGTCCCCCAAAGGCTCATGTGTCCAGAGGCTAGGCTTTTAGAAAGTGATTGGGTCATGAAGGCACTACAGTTGTCAGGGGATTCATCTATGATGTGCAGTAAGGCTTCTCCCTTCCCTCTCTCTGCTTCCTGGCTGCCATGATATGAGCTGCTTTCCTCCCCCACAGCCTTTTACCATGCCCTTCCTACTTTGGAGCCAGTAAACTACAGATGAAATCTTCTAAAAGCTGTGAGTCAAAAACCTTTCCTCGTTTAATCTGTAGGTCTTGGGTATTTTTTCCCCCTGCTATGAGCCAGTTACTAAGACAGATCATCCTATTATTCAACGACATGATTAAGAGTCTTTTCTAATCTCTAAATAAAATTAGCTTTGAACTGAACAAAACTCACAAGTATCAGTTGGAATAAACAGCTACCTGGACAGGAAGGATGACTATTTGTTCTATAAATATTTTTTGTTGTTTAGAATACTAAAGAATATTCTTGTTGAAATTAAGAAGTATGGTAGTGGGTGAAAATATTAAAACTAGTAAATAATAAATTCTGCTGAGTTTTTTAAATCAAAACTTACAAAATAATAATGGGAATAAACACAGAATGATCAGAAACCTACAATGTCCTGTGTCCTGGTGTACGGCCATGCAGGGGTCCCCACCTGCGGGACAGTTTTCTAAATCATGGATTTCCTCATTGACTGATCAATATTGCAGGCTACTTAAAATTAGATTAAGTAAATCACTAATTTTGAAAACTAAGTTTTGCTAGTCATAACTTTAATTGGAATGGTAATCTTAAAATGTTTTAAAAAAAGGAAAGGAAGGGAGAGAGGGAGGGAAATGGAGTATACAAAAGGGAAGAAGAAAATTGAAATGCAACTTTATCCAGATGAAAGTATCTATACAGAGATCTAATTTAATGCTTGTTTTACAGTTTATAGCTCTTTCTTGTACATTCTAAATGGGATGAAGAATAGTTAACATTATTTAAGGATTTAATACATTTACAACATATAACAAGGATGCTTTACACCTAATAATTGCTAAATGTTGTTTACATATTTTGGTGTAGCCCTAATTACTCAGGTAACTTTTTAAAATTTTCTATCTGCCAAGTTCTTTACACTAAAAATAGTGGTTTTATAAAATAACAATAACAAAACTTTATGTATACACACTGCTTTATTGTTTATTAAATTGATTAAAATACACAACAGTATATACTGATCCTTTCCAATTCTATCCACTTTTCTACTCCAAAAAAGGAGAATTTGTATTTTGGACACCTAAGTTCCCTACCACTCACCACTCTTTCTGTCTAAAATACTCTTTCCCAGACTTGCGAGGTTTTGCTCTATTACTTCTGATCTTTGTGCCAACGTCACTTCATCACATAAGATCCTCCCCAAACTCACTATCCAACTTAACCTGATTTGACTTTCCCCTTCACAGCACTTACCATCATTTGATAGATCCTACATTCACTTATGCATTCGATTATGACTATCTGTTCTACTAGAATACAAGCTCAAGGTGGGGGTACAGGTGCTTTTTTTTGCTCTTAACAGTACTTGGTGCAGAGAAGAAGCATGATAAATTATTTGTTAAGTGAGAGAATAAATGCTTAGGAAAGAGGACTGTAAAATCTACCCATCCTGACATACTTTGGAATCATATGAGCACATTATTTAGTGTATTGTCACACAGGATATGGGAAGAAACGTCAGCCAAGACTGAGCGCAGAAACAGAAGGGAAGTCCAGGGAATTTTCTTTCATAGAGGAACACCTAAACTGGCTAGACTATTTAGTAAATAATACAGACATGCTCCTTATTCCAATCTACTCAGCCTCCAGGAGCCGGCGTGAAGGAGAGTATGACATTTCTGAGTTCAGAACCTTGAGAAACACTTGCCCACAATAAACACTTATTGAGTAACTTTCTCCCAGGGTGTACATTACCCCAGGGGATGGGGGCACTGACAGAGGTTGCATAAATCTCCCAAGTCACCTTATTCACTTCAGGCTCTCCAGGGGAAACGGACAGGCACAGTGTCCTTGAGTGACTGGTGAGCTCACAGAACACCCAGATCTTACTTAGGAGGCATTACACTAGTGTAGAACCTCTTGATTATGCTGTAAGCTTTAGTGTCTTGACGCATGTCACATAAGCACGCTATGTGCTCATCTCCAATTCTAATGTCCTAAAAATCCGCCCTCCTTTTTCCACTCTACATCCACTCTTTTGCAAATGACAAAACAAGCCCCACAGGAAGGCTATGTCTTCCCCGAAGTAACCACGTAGGTAAATGAAGAAATAGGACTAGAATTCAGGTTCAACCCTTTTTCATTTAGGGACTCAAGTTTATTCATGTCCATAGACCTTTAACCTTTTCCATTTCAAAACTGGTCACTGAACTACTGTGGTGTGAAAAAGATCCTATGGGTTATTTAAATAAATGGTAATAGTAAAATCCACTGCTGGGTAGGAAAAAGGGGACACAGAAGTAAAAAGTCAAAACCTGAAGATAATCAGTCTTACTTAGGATATTTGTCTAGGGGTTCTGTATCGACAGAGTCCTATAGAAATTACTAAAATCAATGAGGTAAATGGTGTTCTGTTTGATGACACAAATAAAATTCATATTTATAGCTATATTAAATACTATGAAGCATGTGTTGATTCATTATCCACTGATGACAGACTTTATAGCAAGACTAAGTTACACTATTTCTATCACAAAATGCAGTGATACCACAGGCTTCGAGAAAATAATATATGGGCCGGAGATTTAGTTCAGTGGTTCCACCGCCTGCCTGGCAAGCACAAGGACCCAAGTTCAATCCTCGGTACCAAAAAAAGAAAAAAAAGAGAAAATAATATATAAGTTTTGTTTGTTTGTTTGTTTGTTTGTTTTTGTGGTGCTGGAGATTGATCCCAGGGTCTCGGGTGTGGTAAGCAAGCATTCAGCCACTAAGCTACAAGCTCATATCTTTTTAACTTCTTATTTGAGACAAGATCTCACTAAATTACCCAGGCCACACTTGAATTTGCAATTCTCCTGCCTCAGATTCCCTAGTAGCTGGGATTATATTCACTGAAAAAATGTATTTTATCCTTACCTTAGTATATTTTCAACTTTATGATAAAAGCAATCCTAAAATCTTTTAGTCTTTCCTTCTTGTATGTTCAATCATCTTTTTAAAAATGTAGCTCCCTTTATTTTCCAAGATATATCTACATCTATTTATTGCTTCACTTTATTTTCACTTTAGTCTGTGAGAAGAGATTAGGCAATACAATGATTATTATCTTGACTACAAGACATGGGAAAATTGAAAGAGATGTTAAGAGATTGGTAAATAAAGAGAGACTTTGCACTTTACCTTACTAATCTACATCTTACATTTAGCAGCATTTGTTAAATCCAAATGAGCAGTGCATATTGACATATATTGCCCATCTGCATGCAGCAGTATCCCTATTACAAAAGATCATGCTCCCTAAATGGGATTCACCAATAAACAAATTTACCTACAGACAGTACTGAAGATTTCATATTTACGTGTGAGCAAAACCTCTGAATATAACAAAAAAGACACAAGAATAAATAGGTAGAAAGAAGTAATAATTTTCAGTAGGATTTACAGAAAGCCTTCCTGTGGGCCTCAGTAAGACAGATACAAATATACACATAGATACAGATATAGACTTGAAACCAGCATCATGATTATGTAGTAAAAGTCTGTGGGAAACTCTAATTGAAACATATACTTTAGAACAGGATTTATATCATTTGTCTTTAGTACAGCACACAGCATTAACTGCAAAAGAAATGAAGATGATGTTAACTAGTCTATATTGAACACTTACTAAGTACCAAGCGAATATTACCTCATTTAATTCTTCTTGGTTGGTTTTTTTTTTTTTTCCTTTCCTTTCCTAACTTTTTAAAGGTGGAGTCTAAGTTGCCCAGGCCAGCCTCGAACATACGATCTTCCTGTCTCAGCCTACAAAGCAGCTAAAATTAAAGGTGTAAGTCCCTGCATCTGTTTCATTTAAGCCTTCTTCGACGAACCCTATGAGGTAGGAGCTACAGATGAGGAAACAGAGATACAGAGCTAAAGTAAATCTGTCCAAGTCCCAAGGCTAGTAGACTTGTTTACAAGCATGCAATATCATGATTATGGACATGTGAGAAGGTTTTAACAGAGACAAGCCTGACCTACCATTCTGAAGTCCTCTTCAAACTTGAAAGCCCCACCTCCCGTGGCACAGAGGGTGGTGTGCAGGCTGGAGAAGTTCTTCTCGCTGCCCATCTGAATGAATGTATGCATGGCACAGCTGGGGAAGCGGATGAAGTGCAGATTCCCTTTGCGCCCACACATGGTCAGGTTTTTAAGCTCCAGGTGGACGTCTCGGATCCCAGATTTCCCATAAGCCGTGTTCGAAGTCAAATATTTCCGGATGCTCTTCAGGTTCTCCACTTCCTCTTGTTCCTCTTCGGTTGTAATATCCTTTGGTTCAAAGTAGACCAACTTAACCAGAGTTCCACCAATATCCATGCCGAACCATGGGAATGCTGCGGGACAGAAAGAGAGTGCTACTGAATCCTATACATGCAAAAAAGAGTGCAGTTTTTTAATATTCAATAACAAAATGCATTTAATATTGAGCTTCTTTGAATTCTATTATAAGGCACAGAAATTCACAAAGCCAGTGATGCCCATGACTGCCCATGCTCAACTCAACGAATGAGTCAGCTTTGGGATTGAGTGAGACGAGAAACTCTGCAATTCCCTAAGCCACTCTTAATTGTGCTTCTTGAGGCTTCAGTATCTTGCCAAGCTGAGTGCTATTCCGATTAAAGATATGCATGTTTTTATATACATCAAAGCTCCCACATGCTATTTAATCAGATTTGTAGCCAAAGAAACTAATCTGTTCCAATCACAGAGGAAAAACTAGCTGTGCTGGGTGTGCCAAGAGAGGTCTGGGTGTACCAAGAGTTGGTCTCTAAACCACAAGGTCCCTTCACGTGCACTTTTCCACTTTTCAGGTTTTGCCTTATGAGCTGACTTGTAAAATGTGAGTCAATAATATTTAAGGAGAAAAGAAGAGAAAGGGCACTTTGAGAGATGTTGAGCAGACGTGATTATCCCTAGGGAGGCAGAAATCTAAGAATAACTTGTGTTACATCTATTTCTTTTGTATAAAGCAGAGAAACTCTCTCTCCTAAACGCTTAGAAGTTCTCAATCCTAATGTGAGTTACGCATCATCTGGAAAGCTTTTAACACTCATTTCTAGTCTTCTTTCCCATATATGTTGATTTAATTTGACAGTGTAAGTTCCTGTGCCTAACTTCCCTGATGGTTCCAAGTCTGCAGATGTGGGAACACTGCACAAGAGGAACGATGGCAACTGCCAGGTCCAAAAATAACCACAGCTTCTGCCCAGGTCTGAAAAATAAAGGCTTGCTTCTAGGTATATAAATACTTGATTTGTTTCATATATTTATTTGATACTAAGTGAATACCCATCACAATTACTTTCATTGCTATTAAGAGATAGGGCTGGCTGGGGATTTAGCTCAGTGGTGCCACTGCCTGCCTCGCAAGCGCAATGTCCTGGTACCAAAAAGAGATAGAGCTGAGGCACCTGAACAGGTTGACATTATTTAAAAGCATCCTGAAAAGATCATAATGGGATAATTAATAGTATGAAATAGGAAGAAAAGGCCTAAAGGTGTAGGGAAAGTGGGAAGGGTAGGGGAAAGGGAACAAGGGAAAAGAAAAAAATACGAGAAAATGAAAAAATGGAAATAAAGTGTTTATAAATGTGGAGTGAGGGAGGGGGTAAAGGGAGGGCAGGGACAAGGGGAAAAAATGAGAACCAAGACCTGTCATGTGAAGGTATAGGATCCCAGTAATGAATGTAACTGTATTGTATACCTAGATTGTACCAGTAAACTCAATAAAAATAAAATAAAATAAAAACTTTAAAAAAATCATCCTGAAAAGTTAATGTTGTGTTGTCAAATGCTGTGCAGTGAATGCAGAACAAGTCCAAAGGAGACACCAAATGCTGGTTTCCCACTTCACTGCCCTCAGCAGAATTCATTAACCAAACCCAAATCATGATGTTAAAATTGAGTTTAAACCAGGTACAGTGGTGTACACCTGTAGTTCCAGCTTCTCGAGAAGCTAGGTGGGAAATCACTCCACCACAGTAGCCTAGGCAACACAACAAGACTCCCTAGTCTCAAAAAGGCAGGGATGGCGGGGGTAGGGGGGGTAGGAAGGGAGGAAGAGAGAGAGAGAGAAAAACTGAGTTTAAAGATTCAGGAGCAAAAATGGCTTCTTTCACAGCTTCTTTTATTTTAGCCCTAAAGAACATCCAGTAAGCCTGTCAGATTGTACATATTACACTTGTCAAACTGTACATATTACATAGCCAGATATATAAGGGTACCTACAAAAGGCCTTTTTTCGAGGTACACCTAGTACCCAGTTTTCTATTCAAGGGGGTTGAGGGAGGAAACTATCTCTCCTGAACCTTCCTGCTGTTAATTTGATCACAATACAAACCAGTTGCTCCATACTTGGTGAGCACTAATACTATGGAAAAATAAAATTCTAAGCCCCAAAAGATTAAAAGTAACAAATTCCAATACAAGACCAAGTCAACACATTTCCCATTATCTTTTCAGAAGCTTACAAAATAAATCCCACACAGCCCAAAGAAGGTTTGGAAGCTTGCTTTTCCCAGCAGGAGGTAACAGAAAACTAGACAGTTTATCCCTATTAGTCAATTCAGCTAACAAAAGAGTTCATTGTCAGCGTGGTTCATAGTGTGGGAGCAGCCTGGTGTCAGAGGTAAAGCCCTGAATTAGGATTCAGAACAACTGCTTCCAGAAGTAGCCAGCAGAACCAGCTCCCTGGAACTCCTTCCACCTCTCTGTACTTTAACTTTCTTGTTAGTGAAGAGAAGCTAGAGATCGGAAGGAAAAGAATAAAATTCTGCACCTAGAACTGTTAGTACACATAGAAATTAAAAATAAAAAGGAATTCAGCAATGGAAAATACTATAGAAGATATGTATAAATAGACAGAAAAAGCTACGTAAAACCCAGAAAGCAATCTCATTCTGTACCAAAAAAAAAGAAAGAAAGAAAGAAAAAGAAAGAGTTTACCCAGCAGCAGTTACCAGAACCCTAGGAGGAAAAGCCCCCATATAAACAACTTTTTGTTTGGTTGCATCCTGCTAAGAACAGGTAAGTGAGGAGAGGTCTCACTTCAAACAAACAAACAAAAAACACTGCAGGGGAGGCCACACATATTATTAGTTATTTTAAATCCTGGGTTCTTCTTTCTGTTTCCCCTATTGCTCAATTTTGAGCCATTTCAAAGTTTTGTTAGCAATTCAACAGTGAGGAAAAAAAGTGTAGAGTTTTTAAAATACAGTTCAATGTTATATCAGCAATCTGTATTAAGGTAGGAGGCAATATAGATTGGAATTATTTTATTAATTTAAATGGCAAAATAAAAATTGCTTTTAAGGGGGCTGATGATATGATTCAGTGGTAGATAGCTAGCCTGGCATGACTGAGGCTCTGGGTTTTCTTTATGTTATATTCATTTTTATCTTTGTGAAAAACACTGTTATGTTTTACATAGTTTTATTCATCTCCCTGATGTCGAGCTCTGCCGAACCCTAAGCTTCCCATATAGAAACTGCAGATGGAAAAAGAAGAGAAGGGGAAGAACACCCTGTGAAGCTGCCAAGTACGACTCACACTTGCCATTGTCCTGGGATATCCAATACTTTGATATATACAGCCAAACTACTGATAAGAGCTTATGCTTATTTGCCAGAAGCTATGTTAGTTCTAGATACAGAATATTTGCATTCATTCCTTACTCCTCCTTTCTAAACCACATGTCATTTAAAAAAAAAAAAAAAAAAAAAGAAGGAATCTGGAGTATTAACCAACAATGTTCAACAGAAGACCAGGTTCAAATTCATAAGAAAACTTCTACAAACAAGTGTTAAATGAAAATTACTGGCAGCCATTGTTTTGGAGTAAGACCCCATATGAGGCTCCAGTAGACCAAGCTAATAATTGAAACAGAATCATTCATACCATGCTTAAACTCAGCCTGCCTTCTGAGAAATCAATATCAGAGAAGTAACGCCTAAATTCCCCACATATATCAGCTTCAGTTGATAGATTAGCAAAGTTCTTTATTCCTCACAAAAAACAAGTAATCTGACGTTAACCTATCAGTTATTTTTCTATTGTTCTGTGTCCCTGTCCCTCCTCTATAAGGACAGTAATTTCAAAATAACCAATCCATTTTGTGTTTTTGTTTCTGCCTTCTTCAGCCTTTCTGTCGGTAGAACCAACCTCCTGTGATTGGCCCATTGGAAAATTTATTCTGTTTTCTATACTGAAGTGTTGGCTGACACTAGATATGATAACAGAGCCAAAGAAAACCGTTAAATACAACATTTGTTTTAGTGTCCTTGAACAAACAAATAAGTAAACTTCTGTTCTTTTAAATCACAGAGATTTGGACATTATCTGTTACTGCATCAGCACATGGCCTGTCCTGACTGATGCTTGACTTTAACAACAAAACATGTGGCCAGGCAACAAGGAATGAGGTAGCAGATTTTGTAGGCTGGCAAAACATTTGGCAAAACAGTTGTCTCTGGTAACTTGAAAGGAGATACTATACCTAAAGAATTAGCTGATGTAGTGATAAAGTTTGAAAGTCAAAAGTCAGAGCATCTGCTGGCTATTATTGGCTTATTGGTTGTATTTTAAAACGTGATAAAGCATGAGCTCAGAAAATAAATGACTGGTTTAAAAACAAAACACAAAGAGAGCAGAGTCCATAAAGTCAGGCTTGAGGATAGAAAGAAGTGCCTGTGTCTCTTTACCAACAGATTAAAAAAAAACCTGAGAAAATTTTTCAATTAAAAAGGCCAACTAGCAAACTAGCACTTAACACTTAGCTTTTTTAATTTTCTTCAGGACTGAGGGTTGAACCCAGAGCCTTTGTGTTGAGCTTCATCCCAGGCCAACACTTAGCTTTTAGGCTTTCATTCTCAAATTCAAAGAATGACAAACACATGTTAACACTCCAAAAAGATTAAGCCAGCTGTCTCAAGATTAAGCCAGCTGTCTCAAGATACACATAAGGTTGTCTTTCTCAATTCAGTCTTTCAATAAGAATAGTTCAGGGAAAAAGATAAAAGGTGTGGCTCATAGACTAAACTAGACTCATTTAAAGTACTATCCATTAAGTTAATTAAGACATAGAAGCCAAACCACAAAAGCATTCAACAAAGAGAAGGAGTATGCCGAGAATAGAACTGAGGGCTTCCCTACAGGCACATGGTTAACTTAGAGAGACAGTGGTTCAAAATAAAATTTAAAAAGGGCTGGGGATGTGGCTCAGTGGTAAGGGCTTACTTGATATGTGAGGCCCTGAGGTGGAGGAAGAAACCTGTTTACTTTTGAAAACAGCTGTATTGCCAAGAAAACCATAAGCCTGAACCTCAAATGGCTGGGAAATGGTTCAAGACAAGTAAAAAAGAACTGTGGAGCTCTCATTTTCCTCAGCCAGAAGATAGTCAAAGCCGCTCAGCAACTAAGGAAGGCACATTCTCCAGTGTACACATTGGACGTATCAAAGTACAAAATGAGAACTGTTTAGTTTTGACTTTATTTTCCATAATGAGTTTTTTCTGCCACTGGGAATCAAACTCAGGATCTTGGGCGAACTAGGATGGAATAAAATAGAACAAATGTTCCAGTGGTCTGAGTAAAGG
The DNA here is from genome assembly GCF_012274545.1 of Fukomys damarensis. Taxonomy (NCBI): domain Eukaryota; kingdom Metazoa; phylum Chordata; class Mammalia; order Rodentia; family Bathyergidae; genus Fukomys; species Fukomys damarensis. The sequence continues at coordinate 38,972,295 of NW_022900932.1, forward strand.
AAATTGGGTTTATAGACAGAAAAAGCTGAAGAACACAGAAACGAACAAAAAGTGAACTGGTCATTTCAAAGTTGCTTTCCTTGAAAGGCAGGGACAGGAACACAAAACAATAGAAAAATAACTGATAGGTTAACATCAAGTTACTTCTTTTGCATAAAGAATAAGGCAGAGGAAACTTCACTACCATGCCAATTGACAATGGCCTGTGGAGAAATTTGGCTGTTACCTTTTTAATCTTGATTTCTCAGAAAGTCAGATAAACTACTTAGTTTAGACTTGTGACCTAAAACTTTTATGCAAGTGACTCCATTTCAGTTGTCAGCCTGGTCTGTTGAGGCCTAGTGCAGAAGTTTACTCCAAAACAATGGCCTCTTGTAATTTTTAACAGATGAGGTCAAGGGGGGTACTGGAAAAAGACAGACTGCCAAAGAGTGGTGCCAAGAGGGGAAAGTGAACAATGGAATGGGCAGGCCTTCCCAGGGAGAATCAGGGCCCCAAGACAGCAAAGCCAGAGGGATTTCAGAATTGCTTCAGCATTTTAGAAGTCATGAAAACCAGCGGCTGCTGGGTATCTCCTACTCACTCCATTCAGAAGGGCAGCGTAAAATGAGTTATCTAATCTTTATTTTTCTACACTAATATGGAGTGTGAGGGGAGTGAAGAACAGAAAATTGGTCTTCTTTGTTTGAAATCTCAAGATCAAGAGGAGCCACAGCCCAGGGTTTGTATAGAAATGTGTTTGAACTGTTCCCTAATTTAGACCTAAACTGGACATTGTCCCGATGCTTCAACTGGATGGGACTGGGGTAGTGTCTTTTGGGGAAGCATGAATGTATTTCACCTGCAAGGAGAATGTACCCAAATATCTGTGATGACTTCTATGAAGCTGTCCCCCCAAACCACATGCTTTCATAGACGGGGCCATAGGGATGTGATTCGATTATGGGAGCAAGATACTCATCAATGGATTATTCCACTGATGAGTTTATAGCTAAACGTGATGTTGGGAGGTGAAGCCTGGTTGAAGATTGGTCACTGAGAGCATGGCCGCCCTCTGTCCTCCTTGGATTGCTCTCTGCTTCCTGCTGCTGCCATGCCATGAGCTGCTTTGACTCTGCCATGCCGCTCTACCATACTGCCCTGCCTTGGAGCCAGCTGACTATTGACTGAAACCTCTAAAACTGTGAGCAAAAATAAACCTCTCCTTCCCTCAGTTGTGGTTGTTGAGTACTCTGTCCCAGCAATGTAGAAAGTAACTGATATGCCATGTACAGGAACCTAATAACCTTAGTGCATATAAATATTATGTGCCATAAACATGAACTAAGGTTAATAATATCAATAAAAATGAAAAGAGGAATCAGAGGAGTAAGAAGAGGAATAAGCTGTGTTGTTATGTACATGTACCCATTCCCCAACATGCATGTAAACTGCATGTACTGGAACCATGTTTTAAAAAAAAAAAAAAAAAAAAAAAAAAAGTAAGTAAGACGTGCCCTGTAATGGCTTGGATCTGAAATGTCCCTCAAAAGCTATGTATTGGAGGCTTGGTGCACAACACAGCAATATTCAAAAGGGGGCTTTACGGAGATGACTGCATCACGAGGACTCTAACCCCATCAGCAGATGAATTCCTGGCTTAATGGATTATTGGGAGGTAGTGGAAACTGAAGCTGAGGCCCAGTTGGAGGAAGTAGGTCACTGAAGTATGTCCTGGAGGCTGTTTTGTTCCTGTCCTCCATTCCTGGTCACTCTGCTTCTTTGTGTGCTTCCTGCCATGATGCTCAGAGCCCACACTCGGTGGATCCCGATAACCATGGACTCAACTCTCGGAAACCATGAGCTAAAATAAACCTTACCTCCTTGTAAATTGTTTTTCTCAGGTATTTTTGTCACAGTGACAGAAAGTTCACTAATGCATGCCCCTAAATGGTAGCTGGTGGTGCTATTATTATTTTGTGGCTTTCCCTCTGGCTCAGAAGCCAGAGCTTGAGCTCTCAGAGACAATTAGTAACTCCACAATGTGGTGCCATGCTCCAGTGCACCACACTTAGAAACAAGCTGGGTATGTTACACACTCTTCATCTATTTTCTCGTTGTAATAGCTGATTTTCTTGCTTATATCTAAAGATTAGAACTTTCCGATGAAAATAAATGCTTTTCATGTTTCAGCTGAGTTGCCATTTTAAAGCTGCTGACTTATTCATGCTTTTATTTCTTACTTGATCTGTTTCTCCAATAAAAGTGGAACTCGTTTCATTTATTGGGCTTTGACTAAGCTCTGACTCTGCATCACACTAAATGTGTGTGTGTGTGTGTGTGTGTGTATGTGTTTTATAGTCCGGGGATGGTGAGTAAAATGGAGGAAAAAGATGTCCAAAGATAAACAGTCTAGTGGTAGACAGACAGGTGAGTAGATAACAACTATGTACTTGGTCAATACCAGCAGAGGCATGTGCAGAGAGCACAAGCAAGATACTTACTTTGAGGGGTGTAGGCAGTTGAAACAAGAATGATAGATAAATCAGGTGAAGAAGTGGGGAAGGAAGAAATTTGAAAGTAAAAAGAAACAGCATATAAAAGACATAAAGTCTGACTTTTTCAGTGAGTAGTAGAAATTTTACAGTATCATAAGTAGGTGGGAGTGGACAAGATGGGTTAGGTTTGAGATGATTTTTGGTAAAGGAAATAGTCAAGTCCTGTATATGAACTGAGCATGACTTCTGCTGAAGATTCTGAAGACCAGGCAATCCTGAGCCACACAGATCATGAGTAAGGACATTGAGTTTCCATGATCAGAAAGTGTCTCTCTGCTTTGTTTTTGCTACAGACAGGAATGAGTATCTAGATAAAGACCTTCAACGGGATGCCTGAGTGCTACAAATGAGATACTCTGTAAACACACCTTCTCATTGCAGAGATAACAATAGCATCCATTTGGAAATATTACAATGTACTTGTTACAATAGTCTAAACTCCTTCATAAGCCTCCATTTTAAATTAAGGCAAGGTTGGGAAATTCATTTTCCTGTGCATATCTTATCTAAGAAGTCTTTATCTACAAATCATCACAATTTTTTCTTATGTTTTTTTCTAGCAGTTTTAGATTGGCTCATGTTTATATCTGTGATCTATTCTAGTTTTTGTATATGGTGTGATGTAAGACTCAAGATTCACTTTCCCCATATGAATAAATGTGTAGGCCCGTATCTGGATTCTGTTCTGTTCTGTTCTGCTGATCTTATACACCAACAGCAAATCATTTTGAATGCTTATATCACTTAAAGTCTTCAACCTGTGTTCTTTCTCTTAAAATTTATTGACTCTTCTAGGTCCTTTGAATTTTACATATATTTTAGGATCAGTTTTCCATCCTCTTCTTGTTTTGCATTTGAGACAGGGTCTCACTATGTAGTTCAGGCTGGCATTGAACTCACTAAATAGCCCGGGTTAGCCTCAAATTCACTCGGTAATCCTCCTACTTCAATCTCCTCACATTGCTACTAAAGAGAGACTTCTAGAATTTTGGTTGGGATTTCATTGAAACTATCAATCAACTTGGGTAGATATGACATTATCCAAGTCTTCTAATCCAAAAACATGTCCTTCTCTGTCTTTACCTGATTTCTTAGTTGCTTTGTTGGGGATGGGTCTGACTCAACAACTTGTTACCGCCACTGACAGTAACAATTTCCTCACTAAAAATTACTTGTAATAATTGTGAGTAGGACACAGTATACCTGAAATTTTTTTCTACTTATGATGATTTGTTAAGCAAGCTAACAGGTAGAAAAGATGATGGGGATTGTGTAATCAACCAACTTTGTTTTAAAAAATATGCGGAAGATATTTTTATACTGCATCAGTACTAATTATGTTCAAACTGCCTGAAAACATCTACAAATTTTTTTTAAACCTTAGATGTAAAAGTATAAAAACTTGTATTTCTTTTACAATTTTTTATCTCTAGGGGCTAACTTTCTCTTTACCATCTATAAATGGTTGTTGGTATAATGTTGGTATAACAAAGCATTTAACATCCCCACACATTCTGTACTGGGAATTGAACCATAATGCAGTGAAATACCTACCACTGCATCCCTTTTTATTTTGACACAGAGTCTTACTAAGTTGCCCAGCCTCGTGCCTTAGCCTCTCAAGTAGTTGGGAGTACACATATGTGCCACAGTACCTAACAGAAACATCCTAACTTTAAGAGTAAAAAGAACCTTAGATCAGCCAGGTTTGGTGGTACACTCCTGTATTCCTAGCTCTCAGGAGGCTTAGGCAACAGGATTTCCAGTTCCAGGTCAGCCTGGGCCACACAGCGCATTCAAGAATAACCTGGACTACACAGTGAGACCTGGTCTAAAAAAAAAAATAAGAAAGAAAGAAAGAAAGAAAGAAAGAAAGAAAGAAAGAAAGAAAGAAAGAAAAGAAAAGGGATCTGTTTGGTGTTGGGACCAGCATCAGGAGACCAGAAACAGACTGTTCCTGGGCCAGCACTGGCATGTGGACCACTTGAATAGCATTACTGAAGTTTAAAAATGAGTATCATAAAGAAAACATAGTACTATACTGGTGAGGACTGCCCAGCCATGCAGCAAGTTTGCTACTCCCTTACCTCCAGCATCCCAGGCCTCCATTGGAGCAGACCAGTGAGGACTGCCCAGCCATGCAGGTACCTCTGCAGCATCATTCCCCCCATGCTTTCAGGCCTTCTGATTGTGCCAGTACTTGGATCCACTCTGCAGAGGCACAGGTGGTCATTAAGGCCACTGTACTGAGCTCCAGAAGGTAGAACTGCAATTAAGGCAAACCAGGCCTCTGTAGTCAGTAAGTTGAAGGGATCACCACCTTCCAGCAGAACCTGGACTATATTCAGGGAAAGGGCAGCTGGAACCTGCAGTAGAATCTTACAGAGTTCAAGGCTTCAGGAGGTCAGGGAGATCAACTTGGGCCGTGCAGTCATAATTCACCCTGAATCTCAGGGGTCTGCCGTTGGCTAGCTGAGACTAATTGACTTAGATCTGCACAATGTTGCACATTGTCTATCATGACAGCAGAGATATACCCTCAAAGAGGCTCTTCGTTATTCAAAATTTTTTTTCTTTTCCTCTTATTTTCAATTTTAATTTTTAAAATTTTATTTTTTCCCAATCTTCAAATTCTTCCTTTATTCTTTCTTCTTTTTCCTACTCAGTCTCTTGCTCCCCCACATTATTCTTCATCTCCCTTTTGTTCCTGTTCCTGCCCTAATTCAGATTTCTTCTTTCCTTTTCTTCTCTCTTTTTCCTTCGCTCGATTGTCATTAATATCAAAGGAAAGTGAGTACAACTTATAGCTTCCCTATTACTGTTAAATTGTTCTACTCCTATCTTTGTTTTCACACTGTGTCTTTCCCAAATGTCTTCAACAATTTCCTAGAGTTTGTGTAATCATACTGTCGTCTGGCTTCACTTAAAACCTTCTCCTATTCTTTTACCTATCTATTCCTCTCCTCTCAACTCCCTCTAAGTCCCCATTCTAAAAGGTAAAGTTGCTATATTGAAGAGTTTATTCACTATAAACACATTTGGGGCTGGTCCTTGATTTTGATTTAATCCACATAGTTAAAGGTAATAGATTAATAACTACCACAAATTGTCAATTTCTAAGCTGTGCTTGTTGAGATTGTGTTACTGATTGTATCAATTGGGCTAAAGGTTTGTGATTAACTTCATCAGTTGTTCTTCCTGATATTATGAAAATAAGGGTGTCTCTAAGTCATTAGACACCCAAAACCTAAAGATCAGCTATATCAAGAAGATCAAAGTAGTAACCCAGGAATTAAATGAAGGATAACATCAACAAAAAAAATAAAAATGAGAAAACACTTAAGCAAGGCACAAATACAGGCTTCCTGTTCACCAACAGCAAATTCTAGAGAAAACGGTGTGGAAAACTCTAACAATCAACCACCAAGGCACCCTGAACTCATAGCACCGGAAGTAACAAAACAGATCAATCAGACTCTAAAAAAATTAAAAAACAGAAATGATTTCCCAGATAACTACAGACATGGTGAGCACAATGAAATACATGATTAGAGACTCTAGAACAGAAACAGAAAAAATAAACTTGATGAGCTCAGGACCATGATAGTAGCCATGAATGCCCAGCATAGGAAAGAAATGGAAACCATGAATGCCCAACATAGGAATGAAATGGAATCCATGAAAAAAATTCAAACAGATATCCAGGAGATTGAAAACTATATAAAAGCAATTGCAGTAGAATGAATGAATGTGAAGATAGAGTTTCAGATACAGAAGGTAGGATTGCAATCAGTGACCATGACAAGAGAGATCTATTCGAAACGGTAAGAGGTCATGAGAAATCAATCCAACAACTCCTAGATAATGCAAAGAAGAATAATATGGCTGATAGTAATCCATGAAGTAGCAGGAGAAAGTACAAATAACTTTAAAAAACTGTTCACAGAATTAATGACAGAAAACTTCCCAAATACAGGGGAAGAATTTGACATACAGATAAGTGAGGCATATAGGATTCCAACTAGCCATGATCAAAAAATTCTACACCTACACATATAATAGTCAAGATCAGGGAAACCCAACAGAAAAAAAAAAAAATACTGCAAGCAGTTAGAGAAAAGAAACAAATCGCATGCAAAGGAAAGCCCATCAGAATGACAGCAGACTTTTCAACACAAATCCTCACATCAAGAGCCTGGAGTGAGGTATTTCAAGCCCTAAATGACAAGAACCTCCAACCTGGACTGATACATACTGAAAAACTCTCTTTTAAAATCAATGGGGGAAAAATATAAAATGGATGGGGAAATAAGATACTTCCATGACAAAGAACACCTGAGAAACTTCATGAATACCAAACCAGCACTCTAAACAATTCTAAACAATATCCTGCAAAAAGACAAAGACAACACCATGAGGCCCAAAAGAGCAAATCAATTAGGCAAGGCAAGAAACTAAAGGGAGAGGGGGAAACATTAAAAAGAGCCAACAAGAGGACACAAACATGACAATGATAAGTCAATACATATCAGTAATAACTATCAATGTTAATGGCCTGCAGCCACCAATCAAAACAAATAGAGTGGCTGAATGGATTAAGAAGCAAAATCCAACACTATGGTTATATAAAAGAAACATACCTAGTTCAAAAAAACTCATACACTGAAAGTTAAAAGATGGAAAATAGTTCTCCATGAGACAGGAGCCCAGAAAGAAGCAGGGGTAGCTATCTTATTGGCAGACAAAGTAAATTTCAAACCAAAACTAATTAACAGAAACAAAGAAGGCCACTATATCCTTGTAAAGGGAACAATCCAAGAGGAAGAAATGACAATCATAAATATATATGCATCAAATATTAATGCCCCCAACTATATAAAACAAATATTAAAGGACATGAAAATCCAAATAAGCATTAATACAATTGGGGGGGCTAAATACCCCACTATCACAAATAGACAGATCATGTAGACAAAAAATCAACAATGAAATGCTCGAACTGAACTAAGCTTTTCATTTATTTATTTATTTATTTTATTTATTTATTTTTTTTTGGTACCGGGGATTGAACTCGGGTCCTTGCACTTGCAAGGCAGGCCACCAAACTGCTGAGATAAATCCCCGGCCCCTGAACTAAGCTTTTGAATAAATGGACTTAATAGACATCTGCAGAGTGTCCCACTGCACAAAATCAGAATATACATTGTTTTTGGCTGCACATGGGTCATTCTCCAAAATATACCACATACTAGTTCGTACAACATGTTTAAATAAATGCAAAGGAATTGAAGGTATTCCATGTATATCATCATACCATAGTGAAATTAAGCTACATATCAATAGCATAAGAAACCGCAAAAAATTCACAAACACATAGACACTGAACAACATTCTCCTGAACAGTCAATGGGTCACAGAGGAAATAAAATAAATTAATCAGCTTTTACAAATAAATGATAATGCCAATTCAACAAACAAAAGTCTATGGGACACAATGAAAGCTGTTCTATGTAGAAAATTCATAGCAGGGTATGCCCACACCAGGGAAATAGAGAAAGGTCAAATAAACAGCCTAATGATGAATCTTAAGCTCCCAGAAAAAGAAGAGCAAGAAAAACTCACAGTACATATAGGAGGAAATTATCAGAGCAGAAATCAAGGCAATGGAGGCTAAGAGAACGATACAAAAAAAAAAAAATCAATGAATCAAAGAGTTGGTTTTTCAAAAGAATAAATGAAATTGATAAACTCAGCCACCCTTGTGAAAAAGGGAAAGAAAAGGCTCAGATCCACAGAATTAGGAATGAAAAAGGTGAAGTCACAACAGATCCAGCAGAAATCCAGAGAATCATCAATACCTACTTCAAGAACCTATACTTTAAGAAAAAGGAAAACAAAGAAGAAATGGACAGATTTCTTCATACTTATGAATTACCAAAGTTGAATGAAGCAGATAAAAATATTCTAAACCCCCCAATTACAATCAGTGAAATTGAAATTGTAATTAAAAGTTTACCAATGAAGAAAACCCCAGGTCCTGATGGCTTCACTGCTGAATTCTACAAGTCATTTAGAGAAGAACTACTGCCACTACTCTAAACTTTTCAATGAAATTGGAAGGGAAGCAATACTTTCAAATTCATTCCTGGAAACAAGTGTTACTTTGATTCCAAAACAAGGGAACGACCCAACCAAAAAAGCAAACTACAGGCCAATTTTCCTAATGAATATAGATGCAAAAATCCTCAATAAGATACTGGCAAACAGAATACAGAGGATCATCAATAGGATCATACACCCGGACCAAATCGGATTTATCCCAGAGATGCAAGGATGGTTCAATCTACACAAATCAATAAATGTAATATACTATATTAGCAGAGTCAAGGACGAAAACCATATGATCATCTCAATAGATGCAGAAAAAGCATTTGACAAAATTCAACACCAATTCATGATAAAAACCCTGCAGAAAGTTGGAATAGATGGTGTTTATCTCAACTTGATATAGGCTATCCATGAAAATCCCACAGCCAACATTACATTAAATGGCCAAAAAATGAAAGCCTTCATGCTAAAATCAGGAACAAGACAAGGATGTCAACTAACACCACTCCTATTCAATAAGTTCTGAAAACATTAGCCACAAGAATTAGTTATGAGAAAGAATAAAACAATAAAGACAGGAAAGGAAGAACTTAAACTGTCATTATTTGCTGAGGATATGATACTCTGCCAAAAGACTTATAGACTTAATTGACACTTTCAGCAGAGTAGCTGTATACAAGGTCAACACTCAAAAATCGATAGTCTCCCTGTACACAAAAAACAAACTCACTGAGAGAGAAATTAGGGAAACAATTCCTTTCACAATAGCAACTAAAAAAATGAAGTATCTACGAATCAATCTAATGAAGGAAGCAAAAGACCTCTACACTGAAAACTACAGCACTCTGAAAAAAGAGATTAAAGAGGAATTAAGAAAATGGAAAGATATTCCCTGCTCCTCAGCAGGAAGAGTCAACATAGTGAAACTGGCCATACTACCAAAACTGCTATATAGAGTCAATGCAATCACATTTGAAATCCAAACAGTATATGTCACAGAACTAGAAAAAATAATCTAAAAATTCATTTGGAACCAGAAGAGACCTAGAATTGCAAAAGCAATTCGGGGAAACTGAGACATAACAGTTAGTATCACAATCCCCAAATTAAAACTATACTACAAAGCCACTGTGATAAAAACAGCATGGACTGGCAAAGAAAATGTCCTGAGCATCAGTGGAATAGTTTGGAAGATACAAAACAACTCCAGATATACTCAGCTACCTCATCTTTGACAAAGGAGCCAACCATCCTCACTGGAGAAAAGACAGCCTCTTTAATAAACTGTGCTGGAAAAACTAGGTTCCAACCTGCCAAAGATTAAAACTAGACCCTTATCTTTCACCATGAATGAAACTAAAATTGAAGTGGATTAAAGATCTAAATATTAAAACAGGAACACTAAACTTGCTAGAAGATAAGTTAGGCAGAAGTCTTGAAGACACTGGTACAGGAAAAGACTTTATGAATAAATCCTCAGTAGGATGGGAACTAGCACAAAAAATCAATACCTGGAATTTCATTTTATTAAAAAGTGTCTGCATTGCGAAAGAAATCACCAACAGTGTGAAGAGAAAACCTATAATGTGGGAAAAAATTTTACCAGCTACTCCTCAGACAGAAGACTATTATCTAGAATATATAAAGAACTCAAAAAAGTCAAGACCCCTGACTATAAATACCTGATTCAAAAATGGGCATCTGAAATGAACAGACATTTCTCAGACAAGGAAGTAAAAGCAGCAAATAAATACAGAAAAAAATGTTCACTATCACTTGTCATTTGAGAAATGTAGATGAAAACAATACTGAGATTCCACCTCACCCCAGAAAGAATTGCTCCTATCAAGAAATCAACCAATAACAAATGTTGGCGGGACTGTGAGAAAAAGGAACCCTTCTCCATTGTTGGTGGGTTGCAGACTAGTGCAACTGCTGTGGAAATCAATATGGAGATACTTCAAAGAACTAGAAGGAGGTTTCATTTGAACCAGCTATCCCTCTGCTGGGTATCTTTCCAAAAGAATTAAAAGAATCATACCACAATGATATATGTGCACCCATATTTATAGTGGCACAGTATGTAATAGCTAAAACTTGGAAGCAGCTCAGTTGCCCACCACTTGAGGACTGGATATAAGAAGATGTGGTTTTTCTATAAAATGGAGTACTACTTGGCCATAAAGAATGAGAAAATAGAGCCATTCATAGGAAAATGGGTGCATATTGAAGCCATATTCTTAAGTGAAATAAATAGGACACATATGTGTAAATACTGAATAATTTCTCTGTTGTGAAAAACTAAAAGTGCAAGTAAGAATCAAATTGTATAACTGATAATGTAAAATAGGAAGAAAAGGGCTAAAGGGGTAGGGAAAGTGGGAAGGGTAGGGGAAAGGAAATAAGGGAAAAGAAAAAATATAAGAAAAGGAAAAAAGGGAAATAAAGTCTTTGTAAAGGGAGGGCAGGGGTATGGGGCAAAATGAGAACCAAGATCTGTTATGTAAAGGTACAAGATCCCAATGATGAATGTAACTGTACTGTATACCTAAAATGTACCAATAAACTCAATGAAAAAATTCAAAAAAGAAGAAACCTCAGGTCAAGGTCAAATTTAACATTCTGTTTATAATTATGAAAATTGAGACTTAGAAAGATTGAGAAATTGTCCAAAGTTAATCACAATAAATATCAGAAAGCACTTTCAGTTTCATGAGCCAATAAATTTTTCTCTTAGTAGCGTGGTCTGAGTGGAGTTATCTGTCACTGTAACCAAAAGTTTCTCAATGATTAGTGTTCATTCAGAAATATTTCAGAAATTGAACTGTGCTTCAATGTGCAGGTAGATCTATGGTTTGTCCATGGAAAACAGCATGAAGATTCCCTAAATCATCTGTTACCTTTCTTCTGATGTACTCCCTACCCATATCTACCATATGAAACTGTTATCAAAATCCATCAAGAATCTTAGGAAAGGAGGCTGGTAGTGTAATTCCTTTTTCTCACAGTCCCGCCAACATTTGTTATTGGTTGATTTCTTGATAGGAGCAATTCTTTCTAGGGTGAGATGGAATCTTTGTGTTGTTTTCATCTACATCTCTCAAATGACAAGTGATAGTGAACATTTTTTTGTGTATTTATTTGCTGCTTTTACTTTTACAATTCTTTCCTATCATGCAGGAGACCATGGGTTCAATCCCCAGTACCACCATCACCCAGAAAGGAAGAAAGAAAGAAAGAGAGAGAGAGAGAGAGAGAGAGAGAGAGAGAGAGAGAGAGAGAGAGAGAAGAGAGAGAGACAGAGAGAAGAGAAAGAAAGAAAAAGAGGGAAAGAGGGAAAGGGAGGGGAGAGGAAGGGAGGGAAGGGAGGAAGGAAGGAAGGAAGGAAGGAAGGAAGGAAGGAAGGAAGGAAGGAAGGCAGGCCTGACACTCAAAAGCAAGGTTCAACAAATGAGACACTTGATATCATAAAGGTTCTTCCAGGTAGGAATCTAGGATGGGAGAAGGCCTGATTTGCCTATTATCTTAGTCTATTTTCTGTTGCTGTCACAAAATAAAGGAAAAAGGTTTATTTCAGTTCATGAGTCTAGACATGGGGAAGACCAACAGCATGGCAGCAGCAACTCTGCTCAACTTCTTGGTGAGGGCTTCGGGCTGCATCAGAGCAAGGCAGAGAAGGGAAGAAGAGAGCAGGAACATGCGGAAGGAGAGGGTATGAAGGAGATATGGTGCCAGGTTAGCTTGTCCGCATAAGAAATGATACAGTCTTAGAGAAATAACCCAGGCTGTGTGAAAAGTATTAATCCATTCATGAGGGCAGTACCTCCGTGACCTAATCACCTCACAAGGCCCATCTCTTACCACACTGAAAATCAAATTTCAACATGGGTTTGGATGGGGATTAATCATATCCAAGCCATAGCACCTTCCTACACTACTGTCAAGACAAATGCTACACATTAAACTTCACAATTCAAAACATAGTCAAGGAGCATTTGCACGTTAGTGGGAAAGAACCACTGTGGAAAAGTCTACACAGCCTGGTGACAATAACCCTTTTCCTCTTGGGACAGCTTCAGCTTCTGATTAGCTTTCTCCCTCTCCCCCAGACAAGGGCAGGAACAAAGGGCCTATCATATTCTCATATGCAAGACGGAAGGAAGAGGAAGAATTGCTCTCAGAAATCTGAGGCAAGTAGAAATGTTACATCAGGCACATACAGCAGTGGAATCTTTAATTTCATCACTGCCACTCAGGGCCATCTTCTATGTCAGGAAAAGTACATATGGTGTGCAGGACCTATAATATTTCTATCTATGAAAATACTTTTATTTTATTTTAAAATTAAAGGAAAAGAAACTGTCAGGTTGAAGAAAATGTAGTCATAGGTAACATTAATACATTTATCTTTATACCAACATAACCATAAATATTATTTTTATTTTTATTTTTTGGAAGAAGGGGATCCCCAAGGCAAAAGTGCCCAAGGTCCATGAAAGTTGGCCTCTACCTTTTGTTCCACACCCAACTTCAGCACAGAACTAACAATGATGCCATACTAGAATCTACATTGTATTTGCAATTTGAACCAGGTCTCTATGATTTATTTACAATCACACTTCCTTGAGGACACTTCAATTTCAGTACTTAGCATAACTAAATTTGAAAACCAAAGTTTGAATTATACTAAAAATTACTGGCCATGTTCAACCACGTGGTTTTCCAAATTCACCTAATCATAAAAACCACCTATGGTACTTGTTAAAAAGAGCTTGTGGAGCCGGAGATAGAGATCAGTGAGTGTGACAGAGTATTTGCCTCACACACACAAGGCGCTGGGTTCAACCACTAATTCAGCAAAACATTAAAATTAAAAAAAAAATACAGATTACCAGGCAAGCACCTAGAGGAACACCTATAATTCTCATTGGTCAAGTTCAGAACTTCTATGGTAGTTGAATCCAAATAAATAGTTGGACTACATCTTAAAAGGAAAAAAAATATGAGTTTGAATGAATTGCCCTTGCTTGCAACTACGATGCCAGAGCTCTGCTGAGAGCCACGGCAATGATGCTGCAGATACTGTACACCATTCCCCGAACACATCTAACTGCTTGTTAATGCAGCTATTTATGGACAATTAATAATTTGAGTGCTGCTGGTTCAAATTTTAAATATAGCATTGGAGTTCTAGGTATCATCCCATGCGTGACTGAAATTCCATGCCTGCGGTAAAGAAGTGCACTTACAATTAAATTTCATTGACTGTCTCATCTCTTTCAGTAACTGCCATTTCAAAGGTAAGCATGCAGTTCTCCACAAAGTCAGCTCTGCCAACAGCATGCACGTGTTTAGGTCAGGCTGACAGACATTCTTTGATATGCAATCCACATGACAACCTTGATGGAGACAGCCACAGGAAATTAAAATAAGCAGAAACACCAACGTGAAAGCTATGTTTTAGAGTGGAGATCTGAAAAAAAAAAATCTTCTGTAAGAGCAAAGGAAGCTAGGTGCCACTCTGGTAGCAGCAGTAAATGTATTCTTAGCTCAGAACTAGGGTGGGGGGATCAGGGGCAAGATGTTAAATCCCTGAGATTAAAAAAACCTTTTTCCTCCTGTGCCTTCCACAAGTCCTTAAGGCAACTTCAACTTTAGTACTTAGTAAAACTAAATTTGAAAGTCAAAGTTTTAATTGTATTTATTTAAAAAAATGATTAGCCCCACGTTCAACCACACGATTTCTCAAATTTGCCTAACCATAAAAACCACCTGAGGCATTTGTTAAAAAGCAGAGTGCAGCTTCTTTCCCAGGTCATGTAGCCTCTCCACAAGATAATGTCCTTCCAGGGACCTTATCTTCTCCCCAGTTCCTTTTTGGTTGGGCCCTGCATTACTGCTGCAGGTCTTAAGAAGGGAAAAGAGCAGGCAGATGAAATTTGGTCCTCAAGCAGGGTGCAAACCTGGAATCCCAGCAATTTTGGAGGCTGAAGCAGGAGGACAGTGACCAAGGCCAACCTAGGTAACACATAGAGAGATGATCTCAAAAGAAAAAACAAAGGCAAAGAAATGTGGTTCCTATTCCATGGTAATGTTCTCAGGTTATCTGGAAAAGGTGTGAGGAAAATACAATCACAGACAGCTATGATAATTATCCCCATTTCTTACCAAGAAGCTGCCAGTTCTGCCCATCTAGTGGCAACAGAAGATAAATATCACCCCCCCCATATCGTCTTCAGCTTTAATTGTATCACCTTCTTCAGAAGAAATACAGTCCTTGGATGACAAGGATTTCACAGTTTTGACCACGCCCAGCTGTGCTACTGGACACAGCTGCCACACACTTGTGTGACTATCTTCAGTGTGACCACTTCAGCAACCAGAGTTGATCACAGCATCAACCAGGAATGGCTCCTGCAGCCTCTTAATTCCCTGTGCTGGGACTCAAGATGGTAATCTCATTACCTGCTTAAGCAAATACCACTTTAAGCCACCAAGAGGTTTATATATTTGTCCTGACAAGCCACCAGAGCATGCTTGTATACTCTAGGGATGCTACCTACAATTTAACGCCAGGCAGTAGTTAATTAAAGTGACTTCAGAGAGAAAAGCATTGCTAGGTGGCATCATTCGGCAGAACAACAGGTCCACCAGAAATGGACTTTGATTATTTATTTTAGCTTTGTATCTGAAAGTCTGGTATGTAAAGTCAACCTGGGTTGGCAGGGGGTTTGAAGACAGATATGCACACTGCTCACATGCAGTGCAAGCTATAATAGAGACAAGGTCATAAGCACCTGCCTCAAATAATGTGACACCGACTACAATCTTATTAACCAATTGAATGTGTATTTATTTTTCCTAGAAAGGGTGAGGCACTGTGGTAAACAGGCTTGTGCCTCCTTGGCACTTATATTCTAGTTTACAAGGCCTCGTGATTAAAAAGGATAGTCTGGGAAGAAGGAATAAAATTCACATTGCCCTATAACAGTGATGGTGAACCTTTTAGAGCTTTCAATGGCACAGCAAAGTCTGACACTTTTTAGCCATTCAAGAAATATATAAGTCAGGTACTATTGTGCATGTCTGTAATACCAGCACTCTGGGAAGCTGAGGCAGAAGGATCCAAAGTTCAAGCCTAGCTTGTGCAACTTGGCAACTTAGGGAGATCTTGACTCAAAATAAAAAATAAAAGAACTGGCCCAGCTATCCCTGTGCCGAGTATTTTTCCAAAAGAATTAAAGGAATCATACCACAGTGAAATATGTGCACCATGTTTATAGAGGTGCAGTTTGTAATAGCTAAAACTTGGAAACAGCCCAAATGGCCATCAACTGGTGACTGGATAAAGAAGATGTGGTTTTTTTATAAAATGGAGTACGACTCAGCCATAAGAGTGAGAAACTAGAGACATTAATAGGTAAATGGAGGCACACTGAAGTTATACTCTTAATTGAAATAAACTGGACAAACGAGTAAATACCGAATAGTTTCTCTGGTGTGAAAAACTAAAAGCGTAAATAAGGTTCAAATGGTATAACTGATAGTGTGAAACAGGAAGAAAATGGCTAAAGAGGAAGTGGGAAGGGGTGGGGAAAGGAAATAAGGGAAAGGAAAAAATGGAAACAAGATCTTTGTAAATAGGGAAGAGTGAAGCAGGTAAAGGGAGGGTAGGGGGGTTGGGGATAAATAAGAACCAAGACGTATCATGTAAGGGTACAAGATCCCAATGGTAAATGTAACTGTATTACTTGCTTTAAATGTACCAATAAACTTAACAAAAAAAAAAAAAGAACTGGGAATACAGCTCAGTGTGAAGATCCTGGGTTCAATCACCAGTACTGCAAAAATAATAATTCAAGTCATTCAAAAATAAAAACAGTGAATTGTGAAATAAATGTATATAAGTCCAAAGTTACGATTTTCCTGTGATTAATACTTTGGTGTATATATGTGCAGATATTTATATGCATAAAAACACACACAGTGCTCTCTTCATCTTTCCTTGGTTCCCTTACTGCATGCATGAGCATCTAACACCTGCTTGGTCTACCAATCCGGTAATCAAGCCTTGAGCACAACTATATCTGGAGTAGGAATTTACAAGGGTAAAAGGGAGGCAGACAACGTTGTGAGAAACATTTAAAGAAATCCTACTCTTATGCCATAGTAGAACTGCAAATACTTGTGCAGTATACTTTCTTAAGAATAAAGATCCTTCATCTAACTTCTAATTTTGTAGCAAAGGACAATGCTCTTGACCTTTCTTCCAGTCCTCTACCTCAAATACTTCAACAATTCAACTGGCATGATCAACATTCTCTAGGATTTTTTCTCCAAGCCTTTTCTATAAATTGTGCTTCAGTTGCTGAAAAAACACTTATAAAAACACTTAACAAGCTTCCTCACAAGCGCAAGGACCTGAGTTTGAACCCCGGTACCAAAAACAAAAACAACAACAAAAAAACCCATTTAACTGGCCCTCTGAAAATAATGCCCCAATTTTACAGTGTTTGCCTGTTTCCACGGTATAAATATATCCATCATTAATATTTGAAAGGACAAAGCAGGAACAATTAATGCAGAGTAATGAAGAAGTGTACAATCAGCTCCCAGACCCATATAAGCTGGGTGTAGTATACCATTGGGCATCTGGTTTGCCTAATACAATCCCAGTCTATGCCTGTGGTTCTGTCATAATTAATGATGGTACCCCTGCCAATATTCTAAAGTGTCACTGAAATATTATGAATAAGTCACAATTGGACCCTTTCTCATACTACTAATTTTTCACAAAGGAAAAGGACTGGCCATAAAAGGTAAGAAGATATGATTATCTCCTTGTCAAAACATATTGTCTTCTTGCATATAACATCCAAAATACATATCATTTTAAGTTTTTTGGCATCAAACACAGGTAGTTGGGACTGGGTATGGTGGTACGTGTCTTTAATTCCAGCTACTCGGGAGGTTGAGGCAGAAGGATCAAGAGTTCCAGGACAGCCTTGTCAATATAGTGAGATCTTGTCTATAAATAAATAAATAAAAATTTAAAACAGGTAGAAAGGGAAGTATGAATAATAAAAATTCACTAAAGTTCAGGTCCTGACTCACATGTGCAAAGTTTGGTGACTTCTGGAAATGCAATGGCATCTGAGTAAAATCAAGCCAGGCAACTAGCTTTAGGTTATTTTCCAGCTTGGAGTTGCACAAAATCAAATATTACTTCTCAAGTCTAGCACAAAGGGTCTCATGGGATTCATTTTATCTGAGAGTTCAAGACTCCCAGGATAGCACTTCCTTGATTCCCTTTACAATGATCCCAAGAAGCTCTTCTCCAGTCTCACTTTAATATTTGCCAATATAAGACACTGAATTACATAGGTGAAATCTGGAAGATAAGATAGGTTTCAGTTCTTCAGATGGTAGGATCTAGAAGAAGAGGTAAAAATCATGGTTATCTTTAAATATCCAAGGACCTATCACGTAGAAGATGGATTAGATACATTGTATTAATAAGGAAAAAGGTAGAGAGTTATGGGAAGGCAGATTTTGATGCAATATAAAGAAGAAATCTAACCCTACCACCAATAACAATAGGTAAAATTTATCCAGTGCTTACATTTAGCTGGAAACCTTACTATACTGCAGACTCTTATCAGACTTTAAGTCAACTAAGTCAATCTTTCATCTTTCATCCCTGGACTACTTGCCCTAGACAGTAAGAAAGTTGTCCAGAAATTCCAAAGAATACCAAGTAACTGGCACTGGTTGGCCACAGCTTACAGAGGTTCCAATCTGTCCTGAGTCTCTATCTGAAATCCTTATGGCCTGCGGTTAAGCATAGGTTCAAGGCCAGGAGCACCAGGAAGCCACATTCTAATGCTAAGGACAAAGAGCACCCAGAAATATTCAACTCGTCCTCAGCCACAATAAAGATTGCAGGGTCATTTTCAATCTCTGGAGAATAGGTTACAAAAGATGACCCTACATAAATACAACTGTTCTAAAATCTTGTTCAGTTCATGTTGGTTTTGTTTGTTTGGTTGGTTGGTTGGTTGGTTGGTTGGTTGGTTGGTTTTCTGAGAGAGGGTCTCACTGTGTAGTTGAGACTGACCTGGAACTCACTGTGTAGTCCAGGCTGGTCTCGAACTCATAGCGATCCTCCTGTCTCAGCCTCCCAAGTGCTAGGATTACAGGCGTGAGCCACCACCCCTGGCAGTTCATGTTTCTTAAAACACCAAAGTGCTTGGCTGGGGATTTAGCTCAGTGGTGCCACTGCCTGCCTCACAAGCATAAAAACCCGAGTTCGATCCCTGGTACAAAAAAAAAAATAATTAATTAATTAATTAATTAAAAATAAAAGCGCCTACCTCTCTGACTCAAGGTCTGAGACATTAGTCAAGATCAAAGGAGGACACTTCCTTTTTTAAAAATAATTTTTAAAAAAATAACTGTCCTGACACTAAATTAACTGTCAAATAAATTCACAGTCTTTTTATTCACTAAATTGCCAACATCATTCTCAGACAGGGCAGGCTGCACTTGGTGTCAGGTGCATGGGAGAAATCTATGAATGTGACGAGATTAAGACTTATGATATAAGACACATGCCTTGTTCTACAGGGCATTAGGGAAACTTCCTGTGAGGAGGTGATGTCAGAATAGACTGGACGTATTGAAATGCAACCCAGGAAGATTTCCAGTCAAGGCAAGATAAATTCATGGAAATTCTGAGATTTCAAAAAATTTTGAAAGCCTCTATGACGAATGGCAACAATATTAATATTAAATTTCATTTACTAATATTAATAAAGCCAGTATTAGCAGTAAGGTATCTTTCCCATGCACATATCAGAGTACACTTCATTTAATTTTCCGTTATACCTGATCAGATGGGTATCACTATCTCTGCTGGCAAAGTGAATCTTGCAGAAGTGAAGAATCTCAGCTAAGGCTATAGTGCTAGTAAGCAAAGGAATAAGAGATAGATCTTTTGCAAACAGGGAAGGGATTTAAAGATGAAGGAAAGGGAGAAGACAGAGAAGGAAAGGGGAAGTCAAAAGAATTGAGATGTGTTATGCACATGTACCAACTCCCCACAATGAACGGAATCACTATATACTGCAAAAATGTACTAATAAAAATACATTTAAATTTTTTTTAAAAAGAAAGCTGAATCCAGATCTGATGTCTCTAAAGCCATCAAAATATTATTTGCACTTCAGAATATTTACTTCCTGAGAACCCATGAGGGTCCTAGCCAGCAGATTCAACCACCTGAGCGCTCAGTTTCTTCATTTGCACATAGTAATAGTGCCCATCTCATGGGCTACTGAAGGTGTTTGAGGCAATAACCCATTTAAAGTGGTTAGGTTAGTGCCTGGCACATATTCAGTTAAGTGCTTCTTAATGTCGTCTCCTATCATTTCCTTAGACACACAAATGGACTTGTTGCCAAAGCTGTACATATATCCATCTTTTCTTTCTTCTTTAAAATAGGATCTTGCTGTATTGGCGAGGCTGGCCTCAAACCCAGGATTCTCTCTTGCCTCAGCCTCCTGTGAGTAACTGGGAATACAGATATGCCAGTGTACCCTGTCTATAGCTCTCTTTCCTGAAATTTTACTGAATAGGTTTATTGTGGTAGTAAAGAAAGCCAATTGGCAATATAGGCAGACCTGAGGTAAATTTTAGCCCTGCCGATCACTGTCTACACATCTTCACGTAGGTTGCCTCATTTCTCTAAGCCTCTTTCCTCACTTGCAAAATAATGCGCACATGCTTTTGTAAAGGCACTGACAGAACAGTAATTGTTGCTACCATCATTAACCAATAAATCAATGTTCCTCCAATAAGGACCCTCTATTGTTATGAATTTCTCCACCCTCTTTCCAAACTACAGAGAAATCTCCTAGACTCAGATCATTACTTTGATGTAACTGTGTCTAAAAATAACACTCCCTTGCCCTTTGGGATCATCTGTTGCTCTCAAATACATTCCTGAGAAAACATACACGCCTGTGCCACACACAAACACAACTGCACAGTTTGCTAACTCTAACCATCTACAAGACATAAGTAATGAGATACCAAGCTGACAGCTGCACTATCTAGAGAAAAGGTCTACTTAGAACTTCTGTATGCCATCCTGGGTATACTGGACATTTTCCATAGGTGACTCAGAATATTGTCATCTCAAGGTGAATACTGGTTTGCACAGTAAAGTTAAACACATGTAATCAAACATAATAGAAGTCAAACCCAGGTTTATTTTCATGGTAATTGATCACAAACAAAATGCTAAGGATATCAAGAAAACAAAAAACCTGTCAGCTAAAACCAATACTTCTAGCCAGATGTGGTGGTGCACATCTGTAGTTTCAGCACTCAAGAGGCTGAGGAAGGCGAATCATGAGTTTGATGCCATAGCAAGACCCTGCCTCAAATAAATGTGAAAAATTTTTAAAAAAATTAAAAAGGGCCGGGGATACAGTTCAGCAGTAGATCAATTGCTTACCAAGCACAAGGCCCTGACTTAAATCTCTAGCACTGCAAAACAAACAAACAAATATTTATTTCCTTACTTATTCTGTCTCCAAAACCATGATGGGTTTTATTTTAGTCACTTGTTAAATGTCTCACATGTTACAAATTAACAGTAGTATTTTCATCTTCAGTTATCACACCAAACAAAAAATGGCCTGTGCTAATGCTGAAATTCTCTTAGTGGTCTTTGGGAGGGAAAATAATGTTCATATGTTTAACTGAATCCTGATTTTAACCACTTAGACACTAGATACCTGCACCTTAAACTTTTTAATTAATGTTTGTAATGCAAAATAAACACATTCTTCCTGGGGAATTGGTACATATACATATCCTGTCTTTATCCTTTTTGCTTCCCCTCCTGGACCTTACATTCCATATCTTCTATAGAAATATGTACTGTACAATTCATAGCTTAATTGACTAATTTGGGAATTTGACCATGTTCCAGAAGGCAGCGATACTACACTGTGTTCCTGCTTTACATACTAGTATTTTATTCTTGAATTTGCAATGTTTCTCATCTATCTAAAAGCAATGATTATTTTAAAAAGAAAGGCATATATATCTACACTTTACACAGATACAACCAGAAAATTTCCTCTATGTATCTTTTTATCCTGGTTTTCTAGTTGACTTGAATTTATGGTAATGTAAAGTACAAGGTGCCAAATCTTAATACCTTAATATTAAAAAAGCTGAAGCTTTATTCACAATAATGGCTAAAATAGGTAAAAGATTTGGGTTTCTTCAGTTTGTACTGATGTTTGTGCATTGTGAACTATTACTCCTTTTCCGCTACCTGGAGGTTCTATTTGGATGATGTGTGAACTCAGAAACACCCCCTAGAAGGGACCAGCATCGTCTGTCTATTACTCCTCCCTATTTCCACATTCTGGGAAGCAAACAAGGCAACATGCATCCTTCAGCAGTTTAGATGTTCAGATGTCTGCCTTTCTGAAGTGCAGTGTTGGGAGATTCAAATTATCTTCCTCACATTTTTCTTCTCTCTCCTATAGTGGTCTGGCTTATCTAAAACAGCACCCTTGGTGTCTCAAATGTCCCAGGGTTGTAAGATACTTTACTTATATGCTAGTTTGCATCATTTCTCTTCCCTCACAAAAAAAAAAAAAAAAAAAAAAATGCCACCACCTGCCTCGCAAGCACAAGGTCCAGAGTTCGATCCCCAGTACCAAAAAAAAAAAAAAAAAAAAAAAAATGCCACCACCTGCCTCGCAAGCACAAGGTCCAGAGTTCGATCCCCAGTACCCCCCCAAAAAAGTATTAAAGTCATCTTTTAGTAACTGTTGGGGATTGGAAGGAACAAAGGAATGAAAAAAGAGGAAGAAAAGGAAAAAAGAAAAATGAAAGGAAGGAAAGACAGAGAAAGGAAAAAAGGAAGGAAGAAGGAAAAAAAGAAGAAAAGAAATTGTTAGGTGAGGAGGGTCATAGCTAATCAAGTAAAATTTTCTAGGCTTCCTTACATGAAGCATATATTTTAAATAAGGCCATCAGCCTCAGACAGCTCAATTGTTCTGCCTTGTGGTTTAATAAATGTGTTTAGTTTGGGGTGTTGTTGACACCTGTCATGTACTAAGTGTCATGTGCCATTCTAAGTTCTTTGTATTTATTTTCTTGTTTTACACGAACTCCACAAGGTACTATGATTATCTCCACTGCATTGCTATTGAAACTGAATAAATAACTGGCTCTGATCACACAGCTGAAATTCAAACCCAAGCCCTTTGAGGAGGTGAATTTTTAACATTTATAATACATTAGGCATACATAGCATCTTAGGCCTATCATTAGTTTCAAAATATTTGGTAAATGAGCTGACCCCATGAGGTGCTACTCAGATGGCCTTCAAAGAATCAATACACAAGAGTAAACCAAAGGAACCACCCTACTGACATTTAAAGAAAACTCCATTGAAAATCTTTCGCCAAAGCTGGTGATAGAGATGGAAACAGCTACCTGGAGGAGGTGGTGATGATGTCACTTGTACCATTTTTTTTCTGTGGTATCAGTCATACATTCATGTACCTAAGGTACAAGGCATTTGAGAAAAAAATATCTGTAAGACTTCCAATTTAATTGGGGTGACAAGTAACACATGAGACAGCACAATATAGGTGTATGAGGTCCTAGGTTCAATCTCAGTCCTAATCCCCAGCAACACACACACACACACACACACACACACAAATACACACGAATAATTAAATGCTAAGTCATTTGGTGATGGGTTAACTAGTGCAGAGGTCATGTAGGAAAAACTATCAACAACAGTCAGGTATGAAATATAGTACTCCTTTTTTTTAATGACAAGGTCTCACTAT
>NW_022900932.1:38996259-38999774 GCF_012274545.1 Fukomys damarensis
AAAATATATATATACATACATACATATATCAGGCTGGAGTTGAATTCACTATGTAGCCCAAGCTGGGCTCGAACTCTGGGTGATCCTTCTGCCTTAGCCTCTCATGTGCACCATGTCTGGCTTGAAATATAAAATTATGAAGGAACAAACAAACAAACAAAGAAAAATAACATTTGTATGTCACCTAACCCAACTAAAGCATTTCAAGATGAGAGCTAATAACTTAAATGAGATCATCTCACTGCTAAGTAGCAAAGGGTGGCAAAGTAAATAAGCCTTGTGTAGCAGTTTGTTTTGGAAAACTCTTCCAAGGATGAGTAGAGTAGGTGATGGCACTTTAAATGGAAAATATTTTCCTTTCTTAGATTTTCAAGATCAGCATTCAACTGATCTGATTTTGTTTTTCATGATGGGGATCAAACTCAAGGCCTTGCAAATGCTACACACATGCTCTACCACTGAGCTACATACACCATCAACTTTAAACTCTGATCCTCCTGCCTAATTCTCCTAAGCGCTGGGGCTTTAGGCATGTGCCACCATGCCTGGCCCTAATCTGATGATCAGACTGCAGGATAGTGAATAGTGCTTGCCCTGAGAGTTCAGGTTAGCATTAAAACAAAACAAAACAAAAAAATCTAAAAGTACTGAACTGCTTACTTTATTCTATCCACTGTTTCCAAATACAAAGTATTTTAATAGCATTGCACTCTACTCAATGTATTACAAATAGATACACAACTGTCCAAATATGCATTCTAGGTGGCTTTAAAAGTGGTATCACTGGCTGTCCTACAACACATCCAGTTTGGGCAGAGGTATGTGTCTCTTGTCATAAACTGGTAAGTAGGAGTGAATTATCCAGTTTGATGTTTCACCATGAACATATTCTAAACGTCCATATTTAAAGGACCCAAATACTCTGAAATAATTGCTCATATAAAATAATCAGTCATTAAAAAGCAGAAGCCAGGTGTGGAGGTCTATGTCTATAATCCCAGCACTCAGGTTGATGCAGGGGATTGCCAGAGTTCTAGGCCAGCCTGGGCTGAGTTCAAGGTGAGGCTGAACTACACAATGAGACCTGTCTCAAAAAAAGGGAAAACAGACATGCTTAACTCTAAGATTCCTCTTAAGTGTACCTAAATATCAACTGATTGAACAGTATTTTTTATAAAAAAGATATGAAAACGTTAATAGGCAAGTTACAAAAATACTAAATCCCCTTTTCTTTGGTACCAGAGATTGACTCGGGACTTTGAGCTTGCAAGGCAGGTGGTGGCACCAATGAGCTAAATCCCAGACCCTCTTAAATCCAGTTTTAACTAAGAATGTTTGATAGTAAAATGTGCAGAGATGACTCCTCAGGACATGTAAAATTTATTTCAAAAATATGTGTTCAAATCTGAGGCAAAAAATTGTAAGACGACTAAAAATGATGATGAAACTTAAAAGAATTAAAGTCACTTAAAAGAATTAGTCACTTAGAAGAATTAAGATTTTCATTTTTATTACAAATACAAACCACTTTACTGACATAAAACACATAGGAAGATAGTTTTATTTTCTTGTATTTTAAAAAAAATTCTTATTAGGCATGGTGGTGCACCTTTAATCCCACCATTCTGGAAGGTCAAGGCAGGAGAATAGCACTTTGGGCAACCTGGCAACTCAGAGAAATCCTCAAAATTAAAAAAAATTAAAAATTAAAAGGGCTGGGGCTGTTGCTTAATGCAAAAGCCCTGGGTTTGACAACAGTACCACAAAATAATGCTGCTGCTGCTGCTGATGATGATGATGGTGATGGGCCAGGGATTTAGCTCAGTGGTAATGTGCCTGCCTCGCAAGTGCAAGGTCCTGAGTTCGATCCCTGGTACCAAAAAAAGAAAAAAAAAAAAAAGAATAATAATAATAAAAGCAAACAAAAAAATTAATAATAAGAATAAGAATTCCTATGGGTTTGCAAGCACAAGTTAAGGCTCAGGGTAGTTTTTGTTTGTTTTCAAGTTATTGTTAAAGGTTATATTTTCAGTTCTTCAAAAATGATTTAAGGTGTCATATCCTCGACTGAACACAGATCATTCAAGTTGGCCATATTAAACAAAAACTCAACATTCTGAGCTCTGGTACAGTGTCAGTGTAAATCACAGAAATAACTAAAATGTTTCAGAAGAAGTAAAGTAAATAAATCATAAGTAATTAACATCAAGTCCATAAAGAAGTTCATTTTCTAATAAAAAAATGTACAAAAAATACAAATATTACATGCCTTTCTTACAACCATAGCCAAAATCTGTGTGGTTCCAAATCGCCACACAAAACCTTAACTTTCAGCCTTAACATTTCATACTTACAAAATACAACAAGCATTGGATTCACTCAGTCATGTCAAAGGGCTTTCCTGGGCCTTAGAAATTTTAATTCAATGTAGAAAAGCTAAGAGTGAAAAAGAGATTTTAAAAAGTAGACAAACAGCAAAAAGCGAGCCCGATATGCTGTATGCCAAATATCAAACTTTTAGAGAAATCCAAAACCATTTAACAATTTCCCCACAACAATGTAATGATTTATGGAAAATGTGCATGAATGCAATCATTTATTAACACACTTTCTACTTACTTTGCTTTTTGCCATTTATAAGCTTCATTAAAAACACAAAGAAGTAACCAGTTGAATGTGGTTCAGTGTAGACAAGAAAAAAGCTGTGAATTCGACGTGCAAATTTACATCCCAGAAAGTCAGGCAAGGAAGGTATTCTTTACAAACTACCACTATATATATATATACACACACACACACACGAGCTTTAAATTGTGAAATAACGCACTTTGGCTTTCTGCTCTGTAGAATTGTACTTAACTTTACCCCTCCCCCGAAAAAAATTAACCTCCAATCTTCATTGGCCCACATAGTTCCGGCCCACATGGTATCAGTGGGTGTGTCCGCCCTAGCAGGCTTTCTCATTGGCTGCGAAGAAACAGCGTTTAAAAGGCTGTGATTTGGGGGTTGTCAAACTCCACGCCTCCAGACTCGAGCTCGCCAATAGACCCACAACACTGGCGGTTACGCTGTGATTCAAAGGTCGAGCTGGTCGCCTGAGCTGCAGCCTCAGAAGAGATGCGCTCCGAGAAGGGAGAAGTTAGCCTCGGTTGTGCCGCCCACTCTACCCCCCACTCCTGGACTTAATCAGATGCTCATACAAGTGCATTTTCCCAGCGAACAATTAAAAGGGCGGGTTAAGATCGCCTTAAGGATCTGCTCAAGCTCCTTGCCCAACGGACCCATTCTGTGACCACCGGGCAGGCTCAGCCAATAGTAGTCAGCGCTTGGCGGCCTGAAGAAAGACTCAGGCCTAAGCCCCCCTAGCGCAGTCCCACTACCGCGGCGCTGGGGTGCACCCGCTGTGATGCCTGCCCGGGCTGTTCCCGTCCCCGCGCGCTGCGCCTGCTTTGCGCCGGTGCTTTCCTCCCGTCAGGACTTACGCGGCCTGTTCTTCTTCCCCGAGTCCATCCTCC
>NW_022900932.1:38999872-39044662 GCF_012274545.1 Fukomys damarensis
GCAGGCTGGCGGCGGGTGGAAGCCGTTGTGCAGCAGCCCGTTCACGGCGGCTGTGCCTGTGTTCACGGAAACCCCTGCAGAGTGTGAGGCCGACCGTTCCGGCTGCCCTCCGCGGTCACCCATGCCCGGGGTTGACGGGGCACCGAGCGGGCCCCGGCTCAGGAGGCCTCCCTGGAGGTCATTCTCGGGCGTCTTTATTTCCTCAGATCCTCCCTGCGCCTTCTTACTCCGTAGCCGCAGAGCCGGCGCCGGGGGCGGGTGAGCCCGGCGCTCCTCCCCTCCTCCCTCCGACTCCCCCACTTCCTCCGCGCCCTGCCCCCTTTGCCCCCCGGTCTGCGGGCGGGCGGCGCGGGTCTGGAGCATGCCGGCCCAGGGCGCGGAATCCGGGACCTCCACGCGCCCCCCAGCCAGGACTTCCGCCAGTCGCCTCCCCCTGATCCCTAGGCCGTGCGACTTCAGTGCAGCTTCCTCGCTTCCCAGACCTGTCCCCGCCACTGAGCATGCCCAGTCCTGCCCGCCACCGCCACGGACGAGTTTCCACATGGGGAATGAAGTTCTCCGGGTTTGCAAAAAGGAGATAGGCGGGCTGAGCTTTGTATTGTCGATCGAGCTGAATGAGTACTGGGTGAGGTGGGCGCGAGAGAGCCAGCAGCTTCGGAAGGAATAGGAGAGGAAGCCAAATATTTGTAGAAATTTCAAGCTTGCTAATCCTGTCCCTAGTGGGCTAGATACCTTCGCAAGGTCACTCAAGTCCCCCCGCCCCCGGCTGTGTATGTGTGTGTGTGTGTGTGTGTGTGTTCGCGCGCGCGCGTGCGTATATTTGGCTGTTACCAAAGTACTCAGAGGGCTAAGAGAAGGAAAGAGAACAATTATTTATAGAAAGGTAGACCAATGTCGGGAGAGAAAAGAAGTTCTTAGCTGGCGCTCTCTCTCTCTCTCTCTCTCTCTCTCTCTCTCTCTCTCTCTCTCAGTCTCTCTCGTGGTTTCATAAACTTAATAGTCTTTTGTAGAGAAGGAATACAGTGAAAGGACAGTGAAGGGCAAAACAGATTTAACTAATGTTGGTAAGAAACCTAGTAAACACAAGACAATCCCGAACTATAAAGAGCGCTTTCCTCACCCAGAAAGAGACAATGTCACGTTAATTACAGAGCCGAGTTGCCTGTGGTTTTATGAAAGGAAGGCAGCATCAAATGGTGATCAATATCAAGAGTTTTCAAGTCAGCCTTGAGTTCCAGTTCCAACTCAGCCACAGAGCAAAACTCAGGCATTGCTCAATACACCTAGCACTAGAACACTGCACTGAGTATGCTCAGGAGACAGGACACATTTGGGTGATGAAAATTTTAGAAAAGTTATTCGTTGATTAAAGCCTCACCTTTTGCATCCATAAAGGGACTGTTGTAAGGAAATTAATCTAAAAATATTTGGTACAATCTTGACACAAAATCAGTGCTTAGAAAGTGTTATGTAAAATCACACGAGATTATTGTTTTAGATTAACTTGCAGCACACACATATCAGACTAAAAAATCAAAATGGAATCACTTACCCCAAAGTTCCAGGTCACTAAGTGAAACTAAGAAGTTTATATGACCTAAACAATCTGGGTTAGAGAGATAACTAACTTCATTGGCAAGATAATAGACTTCCTTCTGCCTTCACCCAAACGAAGAAGAAGTAACTAAAAGTAACTTGAGGCTAGCCTTATGTGGTGGCAAATCCCTGTAATCCCAGCTACTTGAGAGGCTGAGGTAAGAGGGTGGCAAATTCAAGGAAGTCTGGACAATATAGCAAGACCATGACACAAAAAAAGGGCTATGTAGTTCAGCATAAAGTTCTTGCCAAGCATGCTGTATGATCAGAGTTCAATCCTCAATACTATAGAAAAAAAAAGTAATTTGATACTGACTACAAGTTATTTTTCTATTTTTCTGTATCCTTGTCCCCATTTAACAAAGAAATTATCTTTTAAACCATCAACATACCTTTTGTTTCTGCTTGCTTTAAGCCTTTTTGTCTGTAGAACCAACCTCCTTTTAGCCCATTGGAACACTATTCTGTTTTATGAAATGAAGTGCTGCCCAACTCTAGAATTAAAAATAAAGCTGATTAAGTTAATTAAAATACTGCTAAACCGGTGTGATAGTGCACGCCTGTAATCCCAGCACTTGGGAGGCCGAGGCAGGAGGATTGCAGCCGGTTCAAGTCCAGCCTGTGCTACACACTGAGTTCGAGTCCAGCCAGAATTACAGAGTGAGACTCTTCTAAAAAAAAGTTAATATAGTTTTGTCCATTGGCAAGAGTTAGTTATTATACTTATTATACCTACTATTAGCAGTTCATCTTTTATTTCAAGTGAGTGGAACAAACTATACTCATATTAATATTGCGTTTGATGTGTTTATTGTGTTTACTGTGTGTGATGTTCTTCATCAAATGTTCTTAGTCTATAGAGGGTTGGTTGCTACCCAAGACTGGCTGGCCACTGAGTTCTTGAGCCTTTGGACCTCAGTGTATTCATCAGTTTCCAGGGTTTACATCTTTGCCTGGCAGACCTAGAATCAGAGCTTTAGAGCTTAGTGGCACTTAAGAACTCTGGACCATCCACCTTTATCTCCCACCCCCAACCGAGGACACTGAGCCACAGAGAACTGGCCAAGGATATTGTGGACAGTGCTAAGGACATGACCCCAAATCTCAATCTGTTTCCCTGGCCTCATCATTCTATTTAAAGACTTAGAGAAAGAAGCCTAGGAGAGCTGGTCCCTATCTACCTCTCCTGATCCTGGGATCTCTCTCTGCTGCTTTCAGTTCCTCAAGCATCTTCCATCTGTTGTTTCTGTTGTTTACAGTTTTTTCTGTTCAGCCATCTTTTGTCTACTAGATCATCCCTTAGATCTTCATTTTCACTTCTGTTTAGAAAAACTTCTCTTATTCTTAGGACTACATTAAGCTTTCTTGCTACATTTTCTCTCTACTCCCGAACCACCCTTCATGCCTCCTTATCAGTTCCTAAATACAAAATGCATCCTTCTCTCAGTTGTAAATGGTCATAATAATAGGAATCACTGAGTTATTACAATGATGAAGTGAATGAATATGTCAAGTGCCTACACATTATATGAAACAGCTGCATACTGTTTGCTTATTGTCTCTCCTTACCAACAATAAGCACCATTAAAGCAGACGACTCTTGTTCATCACTGTATCCCTAGGAAACTCTTGGTAATCAGATGTGAATAAAGAAGTCACTTGGGCCAGGGATTTAGCGCAGTGGTTCCGAGGCCTGCCTTGCAAGCGCAAGGACCCAAGTTCAATCCCCAGTACCAAAAAAATTTTAAAAAGTCACTTAAATGGTATTTCACCCAAATTCTCTCCTACTGTGTTTTGTAAATTTGTGAAAAATTGCTATTGAACTTCCTCAATAATTCAATATATAGTTTTCAAATTTTCACCTGAGCTGAATTGTTTAGGAAGCAACTTACACCAGAGATGCAAATAGAAGCTTTTGCACTGCAGCATCCCCAAGGATATACTCTCTGCAGCTTGATTCCCTAGGATGGTAATGGAGGACTACCCAGATGTTCTGGCCCAGGTGGGACAGAGTACTGGTACAGGGGACAGAATATCTAGTCCCCGCTTTCTTTCTCTCATTCTTGTCATAAATTCTGCCCTGGATCAGTTACATCCAAAATGTGGTAGGATGGAAGCCAGGTGGCAGCTCACAGGATTTTTTCAGGTGTGTGTGTAGGAGGTGTGACTTGAATGAGACAAGAGTTGTCATGCGTTTCAGGAGAGATATGGAGCAAACTGTTTGGAAGAGCGTTAAGGTGGAGGGAACTCACAAGCAACTTCTCTCCTTGTTCTTCACTCATTAATTTATCAGTCATTTATTAAGTGTGTACTGTGTTGTATGCTTTAAAATCGATGCTGGGAATACAAAGACAAAAGATATCTTTACTGCTTCACTTTAAGAATCTTACAGTTTTACTAGATAGAAAAATCATTGTTTTTTCTGACATCAGTGTTACATAAGAATAATTTAGAGAGATTTATTTTTAACGTTTAGCCTTTATCTCATTCACATCCTATGCACCCATGAAACTACACACACTGTACTGTTTCCCAAACATACTTCTTCTGGTTATCTTCTCACTGCTTAAGATTCAAGCCTAAGTAGTGGGTGGAAGACCTCTGAGCAGATCCTCATCCTGTCTGACTTACTCCATTCCCAGGCTCTGTTGGATGCCTTTCTTATATAAACCATCAACCTAAAATCCAAGTTGAAGCACAACAAAAATAGAAACAACTAATTTATTCCAGGCACCCATGGCCACGCAGGGAAACACGTATTCTAGTTATCCAGTATCATAGTTTGCATCTGGAATATTCCCAAAGTCTCGTGTATTGAAGGCATGGTTCCCAGCTATTGGCACTGCTGGGAGGTGGTGGAAACATTATGAGGTAGGGCCTACTTAGAGGAAGCAGTTCAGTGGGTGTGTATGTTTGAAGGGTGTATTGGGAGCTCTGCCCCTTTCTCTCTTTGATTCTTGGCCACCATGGGGTGATCAGCTTTGCCCCCCACCATGTGTTTGCAGCTATAATGGTCTGCTGTGCTATAGGCCCCAAAACAACAGAGCCAAGTGACCATAGACTTCAGCCACTGAGACTGTGAGTCAAAATAATTCTTTCTCCCCCAGCCCACTTTTGTGTGTGTGTGGTACTGGGGATTGAACTCAGGCCCTTGTGCTTGCCAGGCAGGCATGACACCATTGAGCTACATCATTGGCCCATTCCCCCCCCCACCCCCAGTACTGGGAATTGAACTCAGGATCTTGTGCTTGTGAGGCAGGCGTGGTGTCACTGAGCTAAATCTCCAGCTCCAATTCTTTTCTCCCTTTAAATTTATTTTCTCAGATTTGTTACAGTGACAGAAAGCTGATTAGCACACCCAGAATGAGTACTCCACAATTTTACAAAATGGTGTTTGTATTTATAGCTCTCTACCACCGAGCTACCCCTCACCCAAGCTCTTTTTGGGTTGAAATTGCATCACTTGTTAGGAATTATCATTAGTGCTGGCAAAACTTGAGCTTTCATATAAGGAAGGGATTGCCTTCAGTGTCAGTTTCTGGGTAATTTGGGGGAAGGTATCCCTTGCACAGGTCAGTAATGTTTTGTTTATTAAAAGTTGTTTATTATGTTTCAGGAGTATGGGGTTTGGTCCAGTCCAAAGGTCAGCTTGCACCTGGAGATGGATATGTCTGCAGCCCAGATCAAAGGTTCAGCCATGATATCCAACAGTGCCTCCTAACTCATTCGCAACCAATGCCGATGCATTTTTCTTTTTCTGCCTTGAAGCTCCATCACTCTTCACCTATCTCAATTCATCCCTTATCCCATTAACTGCAGTATCCTTTCTCCTTTTTCTTCCTCTTTCTCTCATTTTTCTTCCTCTTCCCCCTCCTCTACCCTTGCTTCCCATTCCTCCTTTTCCTCCTCCTTCTCTTCTCAAGGATCAGCAAAGAAGAAAATAAGTCCTCTTCTCACCCATCATATGCTAGCTCTTTGTTTCTTTTTTCTCTCCTCCCTCCCTCCCTTCCTTCCTTCATTTCCTTCTCTGTGTGTGTGTGTGTGTGTGTGTGTGTGTGTGTGCCTCTCTCTCTCTCTGTTTCTCTCCCACTCTCCCTCCCTCCCAGCTGAGTGTTTTAAATTAAGTCTGGGTTACAAAAACAGAGGGTTGATGCGTATTTAAATTACCTGCCTGTCCCTATAAGCAATTTTGATAACTCTCAGCCTCCTAAACCAGAAGCAGAGAGCTCTTATTATTAAATCCTCAGGATTCAACACGGTGCTAGGAACAACATGAGAACTGAAGATACGTGGATGGAATCAGTGAAGGGTACAGTTCCCCATCATACTAGTGAAGAGGTTGAGGCTTCAGAGTAAAAGAAGGGCAGTCTTTGGGCATTGTCTTAAAAGCAGTTTCCACTGGGCGTGGTGGCACACACCTATAATCCCAGCACTGGGGAGGCTGAGGCAGGAGGATTGCTGAGTTTGAGACCAGCCTGGGCTATGTAGCGAGTTACAGGTTACAGGTCAGTCTCAACTACATAAGTGAGACTCTGTCTCAAAAAACCAAAAAAAAAAAAAGAAAGAAAAAAAGCATTTTCCTAATTCCTGGCTCAGAGGTATCATTTTTTTGTTGATTGTGAGCAGTGGAACTCCCTGAAAAGTAGGCCCACTTTTACTGTGGCACTCTTGATTGGTCCAAGTATATGAATGACTTCAGAGCTGACTAACCAATGACTAATAGGGAAAACCTTCCAGGATTCTAGGGAAGGTATTTTCCGTATTAAAATGAAGAGAGTCTACAGTCTAGGTTTGTAACCTGGTTTTGTTTTATTTTTGTTTTTGTTTTTCCAGGGCTGGAGATCAGATTTAGGACTTTAGCATGCTAAGCAAGTGTTCTTTCACTGAGCTACACCTCCAGCTTTGTAATCTGGTTTTTAATGATTCTAACAATTTGTAATTTACTGTTGTTTTCTAGACTCACAAAGATAATTCACAGCCACTATACTATCATTAGACATTATCACTGTAGAAGTTCTAGTTCCTTGCAAAAATGGTAGTACATTCAAATGTATCTAAGCTTAACCAAGTATTCCCAGCAACACACACACACACACACACACAGAATAAACAAAAACAAATCATACCTAAATTTTTTAGCCTCTTAAATATATCATCTATAGTGTGAGCTCTGTTAAGATGCATACTTCAACACATAATTTTGTTAAACAAAACTCTTGAGAATAAGGGATTTCTGAAGGCAGGGGTGAGAGTGGGGATTAGGGGTGGCTTACTAAGCCAGCATAGATGCTAGACAGAAAAAGTTCTTGAGAAAAAAAGTCTCAAAAATTAACAGCAGCAAGGCTATGTAGCAGTTGGAAATATGTCCACCAGACATAGAGATGGAATTATTTTTATAATGAACATGTAAGGGAGAAAACCCTGAGTTATTTATATTTGCTAGCAGCTATGCAAATACATTTTATGATGCAGGTACATTTAGAGGCAACCACTTAGCTGGTTAAATAATTGTTACTCTCCTTCAAATGGTTATTTTGTTTAGATAA
Source organism: Fukomys damarensis (assembly GCF_012274545.1). Classification (NCBI taxonomy): domain Eukaryota; kingdom Metazoa; phylum Chordata; class Mammalia; order Rodentia; family Bathyergidae; genus Fukomys; species Fukomys damarensis. The sequence goes on from NW_022900932.1 coordinate 39,007,015, forward strand.
AGACCTCTGAGAAACATTCAAGGAACCAGCCAAAAGCACTGAGTCACTATGACTCACTCTTCTAGGTGACTGAGGGTAAAATTTGTTCATTATAATACTAAATTTTTTACCTGCAGATATTATCATTCATCATTTTTTGAACATGAAATGTAAGAAGATTCATAATAACTAATTAAGCATGTTTAGGATTGTGCCCACCTCTACGTGTGAAGACAACAGTTTTCTATATGTGTATGTTATGGCTTACTTTTAGATGTCTTTCCAAAGTGTCATGCAGTCACAGCTGGGTCTTTGGGGCAGTGCCTATCAGTGTGTTACTGGATCATGGATGTAATACTGGATTAGTCCACTGATGGGTTTACCAGTTCTGGATGTGAGTGATGGATTTATTGAAGAGGGAAGATACACCCTGGGTGTGGGTGGCACCAACCAATAGGCTTGCAGTCTAGATGGAAAAGAAAAAGAGAAAGAAGAAGGAAGGCTGGGGGCTGGGGGCTGGGGGCTTAGCTCAGTGGTTCCGCCACTTGCCTTGCAAGTGCAAGGACCTGAGTTCAATCCCCTGTACAAAAAAAAAAAAAAAAAAAAAAAAGGCTTGCTGCTTCCTGCCTGCTCTGAACTCTTTCTCCTCTGCCAATGATGCCCTGCCTTAGAACCAGCCAACTGTGGACTAAAACATCTACAAACTGTGAGCCAAAGTAAACCTCATCTCCTCTAATTTGTGAGTTTTAGGTATTTTGTCCCCACAACAAGAAAGTGATAGGATATGTATGTTTCCACAGTGAAACCCTCTTCTATCTTTATGCAAAGAGACAAACTGCATTGGTAGTGCTCTTCCTATTTGTACAAATAATAATCTTTTCTTCACTGTTTTACCTCCTGTGTGTGCTAGTTAGCTTTGTACTTACTTGGGGCAAACCCATTGAATTTGGTTACACATTGAACCTGCATTGCCTGTAGATAAGAGAGGTATGAAACCAATGAAGCTGGAAAAGCTTTGGAATAGGGGAGCAGTCTATAAGAAAAGGTAATATTTGCTTTTGGATTGATTGAGGTGAATAGTACAAAAACTTTATATTTAAACAGGGCATACTGGCTCTGGTGGTATGCTTTAATAGGCTTTTTAAAATTTTTATTTTTAATAGTACATATTTGCAGTACATAATGATTACATTCATTATGGGGAATGTACATAACACATCTCAGTTCTTCCTCATGCTTTTAAGTTAATTTTTGGCAGCATCACATTCATTTATCTATTTGTATAAGTCCATATCAAGTTAATTATCATAAATACAGATTAAAAGCCAGATTAACAAGCTGGAAAACATAATAAACACATAGGATAATTAAACTAAATCAGAGTTCATTTTCAGATACATTGTCAATGCTGAATTTCAATAACATTTTTCTGTCCTTTTTTCCTGTTTGTCTTTTATTTTGCACCTGATTTTATATATAAGAGAAATCATGTGATACACAAGCTTGTGTGTCTGATTTACTTTACTTAATATTATGGTCCCAAGGTGCATCCATTTTCCTACAAATGACTCAAGTTTATCCTTTATGACAAAGTGGTATTCCATTGTGTATAAATACCATGTTTTCTTCACCCATTCATCTATTAATGGACATACAGGCTGCTTCCAAGATTGAGGTATTATGAATTATAATGCTATAAACATGGGTATGCATACATTATTGTGATACGAGTCGTTAACTCTTTCAGGAAGATACCTAGAAGGGGAATAGCTGGGTCAAATGAAATTTCTATTTTTAGTTTTTGAGGAATCTCCGTATTGACTTCCATAATGATTGTAACAGTTCACATTCCCACCAACAATGAAAAAGGGTCCCTTTTTCCCCTGCAGCCTCTTCAGCATTTGTTATTTGTTTATTTATTGGTGATAGCCATTCTTTCTGAAGTGAGGTAAAATTCAGTGCTACGATTTATAGCTAGATGTTCCCCCAAAGCCTCATGCATTCATAGGTGAGGCTTTTAGAGGTGGCTGGGTTGAGGGTATGAATGTGGATTAAGAGTGTGTGATAACTAAATAGTTTACTAACTAGTTTAGGGGTGTTGATGATGGGCAGGCCTACCCTGGGTGTGTATGGCACTCACCAACAGGCTTGTAGGCTGGATGGAATGTAAAAGGAAAGATGGAAGTCAGGCTCACTGCCTTCTTGCCTGCCCTACCATGGACTGTTTCTTTTCTGCAATGCTCCTCTGCTATGTAAGCCTGCTTTAGAGCCATACAACTTTGGACTGAAACCTCTACAGACTGTAAGCTAAAATAAACCTATCCTTTAACTTTAGGTGTTAGATATTTTGTCTCAGCAACAAGAAAGTAACAAAGATAGCATCGATTAATTTGCATTTCTTAAATGACTAGAGATGTTGAACATTTTTTCATGTACTTATTGGTTGTACTTCATCTAAGAATTGTCTATTCATTTCAGTTGCCCATTTTTTTATTAGGTCTTTAAATTTGAGGTGTATTTTTTCTGAGTTCTTTATATATTCTAGATATTAGTCCTCTGAGGAGTAGCTCCCTCCAATTTTTTCCTATTCTGCAAGTTGTCTCTTCAATGTTTGTGGTTTCCTTTGCTGTGCAGAACCTTTTCAATTTGATGTGATATCACTTGTTAATTCTTCATATAATTTCTTGTGCAACTGGAATTCTGTTCAGAAAGTTTTTGAAGTCTGTGCCTACACCTACGTCTCCAAGAGTTTTACCTATTTTGTCTTTCCAGAAAATTGTTTGTGCTTTAGCATTTATATCTTTGATCCATTTTGCCTTTAGTGCACAGTGGGAGATAATGGGTATAGGAGCAATCATTCACACAGGAATAGCCAGTTTTCCAGCATCATTTATTAAAGAGACTATCCCTTTGGCAAAGGATCTGACCTCTTTGTCAAAGATAAGGTAATTGTAAAGTTGTTTTTGCAAGATCTGTTCTGTTGTATTGATCCGCAAGTCTGTGTTTGCCAATACCATGCTGATCTTATCACTGTAGCTTTGTAGTGTAACTTGAAGTCTGGGATTGTGATGTTCCCTGTATTACCCTTGTTGCTCAAAATGGCTTTTGCAATTCTAGATCTCTTCTACTTCCATATGAATTTTTGTATTGCTTTCTCTAATTCTGTGAGAAACCATATTGGTCTTTTGATTGGGAATGCATTAAATCTGTTAACAAAATGGAAGGATAGCCATTTTTAATATACTGGTTCTGGGGGATTTAGCTAAGTGGTTCCGCTGCCTGCCTTGCAAGCATAAGGTCAACAGTTCCATCAACAGTACAAACAAAAGCAAAAACAAACAAACAAACAAACAAACAAACAAATAATATATTGGTTCTGCCTATGCAGGAATAGTTGATATCTATTTTTCATATGCCCTCTAATCTCCTTTTTCAGAGTACTGCACTTGTGATTATAGAAGTCTTTCATTTTCTTGGTTAAATTAGTAGCTAAGTGTTTCATTTTTTCTTGATGCCATTATGAAAAGTATTGTTTCTCTAATTTCCCTCTCAGTGAGTTTCTTATTTGTGCAGGAATGCTATTGATGTGATGATCACTTACTGAGTGATGAATTTGTATCCTGTGATGCTACTGAATTTGGTTACTAGAAGTCTTTTGGTGCAGTTTTGGAGATCATCCATTTAGAGATGCACATGACATGTGCAAATAATGATAATTTAACTTCTTCCTTTCCTGTCCATATCCCTTTTATTTCTTTCTCTTGTCTAATTGTTCTGGCTAATGTTTTGAAAACTATATTGAATAGGAGTGGTGATAGTGGACATCCATTTTTTTGTTACTAATTTTTAGAGCCAAAGTTTTCAGCTTTTCTACATTTGGTATGATGTTGGTCATTGGTTTGTCATAGATGGTTTTTATCAGATTGAGTCAAAGAGCTTTTTTATGCCTATTTTCTTTTTTTATCATGATGTTGGATTTTTGCCAAATGCTTTTTCATCTATTGAGGTGATCGTGTGATTTTTTGTCCTTGCATGTATTACATTTATTGAGTTGCATATGTTGAGCCATTTCTGCATCTCTGGAATAAATCCTACACAGTCATGATGCATGGTCTTTTTGATGCTAGGATACATTCTCTTCGTCAGGATCTTACTGACGATTTTTGCCTATGTTCACTATATAGATGTGCTTATAGTTCTCTTTTTTGCTTGGGTTCTTTTCTAGTTTTGGAATGAGGGTAATTCTTGCTTCCATGGATAACTTTGGGAGTACTGCTTTCCTTTAGATTTCATTAAAGACTTTAAGGAGTACTGGCATTAGATACTCTCTAAAGTTTTTGTAGAATTTCACAGGACCTGGGCATTCTTTAGTTAGTAGGGTTTTTTGGTTTTGTTTTTACTTCTTCAATTCACTGACTGGTTATTCTGTCTCAAGATTTTTAAATCTTCTTGGTTCAGCTTTGGTAGTTCATATATATCTAGGAATCTATTCATTTCCTCTGAATTTTCCATTTGATTAGACTACAGCTTCTTAAAATAGTTACTGATGATCTTTCAGATTTTGGCAGACTCCATTTTGATTTTTGCCTTTTTTATTTGTAATTACATGGATTTGGGTTTTTCTCTTTTCTTATTTTTGGTAAGATTGGTTAAGTTTTTGTTTGTTTGTTTGTTTATTCCTTCAAAGAATCAACTCTTCCATTCATTGATTCTTTTTTTTTCTAGCATCATGGGAGTTTTATTGTGCAACGAAACTTTAAACTATCAATACATATGCCAGGATACTACATAAAACATCCACAGGAACGTTTTTCATCTTGTTTTTGAATAGTTCACAAACATTTCCTACATAATCCAACATAAAAGAGAGAAATTATACATCTTTTTCTTGCAATTGCATGCAATTGAAAAACATGAATATATATTTATACAAAGTTTAACTAATAGACACTAGCATTGATTCTTTGTATTGCTTTGTATTGCTCTTTTAGTTTCACTTTTATTAATTTCCTTCATTGTACTAGTTTTCTGTTTGGATTGTTCTTGTTGTTCTAGGAACTACAGGGGAAGTATTAGGTTATTTATTTGAATTCATTGTTTTTCTGATGTGGGAATTCAGCAGTATAAACTTACCTCTTAAGACTGCTTTCCTAATATCCCATAGGTTCTGATATGCTGTACTGACATCATTTGATTGTAGGACTAATTCTTCTTTAATTTCATTAGTGACATATTGATTATTTGAGGGTATTATTTAATTTCCAGTGTTTGCATAGTTTCTGTGGTTTCTTTTGCCATTGGTTTCTATTTTCACTGCACTATAATCTGATAATATGCATGGAATTATTTCAATTTTTTTGTTTTTACTTAAGCATGCTTTATGGGTATTATGTGGTCTATTTTACAGAAAATTCCATATGATGCTGAGAAGAATGTGTATTATGTTGTTGGATAGAACACATTCTTGATACTTATTAAATCCATCTGTTTAAAGGTTTGGTTCAATGTTATTTGTTAATTATTTTTGTCTGGTTGATCTGTCCATTTGTGATAGTGGGGTATTGAGGTCTCTCATTACAATTGTATTGTGTTTATTTTTCATATCCATTATTGTTTGTTTTATGAAGCTGAGTGTACCAGTGTTTGGTGCATTTATATTTATAATTGTTATCTCTTCGTGTTGAATTGTTCCCTTACCATATTCACAACAAGGCTATAAGTCCTACTTCATATGTCTTGATGTCAATTGGGTGGCTTTCATCCCCCAGAGTTATACATATGACTGTTCTATTGGGTAGCATAGGATAGTCCCATTGGGTGGTATAAGCATATGATGGAACTGTAATGTATGCATTCAGTGTTTCAAGCCAGTGGGAACATGCTGACCAATATTTAGTAACCTTCTTTGCTTCTTCTATCAATTTTGGCTTGAAATCCACTTTGTCTGAAATTAGGATAACTACTCCTACTTTTTTCTCAGCTCCCATTGCATGGAGTATTGTTCTTCATACTTCTATTTTTAATCTATGTTTCTTCTTTTAATTAAATGTGTTTTTTGTATACTGCACATTGTTCTGTTTTGTTCCTTGATTTGATTCATTCTGCCTTAATCATTTTGATTGAGGAATTGAGATCACTCACATTGACAGTTATTATTGAGAGGTACTGACTTATTTTCCTATTACTGTTTTTTTTTTCCTTTTGCTTAGTTGCTCATCCCACCAGGTGTATTCATTCTTTTTAACTTACTGACAAAGTCAGCTTCATTGACTCTTTCTATGCTAACCTTGAGAATTTTTTGTAATGCTGATTTGGTGTTTATGTATTTCTGAGGTGCTCTTTGTAATAGAAATACCTTATTTCTCCATCAATTATGAAGGAAAATTCTGCAGGATACATAAGCTGGGCATGGAAACTGTATTTTTTAGGGCCTGACACACTTTGCTCCAAGCCTTCTTGGCCTTTGAGGTTTGTGTAGAGAAGTCTGCTGTGATTCTAATGGGATTACCTTTATGTGTCAGTCATTGCCTTTCTCTAAGAGCTTACAAGATTCTGTCCCTCTGAGAGACTTCTGGTACTCTTGAATATAATGTAGTGTGGAGAAATTGCCTTTGGTTGTGGTTATTTGGGGCTGTGTATGCTTCACTTATCTGTATGTTTATTTTTTCCCTGTGTTTGGGAAGTTTTCTTCCATTTCTGTGAACAGGTTTTTTTTTAATGACATTTGTGCTGTTTTTTTATTTTTCACTTACTTCAGTTTGCTCTTAGGTTAGTCTGCTTTGCATCATCTAGAAGCTGTTGGATCATTTTTTCATGTTCTTTTATTGCTTTTAAGGTATCTTTGAGTAGTGAGACTTTTCAAGGTGTTATTGTTTTCTTGTTCTGAAATTCTGTACTCACATTGGTCACTTTTGCTGTTCATACTTCAATATAATCTTTTTTGTTTCATTGTTTGTTTGTTTTTGGTTTTTTGAGACAGGGTCTCACTATGTAGTTGAGACTGACCTGGAAATCACTATTTAGCCCAGGCTGGTGTCAAACTCACAGCGATCCTCCTGCCTCAGCCTCCCGAGTGCTGGGATTATAGGCATGTGCCACCACACCTGGCTACTTCAATATAATCTTTAGTCTCATGGATTCCTGATTGAAACTGTTCGTGGACTGTCATTTTTATTTTTTATTTTTATTTTGATAAACTGGTTATTCACAAATATCATTTTGTTGAGTTCATCTAGATTTTTATTAGTTTTCTGAAAGCTCCTGGATCATTTTGTTATTACTTCCATTATCTGTTTAGTTATCTTTTCTGTGATCCCACTGAGTACTTATTTGATCTGTTTTTTTAACCTCCCTTCTTTTGAAGAATTCAGGCATGTAGTTCATGGTGTTCTTCCCCTTGGACTAGCTTTGGGAGATTTGGAAGGCATCTTGCTGATTTGTCTTTCACGTTTTTGTTTTTGGGGATTTTGTGTGTGTATGTGTGTGCTGATGTTTGTAGATGCTTATATTGTAAAGACTTTGCTGCTAGTATAGATATATTTTTTGCTGCTTTTCAATGATGCGCTTTGAATGTGACTAACTATAGTTCTTTGCCTTACCCCTACGGTCCTTGGTTAATTTTGAAGGGGAGAATGCAGTGTAATTAAGCCAACAACTGAGCTCTCTGGGAATGTACTCTAGTATTGTTAATTTTTAAAAGGTAATCTGAGTGTTGGTTTACAGAGAAATAATGACAATTATGTGACCCTAGTAATATCAAGCAAATTAGCTATAGTGATATCATCCAAGGCAAATTGGATATTAAAATACGGTAAGAATCACCTACATACATGTACCAATTCTCTATAATGAATATAATAGTTATTACTGCAAACATGTGCTAATAAAAATTAAAAATTATTCTCAGTACTCAGGAGGCTGAGGCAGGATTGCCATGAGTTTGAGGCCAGTCTGGGAGTTCAAGATCATCCTGAACTACATAATGAGACCTTGTCTCAAAAAAAAAAAAAAAACCCAAACCAAACCAAGGCAACCATCACAACTAAAAATCAAACCAAAAACCAATTATGTACCACCCTTTACTCCAGATAAGAAATCCACAGTTATGGTATAAACATGAAGACAACCCAGGTATTGATTTATATTCATGTACTAAATGCAACAGTTATATCTTCCCTAATGGTAGAAAAGAATTTTATAGTTATCTATCAAAAGATTAATGAGGCTTTATGGTTATACTGTTAAAGGTAGGGTTTTGGAATGGGGAAATGCAAGAGGGAAAATTTCAAGTCTTAAACAACAGTGTATGATATTGCTATTGGGTAGCTCCTTCTAAAAGTGGCTCACCAAGGGCAGGGGATTTAGCTCAGTGGTGCCACCACCTGCCTTGCATGTGCAAGGTCTCGAGTTCTATCCATGGTACAAAAAAAAAAAAAAAAAAAAAAAAAAAAAAGTGGCTCACCAAATAAATGTTACCAGGGTTTTGGTTGCTTGCCTCTCCTTCTGGAGTTAGGTTCCAGGTTTTCCTCATCTCAAATAAAACTTTGAACAAAATGACGAAAGAACAGTGGCACAGTTTATTTGAAAACTAAAAGTGAAAAGTGAGTGAGAAATAGGTTATGTGGAGCAAACAGGGTAAACAAAAGAGGAGAAAGCAAGATAAAAGTATAGCTTGGAAGAAATCCGGTGGGATATCATGAGGAAAGCCACAATAGCAAGCTCTTCTTAGTGTCTGTGTCCTTTCATACTGTCCAAATCTTGAGGAAACCCAAGAGAACTTCTATACGTGGGTCCTGAGAGGTAGTGCTGGGATCCCACACCTCAGACTGACATCAGGTCTAAGCCATCTTATTCAAAACCTCCATGAGTTCTTACGAAAAGCTCATGTTCACGGCTTTGGGAACTGTTCTGCCAATGTGTTTCAGGATCTTTTAATTAACAGGTCACACCTACTTCTCTACCAGCTTTGCTACATCCTCATCTCCTATGTCAATATGAGAAGGAGGAGAGAGGTGGTACAAAGGACCCTGCTAGGGAGTGCAAGGATGTTTACAGAATTAGGTAAAGGCAAGAGAAAGACAGTATTAGGGACTGGAAGGATATTTACAGAATTAGGTAAAGGTAAGAGAAAAACCAATAGGAAATAGAAGATAAAAGAAAGGAGGGAGAAAAACAAATTACATAGGGAATAAAAATGAGAAAAATTTAAAGGGAAAAATATTGAAAGGGGGAATAAGAAAAATAAAGAAAAAAGGAAGTAGGAAAATGAGATAAAAAGCAGGAAAGGACAAAGCAAAATTACCCAAGTGCCAATAAACTGGTGGAAAGGTAAGAAGAAAAAAAAAAAAAAAACCCTAAACACACACACTAACAATAAAAACAACAAATAAAACCAAAAAAGTAAAAAACAAACACAAAAACAAAAGGAAATTTCTGTGTGATTTTCTTTTAGGATCTACAATTTTCGGGCAGTCTCCAAATCACAACACATCCTGCTCAGGCCGGTAGGTAAAGAAGGCAGAGAGACCCAGATTTGTGCTGGATATTTTCACCAGCAGGCAGTAGGATTAAGGCAAAGGGGCACCAATGTTACAACTTCTAAATCCAAAACAATTCAGCCTGACCCTAGCCTCTCGCTGTGGGAGTGGGGGCTGTGTCTTTAATAGTAAACCCCTCAGCGGGTCTCTTTCCAACAGGATTGCAGCTCCCTGACCATAGCTGTATACCATGGCTGTCTCTCACGCAGTCCTTGTGGAAAACTAACACTCTGAACTGAAGTCATCCTGTGGCTTCTCTTGAGTCACAGGTTCAAACAATCCTTCCTTGGAATGGTGTCTGACCAAGCCCTGTTTTCAGGGGATATGGCAGGCATCTGGATCAGAGTCACTCGTCTGATCTTGCCTGTTGAAGGACTTATGTGAAAACAAAATCATGCACTCTCCCTGCAGTTTACAACATAAAATAGTCCACTCCCTTGCCACGTTTCTCCCTGAAGCCTTCTGGGGTCCTCAGCTTTCACTTTGTATATGTAGATTCAGTTTCCCTTTCTAGTGAGCAACAAGCCAGGAGTTGAGGAAAAATTGAAGATTGTTCCTTCTCTTATCCATGTTGTGTTCTGTCTCAATGCCTCTGTAGATTTTAATTTTCCTGTCACTTTCCTTTTGGTTCCAGGGGATGTACTTCTCTCTTTTTTGCTTCCTCAAGGTATTATTTTCCAGTGTCAGGATTCCAAATTTCAGAGAGGCTGAGATGTTGTGGCTTACCATTCTGCCATTTTCTCTGAAGTCACTTTCAATAGAATTTAAGTCAAAAATTTAATATACATTCAGAAATGTGAAACAGTCTTCTGTTGGTCCCCTTTTTACTGCCTGAAGCTGTTAACTGATTAACAACCTTTATCTTTTTTCTCCTTCATCCTCTGGCCCCTGTAATTAAATTTAGGGTATCTCAGAAATTTTATCAGTTTTAAAGAATTGTTGGAACACTGACTGCCAAATAATTTTGATCCCAGATAAGAGCAATTATTTTCTCTTTACTGTTCTTCAAGTTGCTTTCTCTTTGCTGATAGACTATTTTCTTCTAACATTTGTACCCAAGATACTTTTATTGACTATTTAAGTTTTGGAGTTTTTGGTTTGTTTGGTCAACAGAGATGGAAAAATATAGCATCAGCAGCTGCCACTAACAGTAATAACCGTGTTTGCAGAGATGAAACAGCCCTTACAAACAAATTTCCTGTTAGTCACTAATACTTTTTTAATATCTACAAATTAGGACTTGAAGGGTGTGGTTGTCCAGATTTGGGTACCCTGAAATTAAACTGACACCCAGTAACCCCAGTATTGGTCATACATTTAGGAATGCAGCTAGTTCAGTGAAGTTATAATTGTTATATTGGCTCGCATTTATTTAGTTTTCACATGATATACATGGAACTCAACACTCCATAACTGTCATTTTTGTCACAGTAAAGACTGTCAACTTCATTGACTTGAGGGCTGCCTTGGGGACTAGTAAACCACAGTTCTGGGAGGGTCATGGAGACCTAATCTTGGGGCCTGTGTCTGGCCCTTCAAGACCTCTTCCTCTGTAGTACATTTTCCCTGCTCTGCTTCCTGGTTACCATGAACTAAACTGCTTTTTTCCACCATGTTCCTCCAACATGATGCTTCTGCACTGATGTGAACTGATCCTAGACTGTACACTCTGAACAGTGAGCCAAATAAACCACTTGGGTGTCAGGTGTTTGGTGCTAGCATTGGAAAAGGTGATCAGTATGTCTTTGTAATCACAGTACTCATGTGAGCTGGACACTATTATCATCCTCATGTTCCAGATAATGAGCTTAGAGAGGCTCATTAACTTATTCAAGTTCACACAGCAGAAACTGGTGTCACTGAATTGGAACTGAGGTCTGGATAGCCTCAGAACCTATTATAGCATAATATAAAATAAATTGGGTATTTGGTATTGATAGAAAAAATTTCTGTAAATGGTCTGAGACCTATAGAATGTTAAAAAATATAAAATAACTGCTGCTTTTTGCTTCTGTAATTTGCTTTGCTGCTTTAACAAAAGTACCCGAGGTTTCACCATTGTAGCTTAAAGGCACATAGCCCCAATTTAAAACTAACAGGTGCCTGAGGTGCTAAGCCACATCCCAGGATGAGACCAAATGTTCAAGCTAACAGTCCCTGAGCTATAAAACTTTCTGTAAACTCTATGGCTATAAATGTGATAAGATAAAAGGAATGTCAGCAGTACTGGTTTCTTAACTCTGACCCCCACTCTTGTTGCCTGAAATAGCTAAAGATAAACATCCTGAAAGAAAATGCTACATTTGGGTTAACATTGTACTGTCTTGTGACCATGATTTGTGATGGGAACTGTGGGAACTAGAACGTCTTATCACCAAAAATGCGGTCAGGATTGTAGAACTCTTATAAAAGGCAGATTGCCACACAGTCCAGGGTCAGTACTTTGACACAGCTTTTGGTATAGACTGATCCTTTGCTAGCAAAGTAAATTTTTTTTTATATTACTCACTCTTGCGTCTCTGTGTGTCATTTACCAGTTCCTTCTGCAACAGTGTATTTATCTCTAATTCCTGTCACAGAACTCCTAGAATCCCAGGAATTTCCTGAGTCATAGGAGTGTCTTTTGTGATTTACAACAAGTCTTTTTATGAATGAGTGACAAATTTATGCTAATGAGGTGAGTCAGGGTGAGGCCTCAAACTCAGAATTGGATCAGTCTCTGTAATATCTAAGTGATTAGAAAAGTAGTGGGTTAGAATTTTCAGTACCATCCACCAACCTATAGAGACTACACTATACAAAAAACTCTTGCATAATAAAACTTGATGACCTTCCAGGTTGCTGAATATATGGACCTTCTGAGAGAATAGTACTTTCACCATTTTTTGCCCAATGCATCCTTTCATCTAGCTGTTCTTCTGCATCCTTTAACTATCCTTTATAATAAACAGGTAAACACAAGTAAATTATTTCTCTGAGTTCTCTGAGCTATCCTAGCAAATTATTTAATCCAATGAGGAAAGCCAGGAAATTCCCAGTCAACAGCAAAGGCTACAACCTGAGACTCGCAATCGGTATCTGAAATGGAAGCAGTCTTGTGGGACTGAGCCTCTACTTAACCTGTGTGATGTGATGCTACTTCTAGGTAGACAGTGCCAGAATTCAGTTCATAGGATATCCACTTACTATCTACCAGGTAATTACCTGGCATCTACCCCCCACATCTGATCACAGAAGTGTTCCATGTTGTGAGTGTGAGACTTAAAGGACAAGGTCTGCCCTGGCCCTTACTTTATTCCTCCATATGTCACAACTCTGCCATAGTGTGTCCCAGTCAGTGGCACACCTCCTATCACTTGCAGCTTTTATACCATGGTTACAAACACCTGATATAAGATTCCACTGACTGCACAGTTTTCATAACAATTATTAGATTGCTTTATTTCTCAGTGATAATTCTTTTTCACTCCAGCATTTTACTTATTATTTACAAAAGAGCCTTTTTGGGACTGGAGATTTAGCTTAGTGGTTTGGTGGCCTGCCTTGCAAGCGCAAGGACCCGAGTTCAATCCCCGGTACCAAAAAAAAAGAGACAGGACGATTGTGTTTGAGGCCATATGTTTGGGCTACATAGTAAAACCTTTCTCATAATGACATTAACAAAACAACAAAAAAGCCTTTATGATCATTAAAATAATTTTCTAGTTCACTTTTCACCACATACATACACAAAATTCTAGCTTTTATTTCTATTTTGTATATTCAAAAATATTTTTATTCAACAATGCTTTTAAACTGATACTAAGGCACTATTCTAAGTCCTAAGATTACAGTGATTAAACAAGAGGGGGAAAAAAAGGCCCCTGCCATCATATAACCTATTCTTGTGAGGGGGCAGACAGCTAACAGGAAGATAAAAATTCATACATGCATATATACATACATACATGCATAGATTGTGTTAAGTGACATAACAAATAAAATAATGGAAAGACAATAAGTGGAAGGGGCCTAGATTTATATGGGAGTAATTAGGGAAATTACATTTATGTTGATTCCTGGAGGTGGAGATACAATCAGAAAGGAGATTTGGAAGTGTTCCAGTTTATGGAAGAAGGGAAATACACATAGATGCACACACACGTGTAATCATTTCTCCATAATCAAATTTCAGTATGTTCAGCATGCTTGTGACTAGAATGAAAGCACATTTCTTTCTTTTCTTTTTTTTTTCATTAAATGTATTGGTACTTTTTAGGTATACAGTACAGTCACATTCATCATTGGGATCTTCTACCTTTACATGACAGGTCTTGGTTCTTATTTTTTCCCCATACCCCTGCCCTCTCTTCACCCCTCCATCCTTTCCTATTTACAATGACTTTACTTACATTTATTCATTTTCTCATATTTTTTCTTTTCCCTTCTTTCCTTTCGCCTACCCTTCCCACTTTCCTTACACCTTAGCCCTTTTCTTCCTATTTCACATTATCAATTATACAATTTGGATCTTATTTACACTTTTATTTTTTCACACCAGAGAAACTATTTGGTATTTACACGTGTGTGTCCTATTTATTTCACTTAAGAGTAGGGCCTCAATATGCATCTATTTAGCTATAAATGAATCTAGGTTCTCATTCTTTATAGCTGAGCAGTACTCCATTTTATAGAAAAAACACATTTTCTTTATCCAGTCTCCAACTGATGGGCAATTGGGCTGTTTCCAAGTTCTAGCTATTAAAAACTATAAGCACATTTCTTTAAGAATGACAGAAGATAGGAGATTCTTCTATGAGAGTTCCAGCATTTTGGACATTCAGATATGTCTTACAGTCACCTTGTTTTCTAGGCAATAGTAAAGTTCTATTAGCTCCAAATTAAAAAAAAAAAAATGCTACTCGTAAGGGAAAGGTTTTTCCCTTCTAGTTTCACACTCAACACAATATAAAACACTTCTAAAACTGAACTGTGTATTAAGTTTTTCCAGTTCTACAGATACATCAAGCAGTTATCCACTAGGTAATATGTGGATGTCTTATATCTACAAGTTCAATCCAATTCTGACATGGAGAAGGGATTATGGAATTAAAATAATATTTTATAACACAAATTAATGGATTTACATAATCATAAATATCTCGTATACTCTGGGAGCGTGAGGTAGGAGAATCACAAATTTCAGCTCAGCATGGGTAACTTAGGACCCTGTCTCAAAAAGCAGGGCGGGTGGGGGGTGGGAATGTTCTAGAAAGCTGTTCATTGCAAAGGCCTTGGGTTCAATCCTTAGTACCACAGAAGAGGGGGATATGGGAGGAGAAACAGTCATTCATTAGGCACTTCTAGATAGTTGTCATGATTAGGGTTCAAATGTGCCCAAACGACCATATGCTAAAGGCTTGATAACCAGTCTGTAGCACTACAGGGAAATGGGAGAGCTTTCCGGAAGTTGGGTCTAGTAGGTCACTGGGGGTATGCCCTTGAGGAGGACATACAGATCTGTAGCCCTACCTACCTTTGCTTCTTGGCCTCTGTGAGGTGAACAGATCTCCTTCATATATGCTACTGCCATAGTGGACAATATGGCCCAAAGCAATGGAGCTCTAAAACTGTGAGCAAATGTAAATCTTTCCTAATTATAAATTGATTATTTCAATTTTTTTTTACAGTGTGGAAAGCTAACTAAGAATAAGAATGTGTTAGACTTGCCAAGAAAAAAAAAAGCAACAACAAAAAAATAAATTGAATTTAATCAAACCTGTCAATTCAACTATTAATTTACAGTGTTACAGAGGACACAGGAAAATCCAGATTATGGGAGACTTTACAGAGCAAATGACCTAGTTTTTTTAAAAAAAAATAAATTGGGAGGAAAGAAAAATAAAAGAGGATCTCATAGATTAAAAGGGATGTTAAAGGCATATCAATTGCAAGTATTTTATTTGGATAATTTAAACTGCCAAAAATATAACTTGCCAGGTACTGTGGCATACTCCAGAAATCCCAGATATCTAGAAAACAGATGCAGGAGGATCACAAATTTAAGGCCATCTTGAGGAACTTATCACAAAATAAAAAATAAAGAATAATAGAGCTGAGGATGGATCATGCTAGGTTGAACCGCTGCACCCCACCCTACACCCCTGCTACCACACACACGTACACAAAAGACTTTTATGAGTCTATTGGAAATTTCAATACAGAATATCTGATAATATTTTAAAAATATTTTTGTGTGATAATAGTATCATGATGATTATGTTTTAAAAAGGAAGACTTTTATTTTTTATTTTTAACAAATACATAGAGCTCTGAAGTGTTTTGTATGCCCATAGTCTCAGCTACTTGGTAAACTGAAGCAGGAAGATCTTGTGTCCCTGAGGCAGAAAGTATGATGGTTCAGGTACACGGGGTCCATATATGGAGCATGGTGGAGCTGAAAGACAGTAAGAAGCTGAGAACCTATAGTCGCATGGAGCTAAATAGGCAATCGAAGAGGCCTATTTCTGAAAATTTTGTTGTAAGAATTTAACAAACTTCCAGGTGTCTAAATCACTTTTAGATGAGGTTTCTTTTATTTTAAAGCAAGGATGCTCATATATGGGAAGGAACAATTTAGAGTCAGCTAAGATCCAAACTATGGGAAAAGTAAGACAAAAATCAAAGGGTCCTAGGGCAGAAAGGACTTGGGAACTTAAGGAAGGACCATATGATTGGAACATCACAAGGGAGAAGAAGAGTGGGGTATGAGATTAAGTTGAAGATGGAGGAAAGCTCTGCTCAGGACACTGTGGTCCATGGAAAGAAGTTTAGATTTTGCTCAAAGCACCATGAGAACTTGCTAATTATTGTGAAGTAAATGGGTAAAAGGAATTGATTGATTCGTGTTCAGAAAGTTAACTCTGGCTGCTACACAGAAAACAGACTGGGGCAGAGGCAAAAGGGCAAGCATGGAGACACCAGACAAAAGCCAGCTAATGCATGTGAGAGTCAGTGAAAGATGGGCAGAAGCGGACAGTTGTTTTGTGTTATGGATTGAACCTAGGGCATACAAAGCACGTGCTTTACCACTATGCACTCAGTCCTGGAAGTAGACAGTTTCGAGACCTATCTTGGAAGTAAAATCAACAAAAATATTAAACAAATGTGGAAGATTAAGAAAAATGGAAATGTCAAGGATGACTCAGAATTAGAAAAGGTAAGCTTCAAACATTAATTGGATATCCCAGTATTTATGTCAATTGGTCAATTGAATATGTGCCTGGAGATGGTAAGAGAGGCTCGAAACATAGACATACATTTGGAAACCATGAAGATAATACAATATTGTACTTAAAGCTTGCCATGAATGAGATTACCTAGGGAATAAGTATACAAGAAGAAGGGACCCAGGATCAAATTTTGAGAAACATCAAGTTGAGAAAGGAAAGAAGACTGAGGATGGAGGTTGGCAACTGGCAATCATAAAGTCACTGGTGACCCTGACAAGAACAATCTCAACAGGAGTAGGAAGCACAGCTAGAATCCAAATTTGAGTAAACCAAAGTGTTAACAGGTGAAGTAGAGATAGTTTGGCCAGAAACTTTCTTGAGAATCTCCTATGGAGGGACCAGAGGAACTGAGCACAGTTGAAAGGAGGTTAGGGTTTAAAATAGATTTTTCCAAACATGAAACAGAAGAGAGCCTATGTGAAAGCCGATGGAATTATCCAGTGGAGAGGGGGAAAAGTGTTGGGATTTAGGATACAAATGGAAGAACTGTCTTTAATGGAAGGAGTGACATTTCCCTTTGTTGAAAAGGGAAAAGAGAAGTAGATATAGGTGGAGGGAGAAATCTAGGTTTAATGACTGAAAGACGAGGTAATTTCCTTCTCTTTGATCAATGAAATAAGTAAGTGGTAAGATCATTATCTTAGGGAAAGAAAGAGGATAGGTGAGTTGAGGAGAGATGAAGTGTATAAAATAGTAGGACATCAGTTTACTTCAATAAGGAAGTGTTGAGTGGCCTTTGAGGATGGTGATAAGAAATCTGAAGTAATCTGTGAGATGCTCAGTAATTATCTACCTTATTATTAAATGCTAGGTCAGAATGGTTAATTTAATCCTTGCACTCTACCCCAAATATTTCCAGTTAGAAGTTTACAGAGTTAAGGGCTGTTATCCTCACTTTAAAGATAAGAAAATGTACTGTCTCCAATCTTGTTAAGTTGTTCAGAGTCACTAATTTAGGTGGCAGAACTGGAATTTAAATCTGGATTAAACTACTTTTAACGTCAGAATTTTATCCACCACAGAAAGCAGACAAGGAAGTATTATGTATCAGGCCTCAGAGTGGCTGAAGTGCCCTCTGGCAGCTGGAGGTCAGCTTTCACTGATCACTTTGCCAGCAGATGAAAACTGCCAGGAGAAGCCTTCAGCTGCCACCCTGCTGCTGCTGTCTGAAGTCACACAAGTATCTTTGGTCAAAGTCAGTCCCAGTGGTGAGCAATTACTTTTTAACACAGAAGCAAACCTACAAAAAACACAGAAGCCAGCTCAGTAGCAAGGGCAATACCAAAGGACAAAAATTATGAGAACTTAGTTTAATGATATTTATTGGCTTCATTCTCAGTTCTAAAACTGGCAACAATTCCTTCCATAAAAGAGATTAAATGTTCCAGTGAAATGAGCAGAAGAGTTTGGTTCTACACACAGAAAATGGATGAAGAAAACAGAAAAACAAAAACAACAAAACAAGAACAAAGACAGAAAAATGGATTGGTCATTTCAAAGTTACTTTCCTTATAAGGCGAGGATAGGGCATTGAACAGTAGAAAAAAAAAAAGAGGGAATTTCACTATCATGCTAATTAAACTAGCCTGTTTGGGAAATTTCGCTATTGTCTCTCTAATCCTGATTTCCCTCAAAAGTTCAGATAAATAGCTTAGTTTCAGCTTGGTGATTTTGAATTTTAGAAAAAAAAAACAAACAAACTGTAATATACATATGTATCCACTCCCCAAGATGACTGGAAATTATAAACATGAATTGCAAACATGTATGAATAAAATTAAATTAAATTAAAGAAAGAACAAAAATAATATTGAAGCCTTAATTCTGGCTATCGTTTGGATTCCTTAATTATTCTCCACATCATGCCTACTGAAACTGAAATGTCAAAGATGGACTCTTCGTTTCCATGTCTGGTATTTAGGTCAGAATGTTTGGACAACTTGGGCTAGCTGGTTCCCATTCTCTTTCACATGACGTGTTTGCTTACCTAGCTTGTGTTTGCTCAAAACATGGCAATTTCAAGTATCGGATATACATGGGACTTATTTTAAAAATGTGTATCATATTGTTTAGATTAACCTATTTTCTGGCAGGGTGAAAATTTGTGCTATAGTTTATCCACTAGTCATTAACATTTGAACATTTTTTAAAAGAAGCAACACAGAAGTGCTTTGCATTTTTCATACTAAAATTATATTTAGAAGTCTGTAGTGAAGCTAGGCCCACTGCTGCTAAGGCTGGTTCATGTTAGATTACATTTCCTCACACTTTGTCCCACAGCCATCTTCAGAGTCCTTGACCTGACCTGCCTGATCACACCATATCAGCCTGGGGTGGCAAGCAACCATGAAACTTTCACCTCTTTGGCATGAGTGACATCAGGTTAAATAAAATCGTCACATGAAAATCCAGAAAAATATTTCAACTTTAAATTCTCATGGGAATTTATCTTAAGCCAAATTCAAAGGAAGGGGGGTAAGGGTGACAGGGAAAGAGGAAAGTAGTGAGAGAGAGAGACAGAGAGGGAGAAAGTGATTATAAGTAACCTGTATATTAGGCAATAAAGGAAAGATTGTGTGTGGGGGTGTGGGAGTGTGTGTGTGTGTGTGTAGTGATTAGGAACATAGCTGTCAGAGTCAGAGCCACAGTGCATCAGTTCAACTCTTGGTCTTGCCATTCAGTTACCAGCTGTGGGATGATTTTGGCCTCTATGTGCCTCAGTTTTCTCATTGTTAAAATGGCACTGATAATAGTAAGTATCTTTTTTTGTTTTTTTTTTTTTTTTTTTTTTTTTTTTTTTTTTTGCTTCTTTAGACAGGGACTCTCTACTCTCTATGTAGTTCAGGCTGGCCTTTAACTCAATATGAAGCCCAGGCTGGCTCAACTTGTGGTGACCCTCCTGCCTCAGCCTTTCGAGTGCTAGGATTTCAGGCATGTACCACTAACCCAGCTAATAGTAACTATCTTATAGAGGCATTAGAGGACTGAGATATGTGAAAAGGACTTTGAATAGTGCTAAACTGGCAAAGTGCAATTATTAAATTATTTAAGTAACTTTCATTGAAACCTACTATATGTCAGATACTAGATTGCTGGAAATAATAACCTGAATGGAACATAGTTTCTACTCTACTGAGAGAGGTATAACAAGTATATAGCATGCAAGGAATGTACAGAATAAAATGGAGGCATTTTAGCTGGGCATGGTGGTGCACACCTGTAATCCCAGCACTCGGAAGGCTGAGGCAGGAGGATTGCTGTGAGTTCGAGACCAGCCTGGGCTACACAGTGAGTTCCAGGTCAGTCTCAACTACACAGTGAGACCCTGTACCAAAAAAACAAAAAAACAAAAACAAAAAAAGGGAGTTATTTTCGAATATATCTAGGAGTGTGGAAGTAGGAGCATGTTCCTCATTCTGAGGAGAGGAGATATTCCCAAGAGGAGGCAATGTTTACACCAAGCGTTAAAGCTATTGAGTGGGACCTCGCAAGGTGAATAGGAAATGGGAGAGGTGGGAAAGTCATTCAAGACAAAGTAAGCCCCATTCAGTACTCTGAATGCTTTCAAAGAACATGACAAATATAGAGTAAGATGGGGGTTGACGGAACAGTTGCGACACTGAAAATGTAGGTGCTGGCCCACATCTGAAGGTCTGTGTGCATCACTGCAAATGATTCAGCTCTCATGGGTATTGCTCGGCAGTCATTGAAGAAATATGTTTTCGGCCTACAACAGAGTGATAGAAGACCATCAAAAAATGAAGGCACCAGTTAGGAATATTCCTCTAATCCAGGCGAGAATAGGTGCTGTTCTGAACAAGAACAGTGGCAGGAGAAACCAAGTTGTATCTCAAATGTTTGGCTTGGACAGCTGAACAGATGGAGGAAGGCAATCAGTTGGACTCAATCTCACATGGCCTCGTGATGAACACTATGAAACACGTTCATTATCTAACACTAACTGGTGAAAGCAATCTAAACATGTCTGTACCATCTACAACTACAAACCAAGCAAAAACTCTCAAATATGAGGTATAAGTACAAGAAATAATCAAAGTATTGTACAGTAGTTTGATTTCTTAGGATATAAAGATGTAGGTGGCATTTTCATATTTTTTGCTTTTTATTAATGATCTTGCAACTCTGAAGAGAAAAACACTATATTAAAACTATAATGAATTATTGCCTCAGTAAAGTTGGCCCCAAAAAATAAAAGGATGGAATGGTGAAGAAACAAATTTGGAAGCATATTATCATGTATATTATACAGTGTATTTTTATTTTTCTGCATAGCAATTATCACATTATCTCATTAAGACAAAGAAACAAAAAGTATGAGCATTCTAAAGTGAAATAAATGAGAAAGTATGAGGAAAATAGGCTTGCTCTAAGTATCTTGCCCAATATTATAGAACTACTATGCAGCAGAGGAAGAATTTGTCCCACTTTTTACCTCTGCAGTTTTCAAATCCTTCATCAAATTTGCCTACTGTGTTAGTCAACCTTTTATCTCTGTGGGCAAAATACGTAACATGAACAATTTGAAAGAGGAAAACTTCACTTTGGCCCACAGTTTCCAAAGTTTCAGTCTTTGCTCAGCTAGTTCCATTGCTTTTAGCCCTCAAATACGCAGAACTATGGTGCAGGAAAATTCCTCATCTCACAGCACCTAAGGAGTAAAAAGAGAGAAAGGAACAGCCAAACAGGAAGGCTGGGACCACATATAGTCCCCCAGGTCATGCCACCATGACCCACTCTCATCAACTAAAACTCACCTTGTTTCCATCACATCCCATTAATGTCATCAAATTATGAATCCATCAATGGATTAACCCACTAAAACAGTTAAGAGTCCTCATTATCCAATCATTTCCCAAAACCCTTCAGGAGGAACCAAGTCTTCAACACAGTGAGCCTTGTAAGAGGACGCTGTGGATCCCAACTGTCTTTAGTAACTTTCCTTGTTGCTGAGACAAAATACCCAACACCCAGTGTTAAAGGAGGAAAGATTTCTTTGGCTCACAGTTTGTAGAGGTTTTAGTCTGTAGTTGGCTGGTTGTAAGACAGGATAGCAGGGCAGAGAGAGA
Organism: Fukomys damarensis; assembly: GCF_012274545.1. Classification (NCBI taxonomy): domain Eukaryota; kingdom Metazoa; phylum Chordata; class Mammalia; order Rodentia; family Bathyergidae; genus Fukomys; species Fukomys damarensis. Next base: position 39,028,888 of record NW_022900932.1, read on the forward strand.
CACCACAGAGAAACAATTCATGGATGGCAGGGCAGGGAGAAGGCAGCAAGCAGCAAGTAGCAGCAAGTCTGTCTTCCCCTTCTCCCTCTATGTTCTATTCAGGCTGTAAACCTACTGATTGTTGCCACCAACACACAAGGTGGAACTTCCATTATTCACACCCTTAATCCCAGTGTCACACTCTTAATCCAGCATTCACACTTTCTAATCCAGCCACCTCCAAAACTCCCCACCCATGACTGCATGAAGCTTTGGGGAAGGACATCCAGACACAAGCCCTAACATATATGCTGGCCAAGTAAGTTGCTCTGTTCCTCCATGACATGCAGTTGGCCAGGAGGATCCAGAGCATTCAGAAAGGATTCAGCTGAGTGTCTACTGCAGTCTCTGGAAGTCCTTCCTGCTCACCAGAGAGTGAATGTTCTCTGGTGGAAAACATCCAGCTGCTCAGAAGGACTTTCTCTCTCCAGCCTGAGCCCTTTGTCATCTCACCTTCCTTTGCCTCTTTGTATGGCTTTTATCTAGATGTCTCCCCAAAGACTCATGAGCTTATAGGTGAGGGGTTTCAAAGATGGCTCAATTAGGATACATGAATGTGGAATAAGGGTGTGATACTGGGATTAAGGATGTGGATAATGGAAACACCAGCCTTGGTATGGCTAGGACCAATCAATAGGCTGGTAGCCTGGATGCAATAAAAAGGGCCAGAAAGTAGGCAGGCTTGCAGCTACTTCTCTACCCTGCCTCGGAGCCAGCCAACTGTAAACTGAAACCTCTACAAACTGTGAGGCTGGAAAAAACCTTTCCTCCTTTAACTTGTAGGTGTCTGGTATTTTATCTCAATAATGAGAAAAGTACCTAAGAGACCATCCATAACACTTACTAAGGCTGAAGAAGAAAGAGCTATATCTTTTTAGAATGATTATGTGGACACAGGAATAAAGAACTTTCCCCACATGCTGGCAGTTCCATGACCTGGAATAAAAATGAAAAAAAGGGATAACTTCAATCACTGAACTAAAATAGCAATTCTAAAAAGCATGGAAAAAAATTTAAAATATCCCACCTTTTGTCTTTTCTTTTTTCTTTTTCTGGTGCTGGGGATTGCATCTATGGCCTTGACATGCTAGGCACACACTCTATCACTGAGCAAATCCCCAGCCCCAAAATATCCCACTTATGATTGCAATGTTGTGTGCATCTGTGTGTGTGTGTGTGTGTGTGTGTGTGTGTGTGTGAATTTCAGAACTTATTTAAACAAGAAGCTACAGACAAATATATTTATAACAAAAACAAAGAACATCTTCAGGAAAATGGTCAAAATGGGGCAGGCTGCCTTTTCTGTCTCTCTCCCATAGGAAAATGGTTACAAGACCTTTGCCAACTCTCGGAGGCTCTGCACATGTTACATTCCTCAATTCTGGACTTCACTGCAGAAATGTCACATGAAACATTCCCCGCCCCAGCCAAAACCACCTTTTCAAAGCTGAAAGCTCAATGTTGAGTTCAGACAGCATCATAGCATAGAGTGTCTCTGACCTCAGTCCCCACATGTCCTGGTAGGAAGATAAAAGTATCTACCAAAGGATGCCTGAACCCTTGTGAAAGCCATGAAGTGAGTTGTCAGCAAGTGGAGCAATGAGTGGGAGCAAACAGGCACAAGTCCCTGTCTAGGCTACTCACTCATGCAGAAGCTCACTTAGCGTTTTCTTTACTCACAACACCAATGATGACCAAATGAACATATTGTTCAATTAATGTTCTGAGATAATAATGGAAAAACACTTACTACAGAATGGCTATTTAGTAGTTCTTTTAAAAATCACCAGACTTTATGAAAATTACTCCCAACAGATTATTGAATCTATAAAATAGAACTTCACCAAGGAGGAGTATTTATAAACCACAAGAGAGTGCACTCTAATAAAATGGAAAAATTCAGAAGAAATGAACAAATTTCTAGCACATATGAACTACCAAAACTAAACTAAGAAGATATAAAAATCCTGAATAATCCAATTTTAGTTGATAAAACTGAAAGGGGGGAAAACCCCCACAAAAACCACTAGCAAAGAAAAGGCCATGTCCCAATAGATTCACTGCCAAATTCTTCAAGCACTTTAGAGAGGATCTAACATCAATATTCCTTAAAGTCTTTAATGAAATTAAAAAATAAATGTATTATGGAAAATTCCAAAACTAGAAAAGGACCCAATCCAAAAAAGAGAACTACAGGCCAATATCTTTAGTGACCATATATGTGAAAATCCTCAATAAGATACTGGCAAACAGAATGCAGCAAATCATCAAAAAGATCATAAATGATACCAAGTAGGAATCATTCCAAGGATGCAAGAATTGTTCAGCATACACAAGTCAATAAACAGAAGCAAGGAAAAAAATCATAGCCCATTTGTCCATCAACTGGTGACTGGATAAAGATTTTTAAAAATAAAATAGAGTAAGACTCAACCATAAAGAATGAGAAACTAGAGATATTTATAGCTAAATGGATGCAATTGAGGCTATACTCTTAAGTGAAATAAATAGGACACACAAATACCAAATACTTTCTCTGCTGTGAAAGTGTAAATGAGGATCAAAATGTGTAATAGATAATGTGAAATAGGGAGAAAAGGTCCAAAGGGGAAGTGGGAAGAGTAGGGAAAAGGAAAGAAGGGAAAGGAAAAAAATATGAGAAAAGGATAAAACAGAAACAAAGACTTTGTTAGGGAAGAGTGGATGGGTTGAAGTGGGGGGCAGGGGAATAAGGAAAAAATAAGAACCAGGGCTGGGGATTTAGCTCAGTGGTTCTGCCACCTGCTTTACAAGCACAAAGACCTGAGTTCAATACCCAGTACAAAAAAAATTGGGGGCCAGAGATTTGGCTCAGTGGTTCTGCCAACTGCCTTGCAAGCACAAGGGCCCAAGGTCAATCCCTGGCACCCCAAATAAAATAAAATAAAAATCTTTAAAAATAAAAATAAGAACCAAGATATATCATGCAAAGGTACAAATTCCCAATGATGTCATCATACTGTATAATGAAATGTACCAATAAACAATGAATAAAAAAAAAACATGATCATCTCAATAGATGTAGAAGCATTTGACAAAATCCAACATCCATTCATGATTAAAATCCTGAAGAACACAGATTCAGAAGGTATTTATCTCAATTTGATAAACAACACCTATGACAAACCAATTGCTAACATCGTACTAAGTGGAGAGACACTGAACGCTTTGGTTCTAAAATCAAGAACAAGAGAAGGATACCCATTTTTGTTCAATATAGTTCTTAAAACATTAGAGCAATTAGAAAAGAGTAAGGAAAGAAAGGGATATAGATAGGAAAGGAAGAAATTAAATTATCATTACTTGCACATGATATGGTCCTCTACATGGATGACCCCCAAAACTCCACCAAAAGTCTCCTAGAATAACCAAATTTAGTAGCACAGCAAGATACAAACTCAACACTAAAAAATCAACAGCATTCTCAAACACAGATCTAACTGAAAACATTACAAAGAATCAAAAACTGGTATCACATAAAATTAAAATGCTGTTGTACACCAAAAGAAACCACCAACAAAGTAAAGCAACAACCCACAGAATAGGAAAAAAAAATTTACCAGTTACTTCTCAGACAAAGGACTAATCGCTAGCTGGGCATGGGGGCACACAACTGTAAGACCAGCACTCGGGAGGCTGAGGCAGGAGGATTGCTGTGAGTTCAAGGCCAGCTTGGGCTACATAGTGAGTTCCAGGTCAGTCTCAACTACATAGTGAGACCCTGTCTCAAAAAAAACAAAAAACAAAAAACAACATTGAGGGCCAGGGATTTAGCTCAGTGGTTCTGCCACTTGCCTACCAAGCACAAGGACCTGAGTTCAATCCCTTGCACAAAGGAAAAAAAAAAAATTGAGTTTTCATCTCACTCCAGAAAGAATGAATTTCATTAATAAACCAACCTATAACAAATGCTGTTGGGGCTGTGGGGGAAAAAGAACCCTGCTTCACTGTTGGTAGGAGTGTAAATTGATACAACTACTATGGAAATCAGTATGGAAATTCTTCAAAAAACTAAAAGTAAAGGTTACATTTGACCCATTTGTCCCCTTTTAGGTGTGTTCCTGAAAGAATTAAAAGCATCATAGCACAGTGATATATGTATACCCATATATGTAGCACAATTTGTAATAGTTAAATCTTGAAAACAGCCCATATGCCCATCAACAGATGAATGGACAAAGAAAAGGAGGTATTTAAACACAGTGGAGTGTGTCAGGAGCCATTGTACATAATTTTGGGAAAATCATTTCACAATTAAATTATGATTAGGTCTGTATGAGTCCTAGTCCTCTTGCCTGTGGGCCAGCTATGGTATACCAAAACATAACTCTATTTTGCCTCCAGTCACAGCTGAGACCTCAATGGTCCTGTGATGGATGCTGTGACCCTCAAGGGCAAGATTACATCAGCTGAAGACATACTGGTTCTTTGAGAGCCAAGTAGTAATAAAAAAGAGAAAGGTTTTAGCTGGGGAGAGACAAATTCCTTATCAGCTTAACTCATCCCACCTACTGTTGTAAGAACATTTTTGCTCATCTTACCATCCTAATCAACATAAGATCTTCCTTGACCTAAGATCCTCATCAGCATAAAATCCTCATGATCATAGGATTACCAACTCCCTCTGGAATCATCTGATACTTCCTCCAATTATAAGATCTTCATCAATTTAGGATTATTGCCATCCTGTGATACTCCCTATGATCCCAATAAATATTGGAAAGCTGAGTGCCTTTGTCTTTGCTGTCTAGAGCAACACTGATCAGGCCCAAGACCCAGCCTTTTCTCTATGTCTTATTTTCTGTCTTTACTCTCTAATGAGCCTTGAGTTTTTGTGGTTCACAGGAGATCAGGACTCACTGCAGGGGTTCTGGTAACATCCTCTTTCCCATTCCCAATAATGGAGTACTACTCTGCCATAAAGAAGAATAATCTTGAGTCACTTTTAGGTACATAGATGCACCTCAAGACCACAAATTTAAGTCAAATAAATCAGACACACAAGTTTAAATATGGCATTGCTTCTCTTGTGTGAGAAACCCAAAGGGTATATAAGAAATAAAATGGAGAATAGATATTGGGAAGTAGGAAGAACATGTTCAAATAGGAAGGGGAACAAGGGTAAGGGGAAGAGAGGGAAAGGGAGAGTGATTAAAAAAGAATGAAAGGAAAAATATGGAAATAAAGCTTTTGTAAATGAGGAGAGGAGAACGTGAAGGGAGCAGAGAGGAATGGGAAAAAAGAATTAAAATATATTACATAGAGGTACAGACTCCCTATGATAAATGTGTTCATATATGACACATACATAATAATAAAAAATTAGAAAAGAAAAATATCAGTAGCATTCCTCACCAAGAGAGGAAGCAAACTCACCAAGAAAGGAAGTAAGGAATTAATATCTTTCACAATAGCATCAAGAAAAATGAAACACTTAGAAATTAATTTAACCAAGGAAGTGAAAGATCTCTGCAATGAAAAACTACAGTGCTCTGAAAAAAGGAGACGGAAGAGGACATCAGAAAACGGGAAGATATGCTTTGTTCCCAGAAAGGCAGAACCAATATAATCAACGTGGTCATACTTCCAAAATTATTATATAAATTTAGCATCCCATCAAAGTAACACTGGAATTCCTCAAAGTACTAGAGAAAACAATCCTAAATTCATATGAAATCATAAAAGACCTAGAATAGCAAAAACAATTCTGGGCAACAAGGGCAAGGCAGAAGACATCATTATCCCTGATTTCAAATTATACTACAAACTACAGTGATTAAAAACAGCATGGTATTGGCCAAAAAAGACTTGCGGATCAATGGAACAACATAGAGGACACAGAAACAACTCCAGGGAAACTCAGCTATATTATCTTTGACAAAGGCTTTCACTGGAGGAAAGACAGCCTCTTTCACAAATGGTGCTGATAAAACTGGCTATCCACATGCCAAAGATTGAACCTAGACCCATCTCTCTCACCTTGCACATAACTAAAATCAAAATGGATCAAAGATCTAAATATTAAAACAAAAACTTAGATCTACTAGAACATAAACAGGTAAAATTCTTGAAGTCATAGTCATAGGCAAGAACCTTTTGAATAGAACCCCAATTGCACAGGATAAATAACACCAAGAATCAACAAATGGAATCACATCAATTAAAAAGCTTCTGCATAGACCAGCAACAAGAGTGAAGAGACAACTACAGAATGGGAAAAAATGGGGTGGGAGCCACTGCTCAAAGGACCAATACCTAGAATAATTAAAAAACTCAAAATATTAATCCTCCAAATTTAAAGACAATTAAAAATTTGTGAATATGAAACGAGTAGACATTTCTCAGAGGAAGAAGTACAAGTAGCCAATAAATACACGAAAAACGTTCAACATCTCTAGCCATTCAAGAAATCCACGTTAAAATACAGTTAGATTTCATCTCACTCCAAAAAAGAATGGCTATCATCAAGAAAGCAGCCAATAACAAATGCTGGTGAGGCTCCGGGTATGGTAGGAAGGACTTCTTCATTGTTGGTAGGGGTTTAAATTGGTACAGCCACCATGGAAATCAGTATGGAGAGTCCTCAGAAAACTAAAAACAGAAATTCCATTTGACCCAGCCTTCCTCTTCTACTGAAAGAGTTTTACAGACATCCTACCACAGTGATATAATCATAGCCATGTTCACAGCAGCACAATTCACAGTAACTAAATCTTGGCAGCAGTCAATAAATGAATGGATAAAGAATGTGTGGCATTTATATACAATGGAGTATTACTCTGCCATAAAGATTAAACTTGAGCCGGGCGTGGTGGCACACACTTGTAATCCCAGCACTCTGGAGGCTGAGGCAGGAGGATCGATCACTGTGAGTTCAAGGCCAGTGTGGGCTACATAGTGAGTTCAGGTCAGTCTAAACTGCATAGTGAGGCCCTGTCTCAAAAAAACAAAAAAAGATTAAACTTGAGTCATTCACAGGAAAATGGATGTTCCTTGAGTCCATAATGGTAAGTGAAGTAAAGCAGACACACAGTGTAAATATCACGTTTTTTCTTATATGAGAACTCAATTTATAATTTATAATTATAATTTATTTCTTATATGAGAACTCAATTTATAATTTAAAATGCACAGTAAAAGGTAAAAAAGGAAAAAGGAGAAAAGTTATCCTAACTCAACATGGACACTCTATCTAATAGTGTACCTTGATTTAGTAAAATTGTCTTATATGTAGTATAGGTTCTTTGGCCTGGCTGTTAATCTGCATGTATGATAATTTTATAAGAACTTAAAAAATAAATAAGTGAATCTTATGGGGCAAAAAGATGGGGTGGAGGAGAAGGAAAAAAAGAATTGAGATGTGTTATGTACATGTACCAATTCCCCACAATAAATGTACTCATTATACACTGGAAACATGTACTAATAAAAAACCCACAGATGTGACACACAGACAGGAGCCATTCCTACTCTGGTGACCAATAATACTGTGTTTAATCATGAAATCAGGATTTCATGATAAATATTTTACTTAGATGACAACTGCATAGTTAGCTAAAAGCATCTAGTGCTTCTCCAGAGCTCTCCTCCTTGACTTTAATCTCAGAAATTCTATCCACAAATTTAAGGATTTCAGCACCAAGATTCAACATTTTGTAAGACTTAAAGTCTCACTTTTATTCTGTGGAGCATGAACAGCTGAAAGGCCTTCACGATGCTGAGCCCTAAAGCTTGGCGAGGCACCAGGAGCTTGTCAGACAGCAAGAGTCACCCAGGAAGGAACACACCAGGCAAGTTGGTAAACAGACCTTTATTAGTCTGGCCAGACGGCACTCCCAGAGCCAAGTAGCTCAGAGAGGCAACTGGTCAGAGTCAGAGGCTATTTTATAAAGGGCTATGCATGGAGTTAACACTCAAAACTTACAGGAAGGGGACAAAGGCAAGTGGTCAGTTGATCCGAGCTGATGGTCATCAATCATGTACTTGACTGTTATGTACTAATGGTCAGCAGATCCATTGTCCATTGTTTTATAGATTGTGGCGTTCAGAACATTCAGTTATGGGCAAACAAGGAGCAGAGTGATTTACTTTGGGTCTCTATGTTTGGTACAGTTTCTCTCTAGTTTCCCAGAATTCCCAAGTAGTTACCTATTAATTCACAATTAATCATTACTTATCCTATAAGGGGGGGCAACAGTCTCTGGGTCACTTGCTGGTCAACATGGAGTCGCTCTAGTTCAGTCAGGTCTCACAACTGCATTTCTAGAAAACCAACCACTTTATAGATGCACCTGCTCTATTCATGATCCCAAAGGACCTTCTGTAAGGACACATTGGCGTTCTGTTTCACCACAGTCAGACTGCCACCCTGGCTCCATTCTCCTGCTTGAAGTTGGAGACTTGTGCTTAGAGCTGAGTTATTTCCTGTTCTAGCTTTATGACATGATTTAAAGCCAGTTTGGTCATTACTGGCAGGTTCATGCCCCACCTTGTTGTACCACTGGTCCCAGGTCGTAGCAGTCTCTCTCCTTTGTCATTGCTTCTAACTTCTGCTCATTTATCTTCACCATTTCTGTTTTAGTTTCACAGAAGTTCTGAACTTCATTAAACTTAGAATGTTTATCTTTCAGTGCTTCCTAACTTAATCGTCTGTCTCTCAGGGACACTCCATGAGCTGCATAGTCTGTGCTTGGACTTGCTGTAGGAAATGCTAGAGAGATGCACACCTCTGTGTCACCCATCCTCCCTGTGGCTGGAAACTCTGGCCCCTCCAGTTCTGAGTAGGTGGAACAAAGGAAAGATACCTGTGGGAGATGGATGTGCTGGTGGTCGCTCACGATGGTGGAGTCAGATAGGGCAATTCCACTGGTCTTCCTCATCTTCCTCTTTATCCAGGAGGTCTCCAGCCCCTATCAGGTCTTCAAAAAAATGGCTGCTGACATTTCAGGCCCCAGGGCAGGGAAGCCATGGTTCAGCCCCAGTGAGTGCCTGGAGGTTTCCTTTGGATAAATTCTTTCACTCTTGTCCTCCTTCTACAGGCTAAAGTTCTTGGTTTTCAGAAACTCTTTAAAGGAGAATGGGACTTGTCTCTCCAAAGTATTCAAGTTTGTCATCATCTGTAATGATAAGGCTCTGTACCTGCAACAGTGGGGGTGCAACTGAGTGGCCCAGGTAGCCTAGCATCAGCCAGGTGTGTGTACCCCTGGGGGCCCAGCCACTGCCTCTCTGGTCCTCCAGCTGCTTCCCTTGATTGCAGTGCTCTTTTAAGCTGCTGAAACACTTGAGCTTTGGTTTTACATAATAGAAAAGTATCTATCTCCCCGATTTTACCAGTTTCTACTGGTCTTAAGCTTATGTGTGCTCAGATCCTTAGCCTCCTCTCAAGCCACTCTATAAGGCAGGAGGGCTGGCTTCTGCAGACTGTTTCTCAGGCTCCAGCATTAGTTGTCTTCCATCTGGCTTTGGACAATAGGAAGCACTAGTGAGAGAATAGCATGATTTTTCTCACCTTCCTTCAGTGTCTTGGATGGCATCCCCAATGGTTGTTGCTCCTTTTCTAGAGCAACACATGTTCAGCTTATTCTGTCTTCCTAACTCCTGGGCTTACCAGGCTGCTTCGCCTCATGACAAGACCACTAACAATGGAGCTAGCTGACTATGGACTGAAACCTCTGAAACCCGGAGCCCAAATAAACCTTTCCTCCTTTAAGCTGATTTTCTCAGGTACTTTCTCAGTGAAGAAAAGCTAATACAACCTTGGTTTTGCTTCTGGGAATTCTCTTCATTATCTTCCATGGAAATATCTGAAGGGTGATGGGGAGTATCTGAGGTTATGTGGATTTTCAAGCCTGCTTCCTTCTCATGGTGAACTGAGAGCTGCTTTAATGCCTTCACTAGTCATTCCCCAGACTTGTTCTCTTTGGAAATACAATTTTTTAAAGAAACTTAATAGGCTAAGGAGCCTTTCTTGAGGTGACCTAGCTAGTAGCAGTGTGATGCTGTCAGGATTGAGTGGAAGGACCATATTTTAATGTGATCTTTGCCACAAGGTGGTGAACTAACATAATAAGCCACTGTTGTTCTTTTCTCTCTCTCTTCTTTCCTATTTGAGATCTAAAAGTAGTCTACTGTAAGACTCCACAGTTCTCTAGTTTCTTCCTTTTTTTTTTTCCTTGTGAACTGCCAATACTTGGCAGCCACAGTAGCCAACATACATTAACAGTTTGGTTTTCTCTAACTGCTTCTCTTGGAGCTGACAGATCAGTTAGCATATGGCCTACCTATTAAGTTATTAAAAGTGAACCCTATTGAAAAATGTTTTGCCCTGGTATAGTATGACATGGATTGACATCTTTTCTGCTTCTGGCAACAGTTTCCTTTTTTCCCACAAGTGGATTTCCAAGTCAGTGCCAAGTCAGTGGCTTAACACAATAAACATATTACTATAGTTCATTTCTCATTCCATAGTGCAATATAGGTATGAGGGTGGAAGGGAGTAACTCTTTCCTGTAGTCAAGCAGCATCTAAACTCACAGAAATTTCATTATCTTCAAGGGATAACTTCCAATGTTTTCCTTAGCATCAACATCTAGCCAGCAGCTACCGGGACATAATACAGAAGACCTCGAAGGATGCTTTAGGAGCCAAGCCTGTTTCAGTCACTTGGATAGAATATCTAACACCTCCAACTTAAAGGAGGAAAGCTTTATTTGGCTCACAGTTTCCAGTGGGCTCATTCTAAAACTGGCTGGCACCCAAGGTAGAAACGGCATGGTGAAAGGGTATGGTGGAGGATAGCTGCTTCCTCCATAGTAGCCAGAGAGCATACAGAGAAGGGAGGAAGACAAGGACAAGAATATGCTTTTCTACAAAAGGGAAGGGTAAGTGAGAGGGGTAGGGAAAAGATGGGAATGGAATTAACATGAGGAAAAGAAATCGTTGGAAACAAAGTCTTTGTAGATAGGGAGAGATGGACCTGATGAAGGGAGAGCAGGGGAATGGGAAAAAATAAGAACCAAGATGAATTATGTAAAGGTGAAAATTTCCAGTGATGAATGTCATTACACTGTATACCTTAAATGCACACACACACACACACACACACACACACACACACACAGAGAGAGAGAGAGAGAGAGAGAGAGAGAATATGCTTTTTTCCAGGTCAGGCCCACAGAGACCCACTCCCAACCAAGTCTCCAAACACATGAGACTTTTGGGGGACATTTTAGAGCTACATCATAAAAAGGCTTATGAATACCATGTCATTTCTGCACACATTTTATTTGCCAGAAGTCAATTACAGGCAATACTAATCTCAGAGCACAATGTGAAATCTCATTTTATGTTTAAGAAGAAAATGAAATAGGTTTAATGAAAACCCAGCATCATCTCTATCCCAACATGGATACTATTAACTGGCTATATTTTTCAGCCAGTAATAATTGCAGGTAAGAATCATCATCAATGGATGTTAAAATCAGTGGGACAAAGTGTGATGAGGAACAAATACTACATAAGTTTTCAAAGTATCTCCACTTAGGACACCTAACTACTAAGAGAAACTTTATATTGGAGCAACCAGGTGCACACCACCATAACCCAGTAGTCAAAATTAAAATCACTGGTAATGAGATATAGCAGCCAGGTGATTCCTCAAATGATGTACTTAGGGCACACTGCATCACTTCTGAGGTATTCTATATGAAACACACAACCTAAATTTAGTCTTGAGAACATTAGACATGCCACTTTGAAAGTCTTTCTACAAAACGATTAGCCACTCATTTGAAATGTCAGTGTTATAAAAGACAAAGAAAGGACTGAGAAACTTTGTTATATGTAAACTAGTACCACTGTGGAAATTAGTATAGAGACTCCTCAAAAAACTAAAATTAGAAATTTCATTTGACCTAGTTATTCCCCTTCTAGGTATTTTCCTGAAACAATTGAAAATATCATATTACAGTGATACATGAGTTATGCTTGTAGCAGCACATATAGCTAAATCTTGGAAGCAGCCTACATGTCCATCAACAGATGAGTGCATAAATAAAATGTGGTACTTATACACAATGGAGTACTATTCTGCCATAAAGAAAGATGAACGAGTCAACTGTAGGATAACAGATGTACCTTAAGACCATACTGTTAATACTGCATGGTTTGTCTTATATGAGACACCCAATTTATAAATAAATAAAAAATAGGAAGTAGGGAGATAGATCTTTCTCAAATGGGAAGAGGATCAGAAGTGGAAGGAGGGGGAGGGAGGGAAGGGAAAGGGATGATGAAAAAAGGAATTAAAATGTGTGATATACATGTACCAACTCCACACAACAATGTAAACTTTACATACTGCAAACATGTACTAATAAAAAAGTTTCTATGAAAATATAATAAGTTCATGTAATATTTGACCCTGGACTGGATCTGGGACCATAAAAACATTACTGTGGTAATTAGTGAAATCTGAGTAAAGTTTATATATTAGTTAATATGCAAAGTTAATTTCCTGTTTTCATAATTGTACTATTTTTATGTAAGATGTGAACAGTTGAGAAGCTGCTGAGTATACAAGAACAGGTTTTTGTTTTGTGTTGATGAAGTATTTTATGTCTTTTTTATAGATCTGAACTTATTTTAAATGAAAGGTTTAAAAAGTTTATCTCCTAGTTTATTAAAGTTGCTTACATATTAAAATATCATCTGAATTAAAAAATAAATGGATTCTAAGTACCTCTCCACCAGCTTTCTCATCCGCTCTGCATTTTCTGTTCTGCTTCTCTGTAGTAGGCTGCTATGTTCCTTTGTCCTTAGTGCCAGGCTCCACAGCAACCAGATCTGAAAGGCAGAGCTATTTATACTTTAAATAGCATGTGTTTATATGCTCATTATGAAAAATTTCTGACAAATAAAAGAAAAATGTTCTGTGCTAATAACATCAATGTATTTTGATAGTTTACAATCATGCAAAAGTAAGGTCTCTTGAGAAGAGACTTTTAAAAAAATATTCACATAGGGCCAGGGATTTAGCTCAGCAGCACAGAACCTGCCTGGCAAGTGTGAGGTCCTGAGTTTGATGTCCAGTACCAACAAACAAACAAACAAAAAAATTCATATAAGAAAACTGCATGGGCTGGCAGTAGTCCTACATTCCATCTCTTCCAAAGTCACCACTGAGATACAACTCGTTCTTTAGATTAGATGTAGTCATAGGCTATTTCCTGGCAAGAAAGGATACTTCTTTACCCATTCCTCTTTCAGCAAAAGAATGGAAGCCATCTCTCAGATTTTAAAATGTCCTGAGGAGTAACATTCCCACATTGGGATACTTTGTGTATAAAGGATCATAGCAGTAGCTGTTGTTAGACCTCAGAGTTGTAAGAGACACAAGGTTCTCAAACTTTAACCAAAGTTTCCTGAACAGAAAGGGAGAATTATATCATTTAGGATGGTTTGGGCTATAAATTATAAAATTCACCTCAAGTTAGTTTAAATAATGAAGTTTGTTAACAGACTCCAGACTTTAGAAGGGGCTCTAGGCTTAATGCTATAAAGGCTTTACCCTATTTCTTCGATATTCTCTTGGTGTGCTCATCTTTTGTGTTCCAGCTTCATCTCCAGACTAAGGCGCTGTTAAGAAATGGGTTTCAGCAGCAAATGGGATACATTTATTTATTCATGGTATATAGTAAAACTTCCACATGTAAAACTTTCCACAGTAAAACTTCCATTTTCCCTTCAGTCCGAAGGGAAAGATTTTGTAGTATGGTCCTGTGCCCACTCCTCTACCAGTAACACTCCTCAGGGGAAAGGCATGCATGAATGAACGAGGTATGAGTTCTGAAAGCACTCACTGGCAAGGTGGGGAGATTACCACAAGTGTAGAGTAAGCAATTTATACTCCCAAAGCTGGAGGTAAGTTTGAAATCTTCTGAGTCTGAAGGAAGAGTGGACACCTAAAGAAACCAGGAGCGTTAACAGGGAAAGGAATGGGAGCAATAAAAGTTGAGATAGTAAATTCCTATCCTTTTGAGTTGAAAATGTTGATCCAACACAACCCTCAACAAGCAGGATATTTCTTTGACATCTCTTTCTCTCTCTTTTTAAAGGATGTGTTATAATTATTACACAAAACAGTATATAAGTGCTTCAGAAAATTGAAAATAGAACAACTATATGCAAGTACAATTCTACTTCTGAGTATATTTCCAAAATAATCGAAAACAAGTTCTTAAAGAGATATTGTCCCGCACACAAGCGTCATGGCACTATTCACAATAACAAAGAAGTGGAAGCAGTCCAACTTATCCATTAACAGGTGAGCGGATAAACCACATGTAGAACATATATACAATGGAATAGTATAAAAGGAAGGAAGTCCTACTGCATGCTAAATCCTGAGTACGCTGTGCTAAATGGAATAAGCTGATTACAAGGAGACAAATACTGTCTAGGTCCACTTATAGGAGGTACTTATATGAGTAGCTGCTCATCTAAGGATGATACCTTCTAAAACCTTCAATGGATGTCTGAAACTACAGATAATCTTGGTTTGGGTTTGGATCTTTTGGGGGTGGGGGTTGAGACAGGGTCTCACTATGTAGTTGAGACTGACCTGGAACTCACTATGTAGCCCTGGCTGGTCTCGAACTCACAGCAATCCTCCTGCCTCAGCCTCCCGAGTGCTGGGATTACAGGCATGTGCCACCAAGCCCGGCCTGCGTTTGAATCTTAAATGTTCCCCAAAAGCCCATATGCTAAAGGCTTGGTTGCCAGCCTGTGGCACTACTGGGACATGGTGGAATCTTTAAGAGGTTGGAGAGGAGTTGTGGAGTTAGATCCTTCAGGACATGTCCTTGAAGGGGATACTGGGAAACTGACTTCTTCCTCTCTCTTTGCTTACTTGGCTGTAATGAGGTGAATGGACCTTTCCTGGCACCCGTACTTCCCATGATGTACTATGCCACCACAGGCCCAAAGATACAGGGCCAAGCAACCATGGACTGAAATCTCTGAAACCATGAACCAAAATAAATCTTTCTTCCTTTTAGGTTGATTTTCTTAGATATTTTGTCACAGTAATGGAAAGAAAGCTAATTAACATAGCACTGAACTCTATACTGTAAATACTATATTTTCTCTATATATACAAAAAATTTAATGCGTCTATATCTTTTTTGTGGTTTTCATTTTTTTGTTTTTTGAGACAGGGTCTCACTGTGCAGTTAAGACTGATCTGGAACTCACTATGTAGCCCAGGCTGGTCTCGAACTCAGTGATCCTCCTGCCTCAGCCTCCCGAGTGCTGGAATTATAGGCCTGTGCCACCACACCCAGCAGTGCTTCTACATCTTAACTAAGCATTTATCATGCACTGTGGGGCTAACTTTTTCAATTTGCATTGTGACAGCAAAATATTGCATCATTTTCCTTCATACTATCACAGACAGAAGACTTATTCATACCATAGACTTTAATAACCACAGCAGTTAAGAAATTTCACCTTCCTATTTACTTAATTAATTTATTTATTTTTAAGGTACCGGGGATTGAACTCAGGACCTTGCACTTGTGAGGCAGGACCAGAACCACCGAGCTACATCCCTGGCCCTCACCTTCCTATTTAAAGGAAACACTTTATGGATTTTAGTGAATTATAAGAACTCCTCTACTAATTCACTATATATATATAT
>NW_022900932.1:39044711-39080058 GCF_012274545.1 Fukomys damarensis
TATATGTATACATTTTTTTTTTTTTGTACCAAGAATCGAACTTGGGTACTTGCGCTTGCAAGGCAGGAGCGAGGAGCGGAACCACTGAGCTAAATCCCCAGCCCAACTAGTTCATTTTAAACATAAATCATATTTAACAACAGTAAAAGGTATAGGAAAGGAGTAAAACTCACTTCAAATAATGCAAAAAAAACCCAAAAAACAAACAAACAAAAACCAACCTCAATAACAAAGGGCTCTTTTTTCTATTACTTAAAACATAAACAAAGAATACATATAGTTAAATAGAGCATGTGAATAAATATACTGTCCTAGAAATTCATCAGAAAAGACAAGGCAAGGTTTAGTTCATCATATATTCATATGGATATTGCTTTCTTATATGTACATATAAAATGTAAAATAAGTATTACAAATAACCATTGCATAGTTTTACTAATACAAGTAGCATCTATATTTCACAAATATATCATAAAAACCATATTCTTTTCCATTGGGAACAATTCTACATAATTTAGGGGAAAAATCATTGCACAATTTAATTATTAGGCTCAGTTTTCCACCTACAGGCTGGCTATGACACGCCAAAACATAACTCCATTTTTGCCTCTATCACAGCTAAAACCTCAGTGGTCTCATGATGCTATGACACTCTAAGGCAAGATTACACCAGGTGAAGACATTTTGATTCCTTGAGAACCAAGTAGTAAGAGAAAGGTTTCACCTGGGGAGGGATAAATTTCTAATGAACTTAATTTCATCAACCTACAATCTTCATAAGCATAAGTTCCTCAAAGTCCTAGGATTATCACCACCCTCTGAGTTATCAGTTACTCTCCATGAACTGAATAAAAGTGTGGCAAGTTCAGGGTGCTTTTGTTTTTGCTGCCCAGAGCAGCATTGATCAAGCCCTAAGCTTAGCTTCTTCTCTAAGTCTCCTTTCCTATCTTTACTCATTATTTCGACTTGTGCTGTTGTGGCTCACAGGAGACCAGAACTCACTGCAGGGGTTCTGGTAATGTCCTCTTTCCCTGTTCACTACAATTTTCAGTCACTTTCAGCTTTAAAAATCCCTTTCTTGCCTCAACTTAAAACTTCATGTACATTTCTTTTTTAAAAAATCCACGTACTCTAATTCTACATGGTGATATGTCTGTGTTGGGAATCTCTTCTTTGAGCTTTCTGGAAAATTGAGCACTCTAAAATAGACATCCTGTAGAATGCAGAAATTCTTGGCACTTAGCTATATACACATTGCCAGATGGAAAAGGCAGGGTACAGAAATCAGAAAACCCCCTTGTTTCCAGTAACAGAGGATTAATTAGTAAATAATGAAAATGCATGATTTAAAAAGTGACTGGAAGAGTTAATGTTTTAATTGGTGAAGTATTTATTGTAGAATACTAAGTTAAAAAAATGCGTGTAAATACTGACTATAAGTATAAAATAAATAGGCAACAATAATAATAGTGGAAATTTGGAATATGCATGTATGTATGAAACTCCTTCAAAAGAAACCAACCCAAAACAAAACAAAACAAAGAAACAAACAAACACAAAAGAAACCAATCAAGGGCCAGGGATTTAGCTCAGTGGTGCCATCACCTGCTTTGCAAGTGCAAGGTCCCCGGAACCACACACACACACACACACACACACACACAAAATCAAAATGTTAACAGTGCAAGTCTTCAGGTGACAGATTTTCTGGAAAAAATTTTCTTTGCACTTTCAATTTCCTTGTTTTCTGTGATCTGTCTAAAGGGTTAACTACAGGAAAAGTGAACTGAGTAAACAAAATGCACATGGGTTCCAAATTCTCACTTATGAAAGTATGAATTATTACCCCTTATTTTGGTTTCTATCTCCTCCATCTATTTTTTTAGTAATGTATTTTTAACAGTTAGGTCAATATAAAAATAAATACTTCTGTAAATATAAAAATAAAGATAGTTTCAAAACTAAGTTTTCCCACTGGTTTACCTCCTTAGCCATTTTTTATTTTATTACTAATTTAGAGCAAAATGAATCTTGGTTCTTATTTTTTCCCCATTCCACTGCCCTCCCTTCAACTCCTCCACCCCTCCCTATTTACAAAGGCTGTTTTCATTTTTTCCTTTTCTCATATTTTTTCCTTTCCCCTACTCCTCACACTTCCTCTTCTCCTTGAGACCTTTCCTTCCTGTTTCACATTGTCTATTATACATTTTAATTCTTATTTACATTTTCAGTTTCTCACACTGGAGACACTATTAGGTATTTACACGTCTGTCCTAATTATTTCATTTAAGAGTATGGCCTCAATGTGCATCCATTTAGCTATAAATGACTCCAGTTTTTCATTCTTTATGACAGAGTAGTATTGTTTTACATATAAAAAAAAATCTTTATCCAGTTTCCAGTTGATAGGCAATTGGGCTGTTTCCAAGTTTTAGCTATTACAAACTGTGCTGCTACAAACATGGGTGCACATATACGGCTGTGGAACAGCTGGGTCAAATGGGACCTCTAATCCTACTTTTGATTTCCATATTGATTCCATGGTGGTTGTACCAGTCTGCACTCCAACAGACAATGGAAAATTGATCCTTTTCCCCACAGCCCCATCAGCATTTGTTATTGCGTGATTTCTTGATAACAGCCATTATTTCTGGGGTGAGGTGGAATCTCAGTGTTGTTTTAATCTGCATCTCTCAAATGACCAGCGATGTTGAACATTTCTTCTTATATGTTTATTTGTTGCTTTTACTTCTTTGTCTGAGAAATGTCCGTCCATTTCAGATGCCCTTTTTTGTACTGGATCTTTAAATGGGGGAGGGCTGATGTTTTTAAGTTCTTTGTATATTCTAGATGGTAGCCCTTTGTCTGAGGAATAGCTGGTAAATTTTTTTTCCCCACATTATAGGTTGTATCTTAGGTCTGTTGGTTTCTCTTGCAGTGCAACTTTTCAGTAAGACGAGATCCCAGTTGTTGATTCTCTGTGCTAGTTCCCATGCTAGTGAAGATTTGTTCAGTCTTTTTCCTATGCCAATGTCTTCACGAGTTCTACTTAACCTATCTTCCAGCAAGTTTAGTGTTTCTGTTTTAATATTTGATCTTTGATCCACTTCTATTTTAATTCAGTGCATAGTGAAAGATATGGGTCTAGTTTTAATCTGTGGCAGCTGAAATGCAGTTTTTCCAGCACCATTTATTGAAAAGACTATCTACCCTCCAAGGAGGGTGGTTGATATGGTACCTGATTGTTTCCTTTAATTGCTCCGTAATAATGCTATCCTTCTGTTTCTGGCAAATAAAACTTTATACAAGCATAAATCATACGGAAATTCTAGGATTAGGTAGATTTTGTCCTTGGCATACACCGTATTTATCTAGTATAAGATGATGGAATGTCTTGAGACTGAGATAGTTCTGGGTTTGGACTACAAACCTTGATAAGACTCAAGTCCCCGAGTCCTACCTACAGAGCTTGCAATCTCCACTAGGATGTGCACAGGGCAGATCATCTGAAATGTGCAGCCTAAGAGCACCTGTCCTTCAGCAACTGGAGCTTGATCTTCACATTTTTATTTAGGTGATGTGCACAATAAGAACAGTGTTTCTGAATCCATTTTTCCTTCTTATTAAAGCATTGAATCAGTTACCGTACTTAATTTTTGTTGCAGGAAAATTTTTTGAGATAACTTTTTATATTACCCATAGTTTTTGATTATTCACTACTGCTTTTCTAAATAGTAAAGTTGGTGTTCTTCTTGCCTCATGGTTGTGTGTGTGTGTGTGTGTGTGTGTGTGTGTGTTGCTGGGGATCAGAGTCTCTACCACTTTCTGCACTACACCCTCAGCCCCATGTTTCAGGGACTTTGAAAAAAGAGGGCAGTAAGTGCTCTGAGCTGTTTGATTCTGAAAAAGCTCAAAATGATTAGATTTTATTAGGTATTCTGAGAAGAAGAGCCGAAAGGAAACACATTGAGGACAAAAAGAAGGAAGAAACGAGTCTTCATCACTAAAAAGTAGGTGACTCGGGTGAGAGTGCGGCAGATCAGGGCATGGCAAGGAGGACTGACAACAGAGTGTGACCTGTCAATCATGGAGAAATGGAAAAGAGGCGGGCCAACAGGGTATGACGTACCGTCCCAAAGAACTGTCACGGGGTGTAGCTCAGTGACGTCACACATGCCTCGGAAGTGCAAGGTCCAGAGTTTGATCCCCGGTATCAGAAAGAAAAAAGAGAACAAAGAGCTGTCAAATTATGAAATCAGGGAGCAGAACACTGACGCGTTGTCTGACATCAGGAGGGTCACTGTCTTCTTAACTCTTCCAGCAACCTGCTCTGCATGCAGGGTGTATTTTCCGTGCCTTCCTTTAGAGTTTCTCAGAGCACTTTCCTTCTTTTTATAGCACTTCTTTCTTCTTTTCAAAATATTACTTCTCCCTACTTTTGTTCCTGTAATACCTCTAATATCTGCAGCAAATATTAAACTTTCATGCTCATTGGGTGGTCTCATTCAATACTTTGAGCAAACAGCAAGAGACTGGAAAGGACCACTGGCCCCTACACTGTCCAGAAACAAGAAGATCGCGGAGGTTTTAAGCGCAGTGGCAAGAGGTGGAAGCCAGTACTCAGAGGGGATGTCTGTGTTGGGGTGTATCTTTTAAATTTTAGGGACAGGGACTCTAATCTCTCAAAGATCCTGCCACTGCAGGTCTTACAGAAGCTATACAGTGTCTCCATCTAGATATGCTTTCCTGGACATTGGCAGAATCATATAGATGGAAGAGAAATGACAGGACGAGCTTTTCTCATCCTTTAAAGCACTAGGGAAGACCCCAGAGCCCTGATTCAAGTCTTGGTAGGAAAGTCCCCAGATGTCTGTGTCATTTTCTGCCACTTCAGTGGAATCGTGCCGGGACTTGGCATTAAAATTAATTTAATTAGCTAATTAATTAAAATTACATTTTAATTAAATTTAAGGAAATAGAATAAGTGGCTGTTTCTTACTCATTTGAATTTATGCACATTCCTGAGCTTCTTTTTTCTCATTATATTGTAGATATCAAAACATTTATCTCTTAGGGTCATTACAAGGATTAAGCAAGGTGATATATAGGCATCCAGTAGAGGCCTTATATATATTTAGTAGTTGCTCTGTTGTCATTTGGTCTTTAAAAAAAATTATTTTTTCATTTCCTAAGAGGTGACTGCTAGAATGAGTGGCAGAATTTAGAGTCAGGACTTAGGGAGGCATAAAGCCTAATGTTTTAATAGTGATAATAAAGATAACTACTATTTACTAAGAACTTACTAGGGATTGGGCATTTTGCTCAATGGTAGAGCACTAACCTAGACCTGGGTTTGACCCCTAACATTGAAAAAAAGAAAATTTAAAAAAACCATTAGAGTAGATACTCCTGAGCTATATATCATGCCAGTAGTTCCTCAAACTAGTTCATAGAGTCCTCATCTTTTGATCTGTAGTGGAAAGCAAAGAAGAGACCAAGTAGTTCATGCTCAGGGCTGCCTCCTCTACTCCAGCCAGATCACTTTATTCTTATCTGTTTACTATACTAATCTTCCACATAACATTTCACTTGAAAACAAGTATGTTAAAAACAGGTCTGAACATTTCTGTAATAATGTTTCATGCCTAGTAACACACACACACACACACACACACACACACACACTGGATTAAGATGGCAACATAAACCCAAGTTCATCTAGCCTTTTTCTGATTGAAATCATAAACTAAATTAAAAGAGCTATCTCTATAGACACACACACACACACACACACACACACACACACACTCATACAGACAGATTTTTGAAAATCATGCTGATTTACAAGATGAACTGCTTTAATTGGACCAGAAATTCTGGGGAAAGAGCTGAAAGAAACAGAATTGGCACAGTAATGAAGAACGAAATCACTGCTCAAAATTCATGAAGGGGATGCCTGAAAAAATTGAGAGAGACTTCAGTATTGTTCCAAACTTTGGGGGAAATGGATATAGGGACTAGGAGGCAGCCTTCAATCAATATCAGTTAATTCTGTAATACTGCAATAATAGAAACAACCAAGCAGTTCGTCCTTTATCCCTCTACGGTGCTATACAGCAAATAGCACAAGCAATTCCATTGAACAGTAACACTTGGTAGTATTGAAGAGGCATGTGAACACCAAAAGGAAATGAGAGTTCCTGTGCTCAGTTACGCTACTGACCCAAGGGGACAGGGATTTAGCTCAGTTGTGCCACCACTTACCTTGCAAGCACAAGGTCCCAAGTTTGATCCCGGCACCAAAAAAAAAAAAAAAAAAAAAAATAGACCCACTCAGCCTGGTAATGTGTCCAACTCTCCTACTCCCTCATCCCCTGAACCACAGCAAATGGAACACAGAAAAAAAAAAAAAAGCACTAAAAGACAGATTAACAGGAAAATGAAAATGCAGATTTAAGGACATGATCAAGAATCACTAAACATTTGAGAAAAATTGAAGACTTCCAGAAGAAGAGAATGGTGGAAATGGAAGTGATGGAATATTCAAAACAATAACAGGATAAATCTCATGACCTATTAAAGACATGAAACTTGCAGTGAAAGGTCCCATGAATATGACTTAAAATGAATTGAAAACAAAATTTAAAAAGCTGGATCACACCTAGATACTTGCTTTAAAATTTCAGAAAACTAAGGATAAAGCGAAAACTTCTAATATTTCTAAAACAAAACAAAAGAAAAATAGATGACTTAAGAAAGAAATGAAAGCTTTGAAGACAGTGCAGCAATATTCTCAAGATAAAACATAAAATGAACAGTTTTAAACATGCCAAGATCTGGAGATTTAACTTCCATAAACACCATTGCAATAAAACAACTAAATAGTATCAAAGGACCTTTGATCTTTACAACCTTGAGTGTAAGACGGAAAATGAAAGTTATTTAAAACTCATAGCCAGGTGTGGTGGTGCACACCTGTGATCCCAGCACTCAGGAGGCTGAGATAGGAGGATACTCTTGATTTGAAGGCCAGCCTGGGCTATATAGTGAAACACTGTCTCAAAAAACCAAATCAAACCAAACCAAACCAAAACCGAAATCCCAGTTACAGCTGAATTCCAAGGGTGGTGGTGATATTATGAAGGCTTATAGGACACACATGTGTAAATACTGTAAGTTTCTCTGGTGTGATAAACTAAAAGTGTAAATAAGTGTCAAAATATATAATTGATATTTTGTAATAGGAAGAAAAGGTCTAAAGGTATTGGACAAATGGGAGCAGTGGGGAAAGGTAAAAAGGGAAAGAAAAAATGAGAAAGGGGAAAAAATGGAAACAAAGTCTGTAAATAGGGAAGAGTGGAGTGGGGAAGGGAGGCAGGGGAATGGGGAAAAAATAAGAACCAAGATACGTCATGTAAAGGTACAAGATCCCAATGGTGAATGTAACTATTTTATATCTAAAATGTACCAATAAAAAAATATATAAAAAACAAAACAAAAAACCTGGAGATGGCCCTGAGACCATTCTAAGAGAGAGAAAATTATGAAGGCTCCGCTGGTTCCACTGGGCTGCCAAAAGGAGGGACCAGTAATGAAGTACAACCTTTGTTTCAACATTAATAAGTTTTCTGAAGGACAAAGGTAGGTCCCCAGTTAATACGTAGAATGATAAATCTATCTGTATAAATTGAGACAGATGAATTTGGGGAAGGATGGAGGGAAGGTGAGAAGCTTGGAGTGAAATGGGTCTGTGCACCATGGCTAGAGCCTGTAACCTGTAGAGAACAGAGGCTAGGAAAGAGTGGTTCCCTTTAGATAGGCTGGCTGAAAGGTATGTCATTAAAACACATCAAAACAACATTTCTTAACTGTTTATCTTGAGCAAACTGTGCGTAGGGAAAAGCTGCAAAATATTATAGTTTCCATTTTTCTCTTACCCAGCTTCCCTAAAATGTTACCATCTTTTATAATCACGATAGTGTTACAAGAACGAGGAAATCAGCACTGGTTTAATGCTATTTAGTTCAGACTTAATTTAAATGTCATCAGTTTTTCCATTTTTGTTCTTTTTCTGTTTCAGAATACTATTCAGAATCCTAAATGACATTTAGTTTCTTTCTTCTGAATTTCCTATCTGCAATAGTTCCTCAGTTCATGCTTGTCTTTCATGACCTTGTCATCTTTAAACAGTACCTGATCAGTCATTTTGTTGAATTTCTTTCAAAGTGGATTTTCTCATGATTTGACCCAGTACATTTGGCAAGATATACCACAAAAATGATAATGTGTCCCTACTGCATTACAGAGCATAGGATTCATGATGTTTTATTACTGGTGCTGTTGAGCTATTACTTAAGGAAGTTTCTGCCATTCTCCTCTGTAATTATTTTTTATTTGGATAGTTATATATCTGTGGGAGATAATTTGATATGCAGTCTGTTTCTCCATAAATGTTAGCTAATTTAGGAGCCTAAATATATTGTCTGCTGCACTTATCGCTGTGATATTTACTTAATGATTTTCTATGTGTCTCTTTCCTTCTACACTGATTAACTGCAACTCTATTGTAAGGAAGAGCTACCCTCCTCTTATTTACTAAATCAATTATGCATTTATTTATATTCTTATTTGGTACTGGGGACAGAGCTCTGGACCTTGCACCTTTGAGATAAGCAGCAGAACCACTGAGCTAAATCCCTGGCCCTCGATTATTTATTTTTAACTACATGGTGCCAGGGATATTTCTTTTGCCATATGAACTATAATTATATAATGCGATTATTATTCATTTTGCTGTTCAGATCGTTCCAGGTTCTGTCATTAGAAGACTCTTTATGTTGATTCCTATGTATCTTTGACAGATCTCACGTCTTTTGCCTCACCACAAGATGTTCAGGCTCATCTTGCTCTCTTCCTGCTCTTGTTGAGATTAATCAATTTTACAAGGAATCCTGGCCCCTTTTATTGGAGAATGGTATTCAGAAACCAAAACTTGAATCTAAGTATGCTTATTACTTTTGGGAAATGTTGGCTCCTAGGCTGTTTCAAACATGTATGAATATATACTGACCCATGCATGTATACTTATCAATATTTCTGTATCTATCTGTGTATAGATGTTAAAAACAATGAGTTCATACTAATACACTGGACTCCAAATCCAACAATACAGGGTTCATTTAACTGGGCTTTTAAAGACAGTAATGTCTAAAGCTAAGTGTCTGGTTTATGTACTCTCTCCATCATCAGTCTTTTCATTGTGACTGCTACACAAACAGCTGAGTATGTAAAGGAAAAGGGGACCTGTCTGGTGCAACACAGTGCAGGATAAGGATACAAGATTATGATATCACCTATACACTAAAGTAATTCGGTGGAAGCAGCAGGTCTGAACCAAGGATGAGTAGGAAAAATGCAAGGTCTCCACTGGGGATAGATAGTATGTTTTGCCATTTCTACTGTACTTTCTGTTCCAATGGCAGACATCAACAGATGATTACCACACACTGACTGACTGAGCCAGGACATGGCTCCAAATTCTCAAACTTGCATTCAGGCAGCCCCTACCTATCAACTAGAGTTCACATTTCAGGTAACACTTATCCCCAAGTAAAGAAATGAGCAGCTGACATAAAACATATTATTTGGGTGAAGAAGAGCATCATTAGAATTTTGTAAAAAGTACAGAAAAAAACCTGATATAACATGGTAAATGAGCACCAAATATTATATCATGTAAGACCAGTTTGTAGGGTCCAGTTCACCATACAAAACGTAGTGTCATCTGGTGGTTTGTTGTTCACGTTGGCTTAAATATTAGGCAGACTTTTGCCTGGCTGAGATTCCCAAGACAGGACAGTGATTCCACGTATCTCCATTAGTCGGCACTTGGCTCAATCACTCATTCCATGGGATTGGACAGAATAATACTGAGGACACAGGACTACCCTCCACATTCCTACTTATCAAGGTGGAGTTGCTGCTGTTGCCCTCCCTGCTGGGATTTCCCCTTCCATTACAAGCCCCCTTTTGTCCAACTCTTGCTCACCCCGACGGAAGAATAGTACTGAGTGGAGAAAGGGAGCTAATCGCCAGTTAGGTTATTTATGAACTCACATTATGGTGAGGGCTTACTATACTTTATGAGAATAGCCAGCAGACAGCTAGAGCATGAACTAAAGATATATAACAGGGACAATCATGATGCAGGCATAGAGAAGATAATAGAGAAGGCTGGTCTTGTGGAGGGGTTACAAGGATAATGTTCACTCCGTCTCAGAAAAAGGATAATGAATACAGTATAGAGATCTTTTTTTCTAAAAATCAGATTGACAAGAAAAAAAAACCTCACAATACAGTATTAAGTACAAGTAATTTGGCAAAAAACCTGTGTATATAGTTCGGTCCTTAAATGAAATGAGTTCTCTTTCATGTTGTATGCCCACTGCTATGCATGGTGAGGACACAGCAGAAAACAGGAATGAATACAGGGTTTCTGCCCTCATAGGGCTTACTACATAACATGATAGATAGTTGAAACCAAAACAAAGATGAGCCTATAGGGAACCAATTTACATTCATGAGGCTAACAGTAGCCTTACTTATAAAATAGAATTATCAATTTATTCAGCTATATTCAAGGTCTTAAAATAGTAGGAATTCTGGATTGCAAGGGATATTGAATGATTTATGTGGCATTTTTAGGAAAGAAATTTGAGAAAATGGTTAGTAGACAAGTGAACAACTGTATTTCTTTGATGAAAAAATAAGGGCTATCTATAGATTTTATTAACAGTGGAATTCAATGAAGCACAATACTTTCTATCTTCTGACCTGGGAAATGTTTCTATCTCTTGGATGAAGATTTAGGTGACACTCAAGTATGTATTATCATGTACACATTGCCAAAGCATCTCTTAGAGTGATAAAATTTGAAGACTGCTTATCTTAATATTAATATTAGGTCAATTTACTATCTTCAATGTCAGAAAGATCTTTTCCTATATTTTAAATGAGTAGTGAAATAATAATAGTGACTATACATAAAGAATATTTACTTTGGGCCAGTGATTTAGCTAAGTGGTTCTGCTGCCTACCTCACGAGCACAAGGTCCCAAGTTCAATCTCCAGTACCAAAAAAAAAAAAGGATTTACTTTGTGCCAGGCACTTTACATTTATTAAATCATTAGATCTGCAAAACAAATTTTCAAGGTAAGTATTACAGTTGCACAATCTCTTTTCCAAACTTTAGGGAACTAAATGTGTTTTCAAGGTGAGAATACTTTAAAATTAGAAAGGAATTGGAATTCTTTGGAGTATAACAAATATTTTGTAATTGAATAAGAGATTGTACACTGTAATAAAACACATTCATATTTCTGGAAAAAATGTATAAAAATTCACACAAAGACCATACATAATGCACTTTATTTACATAAATAAATTAGCAGATTTATCAGTAAGTGAAATTTGTTAGTATAAATTTGTTGGTAAATGAAAACATAGACCAAACATACTTAAAGTTTCTTATTTTTTCTGCTACTTTGATAGTGCTTCTCATTTTCAAGGACATTTTTATGTAAAAAATTGCTGATGAAAAGTGACCCACAACATATATACATGCAATAAATATTCATCAATTCTGGTTGCTTGAGAATCTTGGAAGAATGGTTACATTAATGTCACCATTGTTGACAAAATTAGGTTGCAATTGAACATATGTAGATGAACCAGAAAGTTTCTCAAGTAATGAAGAAGCATTAATACAGAGAGCTTTTTAAAACTTTTCCCAGTGTCATTTGTCTCCTTAACACAGGTTTCTGTCTAAGTAGTTTCTCTTTAATTGAGTAAACTGCCATGATCTCTTGTTTACTGATAAATGTACATTGTTCAAGGCCAGCAATTAACTGGTCACACATTTTCACCATTTGGTCTATAGAGATTTTTTTCATCTGGGCTCACAATGTCATCGTCATTACTGCTACTACCTTCATATTGATCTATGCCCAAGCCCATCTTAGCAATTTTCCTCTCACTCAAAGGATGCACAACAGGTGCATCACTGTCAATGTTCAGTATTTCTTCAATGTCAGCTTCTTCTAACTTATTTACACTTTCAGCTGATAAACTTTTGGCATAGGTAATGAGTTTTGATATCATTATCTTCTCATTAGAGTCCTTAAATCCTTCGAAAGCTTCATCAGCAAGTTCATTTTCAAACATCATTGCAGCCCACAGTCTGTGCCAAGCATTTGTTAATGTTGACTTATCAATATCATTCCAAGCATTAGCAACTGCATAGATGGCATCCTTAAGACTAAATTCTTTAAGGAAATCCTGGATTTTCAGGCCTCTGTTAACTGAAGCAAGCATGCTGTTCAAAAAAAAATGTTTATACTTGCTCTTCATGGAACGTAAAATTCCTTGGTCACAAGGCTGTATTATAGATGTCACATTAGAGGGAAGGTAAATGCTGAAGACATTACTTTTCACAAGAAGTTCTGGAGGAGGATGTGCAGAACAGTTGTCTAGAAATAGTAAAATTTTGCAATTGTCTGCCAGTCCAGCTTGTTTGCAATGAGCTCGTGCTGCTGGCACAAAGTACTTATTGAGCCAGTCAGAAAAGATTTCTCTTGTCACTGACGCTTTCTTGTTTGCATAGTAATGCACAGGTAAACTGCCTACATCTTTTAAACACTTTGGATTTAGGCTTTTTCCAATCACTGCCAATTTTATCTTGTGTGTTCCTGCAGCATTAGCACATCCAAGAACAGTTAATCTTTGCTTGGCATCCTTGAGGTCTGTTGGTACCCATTCATTAGCAATTGTTAAAGTTTTTCTAGGAACATAACACCAGTACAGAGCTGTTTCATCAGCATTGTAAATCTGTTCAGGGCTAAGGTTTTCATCAGATATTATCTTAGCAAATTCATCAATGTAATTTTCAGTAGTTTCATGATCAGAAGCTTTTTCACCATGCATTTTAAGATATTTGATACCATGACGCTTTTTAAATTTCTGCAGCCAGCCTTCTGAATACTCACACTCACTTTCAATGTTCAGTTCCTCATGGTATATTCTAGCTTGTTTCATGACCAACAAACCAGTCAGTGGCATATGTTTACTTCTTTGTTGTCGAATCCATTCAATCAGCACGCGGTCAAGATCTTCATTTTTGGCCCTATGCAATGTTTTTCTATTTTTCATTAGCTCTTGGTTATCACTGTCACTATAAAATTTTAGCAACTTATCTTTCTGCTTCCTCAAGTCGTATATGGTGGTGGTTCCCACACCATACTCTTCAGTAAGATGTCTCACGGACATACCAGCATCAAGCTTCTGCAATAACTCCACTTTCTGAGCTATTGACAAGGACAGGTGCTTCCTTTTCTTCCTTTCACTGTTACCCATAGGTATATCTTTAACTCTTTTGGACATTTTCCAATACAATTAATCCTCAAGACACAAAATGTCAGCAAATAACAGAGTCATGTGTGATGGATGGATCTGAATGCTAAGAAAACAGAGGCTCCTTGTTTGCTCATGGTAGGTTTTGTTGCCAAATAGTCCTGGTGCCAAATGTGTAAAACACTTTTGGGTTTCAGAGTGCTTTCTGTTTTTGTCTTATTTTGGAATTGCAGAGCAGAGATTGTGGACCTGTGTTAAAAATATCATTTTAATGATGAAAAGACTGAGGCTGAATTAGTGCTCAAGATTATTCAACTATTACATACCTTCTGCTTATTTTCAATCTCATAAAATTTGGTCATTTCACTGGATAGAATTTTTTTTTTTTTTTTTTGCAGTACCTGCCAAGATGATATGAGTTGGAATAGTTTTTTTAGCAAAGGAACCTGACGGTCTTGGCTGTGTGACTGACACAGGAGGTGAACCCCAAGCTTGATAACATAGAGATGTCTTAGCAAGATGTCAGAGATCTTAAAGTTATAGTCATTGAATACAGATTTCCCTTTCTATATCAAATCATCTGTTTGGTAGTTATTTGCATGGCTATTTATTACTCCTTCGTGAACAATAAAAAATACAGCCCTTCAGATAATGTGCCACAAATTTTTACTCATCTGAAAGGATTTTATTTGCTTGTTTTTAAACTGTGACTCAGAATTATTGTCAATCAAGTTCAGAATTGAAACACATTTTAGATATTCTAGTAAGATATTTCTTTTTACTTAATTTGCTGTTTGGGCCTTATTTCACAAACTGCTTTATAAATCCCTATTGGGAGCCAGCTTTTCTTCCTCATTTTTGTCATCCTTATTTTTAGACCTTCAACAAATGCCTGCTATATAACAAAACTCTAAAGACTTTTCATTCAATCCCAGGTCTCTGTATTTTCCCATTCGGTGCAAGACCAATCCTTTGCGTTGAGAGGTCTATAAAAATAAGTCAAGCACGGTTCCCAATTACCCAGAAGATTTTAAAATCCAGTAAATAAAAATGTGAGAAATGTATAAAAACTAACAAGAGAGAAAGATATCATATTTGTTTGTTGGGTTAGAATATACATTATTTTTTCTATATTGCCCTTTCCCATTAGATTGTAATAATAAAGTACCACCCCTTATTTGGTACATTTTGTGTGTCACAGTGTCACACAGAGAAGCTAACATTAAGAAGCATCACACTCAATAGTTACCTTGACCTTGCCCAGTATCCAAACTTCAATGTGACAGACTGTCAGCCACCTATCTGGTCAGCCATGAAATCCTACTTGTTTCTTAATATTCTCTTACTTTCATTTCTAGCAAACTTTCTGCATTACTATCTCTCCCTTCATTATAGTCCTTTCTCCTACATAAAAGAAAAGAATCTTCATTTTCCTGCCCATTAAAGAAATAATTCAAATTATTTGTTTTGGGGAAACATCCTTCAGTAATTAAAGCACATAAAACCCATTAATGAGTAACCAAGAGGTGGAGGGTAAGGATGAAGAGGATAAAAAAGAATTAAGGTGTGTTATGTACATGTACCAATTCCCCACAAGGAATGTAATCATTATGTACTGCAAAAACATACTAATAAAAAGAAGTTGAAAAAATGCTTAATGCTGTCTTTCTTAAACATTTCTGTAAATGGTAAAGTGTTGCTTTAGAACCAAGGTATTTTGGGATACTCTGAATTAGAACAGGCAGCAGAGATGACTCTGATTCTTCCGTTTTGGGAGTATGCAATTTGCTTTACAGAGTGTCCCATAATAGCAAAACAAAGTTTAAAAAATGAAAAAAAAAATTTGGGGGGGCTACCAGGGATCAAATTCGGATCTTTGCACTTGCGAGGTAGGAGGCAGAACCACTGAGCTAAATCCCTGGCCCCTGAAAAATATTTTTTAAAGAAACAGTTCTTTTTGGCTGTTTTTAAAAAAATACTATTCATCCTATGACTTGTCATTAGTCAGTAAGAAAAGTACCTCCAAAGAGCCTAAACAGTAGTAATAGCAATCCTGATTTACTTATTAGTATGACCATGTTTTAGGAACAGCAAATTCTTCAAGGTGCACTCATGAAACCCATACATAAAATTTTTTAAGATTTATTTCATGGGGGCTGGGAATATAGTTTAGTAGGAGACCACTCTCCCAGCATGTGTGAAGCCCTGGGTTCGATCTCTAGCACACAAAAAACAATTGGTTATATCGTGTGTGTTCATATTCTGCTTCTGCTACTAATGTTGAGTAATTGAACATGTTAATTAATTTTTCATGGTCTTCATTTTCCTCCCTTTTAAATAAAAAAGTCCAACCAGATCATTTGTAGGTTGCTTTATATTTCTAATATGCTATACTTTTGTGACTTAAGACTTAGGAGTCTTAGATGACTAAAAAAAAAAAAAAAACTAAAAATACATTTTTCTTACCTTCTTATTTTTTTTCTGCCCTTCTTCTTTTATCCTTTCCTTCCTTCTTCTAATATTATGAAAGACTTGTGTGCATATAGCAGAGACTACATTTTTTTAGGATTTAATGAAATTGATCTTATTATTTTATAATTCATTAGTGATTTTTGGCTTTCCTTAACCAAAAATAAAGAGACTATTCGTGAGACCATTATTTCTCCAAGTAATCTCAAAAGCAGACACTAAAGATAATATTTTCTAAAATAACAAAGGTCATATTAACATAATACTTCTTTCTGAGGAAGTTAGAAAGCTGAAACAGTTAATCAGATATAAAATTCTGGAATTACACGGACACACAGGAGTCTGAGATGGTTGTTGAAGAATGTATATGTGCAGTCCACTTACACCACCTTGTGCTATTTCCAAGCCAATGTAATCCATGATCTATAAATAGTGCCCTTTTGATTTTAAGTAGTTCTGTTTTGGTAATTCTGAATGGATAATCCAGTCCATGGCAATATCATCCTGAACGCACCCGATCTTGTCTGAATGCATGATCCAGGGGGTGACGTGGTTTTTCCTATCTGCAGTATTAATGTACAGTGAGGAAAAATTTTGAAATGTTAGTGCTGTGCTTTTCTTTCTTGCCCCCAATATTGCTGCAGAGGCATTTGTACTGACTTGTGGAGAACTGAGATTATTATATCAGTGGTACAAAGACAAAGAAATAGTATTTATTTGAATGACTTTTCTAAGAAGAGAAGAGTAAGTAGGGAACCTGGTGGAGAGATGGTCATCGGCCAGTTTTGGAGAACTATCTATAAGCCAATTCACCTCTTAACATTGGAATAAACATGCCACTTTGGGTAGAGGAGCCACAGGTGCTGTTGTCATCACTGTCAGGTCATTATAGTCATCTAGAGTAGGCCTCTTAGCTCACCCAGGTGAAGGATGTCCACTTGTACCCTAAGGCTTTCCTAAGTTTCTACCTGAATCTTCTCTGTAAATAGTCTAAGATGCTCATGATCCTTTTAAAAATAGTGTGAGTTCCTTCACTATTAGAGCATGCCAAAGATGAATTAGAATGAAAGCCACAGTTCTGGCAATTATAACGGTCTGGATGGTGGAAAACCTCTACTTGGTTTGTATTTATGTATACATACATGTACACTAAAACAACAACAACAACAACAAAATACCAAGGTGTTAAGATTAATTAAAATGGTATATAGCCGGGCGTGGTGGCACACGCCTGTAATCCCAGCACTCGGGAGGCTGAGGCAGGAGGATTGCTGTGAGTTCGAGACCAGCCTGGGCTACAAAGTGAGTTCCAGGTCAGTCTCAACTACATAGTGAGACCCCGTCTCAAAAAATTAAAAAAAAAAAAGGTATATAAGAAAACCTATTCATACATCTGAGCAATGAACTTTTATTGACTATCTAATATAAACTGTAAATATTTAGTTCATATTTTGAAACCAGATTCGGTGTTAGATACTGAGGATGAAAAAAAAAAAAAGAAAAGAAAAGAAAAAAGAGGGAGAGAGATACTCTCACTGCTTTCAAGGAGTTACAACGATGCTGGAGTGCTATGATATCTGTAAGACTTTATTCACAGAACATATATTAATTGAGCAGCTTCTATGTGTTAGGCTCAGTTTTATTCTAGAGCTCTAGTAATGAACAAATTGGATTAAAGTCTTTGTTTTATAAACTGATACCATAATCAGGAAGACATAGCATATATAAGATAATTTCAGTTACCTTAAGTATTATGAAGAAAGTAAAATGGGCCAATTTGATAGGAGGTAACTGGCTGGGGAGTAAAGGGAACAACTTCAGGAAAGGCTGGTAAATAGCCTCTTTGAGGATAGTATAATTAAGAATAATGGAGCCAGGCATGGTGGCGCATGTCTGTAATCCCAGCACTCAAGAGGCTGAGGCAGGAGGATCACTTTAAATTTGAGGCTAGCCTGGGCTACATAGTGAGTTCAGGGCCTGCTTAAACTACAAAGGGAGACCCTGCCTCAAAACACCTCGCCCCAAATGGGAAGAAGTTAGTCATGCAAAAACATTTTGAAAAAAAAAAAAAAAAAAAAAGCACAGGAGCTCTCAGGCAAGCACTAGTTTATAGCAATATGTGTTCTAAAAATGGCTAATGATGCAGTCTGTGCAGGGTCAGGACTGGGGTGTCCTTCACTGAGGATGTGATGTAATTTCACACCCTGATGGAGTAAATGCTTAATAAATGAATGAATGTTCCTTCTCTCTGAAATAATACAGCTTTAAAATGTTCAGTACAAATTTAAAAAGAGCTCCAAATAAAAAGACCTCCCCTTTTGCACATCCAGTCCTACTTTCCAGAAGCAACCAATTTTATAATTTGTTTTTAGTTTTTGGCAGATACTACAGATATCTTTAAAATAAAATGCCCTTAATGTTATTTCTTCATGTATTAAGCATAGACTATTGTCTATTTATTTTGTACAATGATACACATTTATTTCAAGACAGTTATTTTTTCTCCCTCTATTGGTTACCTTACATCTTTAAGTATTAAACTTACAGATTTTTCTTCATTTCTATTTGTGTGTGTGTGTGTGTGTGTGTGTGTGTGTTTGTGTGCGAGCACGCGTGTTTACCTGTGCATATGTGTGTGTGGTGTTGTTAGGAATGGAACCCAAGGCTCATGCTAGGCAAACACTAGCACTGAGCTACAGCCAAGCTCTTCCTACTTTGACTCCTACTTTGTAAGACTGATATTTTATAGACATAGGCCTTTCTGTTGGTTATCTTTTTCTACTTTCTATTTATACCTTTGCAGGGCACAATCTCTGATCTTATAGAATTTAATTCCATCTTTTTTTTTAGCATATTGTAGAGATTCCTTGATGACCTAGTGTGTAGTTTCCTGTGTATTTTCTTTATCTGCCATTAAGCTGTACCTAGTCATACTGAAGTATGTACGCATTTACAGTTTTTGAAGCTTTTGTGTGTTCTTGCCTTTTCTTCATTGCTTCATGTCTTTCCATTGCTTGGAGTGCCTTTCTCCTGTACTTTACTGGCAAGTCTCATTGTTCATTTTAGCCTACTAGTTAAAAAACATTTTTCCTGGTAGATGTCATTTATTAAATAAAAATAGTAATTGAATATTGGTTATGTGTAAGACATAGCTATAACGTATGAAGGCTATAGTGGTCTAAGGCAGACACTCAGCTGGCATTCTAGTGACTTAATCAACAGACTTAATAAAAATGACCTCCACTGCTGGGCCTGGTGGCACCCACCTGCAACCCCAGTATTTCGGAGGCAGAGAGAGGGGGATGCCATGAATTTGAGGTCAGCCTCAGCGATAGAGTGAGTTCAAGAATAGCCTGAACTACATAGTGAGACCCCGTCTAAAAAAAAAAGCAAATAATCAGCATTATGAAATCTGCTGCATGCCTGGGATTGTACTAAATGACTTGGCTGTGTTATTTTAATTCTCTTAAGAACTTTATGAGACTTGCAGAAATTAAATATCCTTCCTGGGATCACTCCCTGGAGGCAGCTTATATGCAAATTAAAAGTCTGTGACTTTACAGCCACTACTGTTGTTTTGTTTGGTTTTATTTTAAGACAGAGTCTGCTGTGTAGTCCTGTCTGATCTTGAATTTACTATGTAGCCTGAAAATTGAGGCTATCCTCCTGCCCCAGGCTTCAAAGTGCTGGGATTATGAATGTGCACCACCATTCCTGACTTAGTGCCAGTACTTCTGTGCTACACTCGCTCTGCTCCAAGTACTCTATACTTCTACTACAGCATTTTTCACATTACTTCACAATTGTGTTTGTCTCAATTTTCTCAAGATGGTGTAGAACTAGTACCATTTTAAATGTACAGGAGAGAAGTTAATATATTATATACAAGGGTTCCTTTAAGACATGAGGGATTAAGTCTGTCTTGAAACCCCAGACTGAGAAAAGGTTGTTTTAGGCTTCTTAAGGGTAAAGACATCTGGCACACAGTAGTTATTTGATAATTTTTTGTTTGTTTGTTTGTTTTTGAGACAGGGTCTCACGAGGTAGTTGAGACTGACCAGGAATTCACTATGTAGCCCAGGCTGGTCTCCAACTCACAGCGATCCTCCTGACTCAGCTTCTCAAGTGCTGGGATTACAGACATGTGCCACCACGCCCGGCTGTTATTTGATAAATTTTTGAACCTGTATGCAATACTTTTTAATCAATAACATATAGTTTTCAAGATGAAAAACAAATGGCTTTAGTCCTACTATTGGAGGTGGCTTTCCAGGAGGATTTATGCACTCCAGTCCTTCCTTAATAGAATCCCAGGGGTATTGGATCTTAACTTTGGGAAGCAGCAGAATGCAGTGTTTAATTGTACAGGCCCTGGAACCAAACTTCCCAGGTTAGTACTGCAATTCCATTGTTTACTAATTAAGCAAATTTAAGCATGTTATTAAGTGCCAGGTTTTAGAATTACTATACTATTAATATTAACTGATTAATCTTCTTAACATCTTTATGAAGTACATACCTTTATTATTCCTTAATAGCTTTATGTCCTCATTTCTTCCTCTGTTAAGTAGGAATAATAACAACAAATCACTTTATAGTTGCTCTTAGAATGAAAATGGTTATAAATTGCATAGAATAGTATCTGGTACACAGAAAGTTAGCTATTAAAGTTCATCTTATTGTATTATGCTTTGTATTACTGCACTTTGTAGATATCGTGATTTTTTTTTAAACAAATTGAAGGTTTGTGGTAATACTATGTCAAAGAAGTCTACTGGTGGCATTTTTCCATCATTAAAATTTTTTCATTATTGTATGTTATGGTAATCTGTGATCAATGATCTTAACGTTACTACTGTCACTGTTTTTGGGCACCATGAATCTCACCTATATAAATGAACTTAAATTGATAAATGTTGTTTCTATTCTGGGTACTCCAATGACTGGTTGTTTTCTTTCTCTCTTCAAGCCTCCTTATTCTATGAGACACAACAATAATGAAATTAGGCTAAAAAAAATTTTTTTTTTTGGTATCAGGAATTGAGCTCAGGACTTGAGCTTGTGAGGCAGGTGTGGCACCACCAAGCTAAATCCCTGGTTCTAAGCCAATTTTAATAACCCTACAGAGACCCCTAAGTTTTCAAGTGAAAAGAAGAACAGCACATCTCTCACTTTAACTGAAAAGCTAGAAACGCTTAAGTACAGTGAGGAAGACATGTCACAAAATGAGACAGGCTGATGCTATGCCCCCTGCACCAGTGAGCCAAGTTACAAATGGAAGGGAAAAATTCTCAAAACAGGTAAAATTCACACGTTAGTGAACACATAAACTACAAGAAAGTGAAACAGTCTTATTGTGGACATGGAGAAAGATTCAGTGGTCTGGAGAGAAGATCAAACCAGCCACAATTTTCCTTATTGAAAGCCTAACTCACAGAAAGTCCCTAAAGTTCTTCAATTCTATGCTGAGAGAAGGAAGTAACCAAAGAGTCTGAAACTAGTAAAAGTTGGTTTATAAGGTTTCAGGAAAGATGCCATCTCCAAAACATAAAGTACAAGGTAAAAGAGCAATTGCTGCTGGAGAAGTTAGAGCAAGTTATCTAGATTGGCTAAGATCTGGGTGAAGCTGGTGACACTAAACAAATCATTCTCAGTGTAGACAAAACAGCCTTTATATCAGAAAATATGGAAGTCTTATAACCAGAGATGTGAATGCCTGGTTTCAAAACTTCAGAGGACAGGTTGAGTCTCTCACTAGAGGCTCACACGTAACTAGTGGCTTTAAGTTAAAGCCGGTGCTTATTTGTCATTTTGAAAACCTTAGGGTTCTTAAGAATTATACTAAATCTACTGTTTGAACAACAAGGTCTAAATGACAGTACATCTGCTTATATTGTGGTCTACTAAGTATTTCAAGCTAACTGTTAAGACTTACTGTTTAGAAAGAAATAGAAAAGATCTCTTTCCCAAAAAAATAAAGGATACTTTTTAAAAGGGGGGGTTCCTTTCCAAATATTACTGTTCATTGACAATGTACCCAAGAGTTCTGATAGAGACATACATTCATGTTTCCATGTCTGATGATACAACTTATAGCCCATGGATCAAAGAGTAATTTCACCTTCCTAGCTCTTACTATTTAAGAAATGCATTTTGTAAGGCGATAGCTGCCATAGATAGCGATTTCTTTGCTGGATCTGTACAAAACAAATTGAAAACCTTCTGGAAAGGATTCATGATTCTAGATTCTTTTAAGAACATTTATGACTTGCTGTAGGAAGTCAAAACATCTGAACAGGAGTTAAGAAGAAGATGATTCCAAGTTTTGATTTTGAGGGACTCAGGATTCAGTAGAGGAAGTCACTACAGATGTGGTAGAAATGGCTAGAGACCTAGAATTAGAAGTGGTATCTGGATTACCTGGTGTGATGGGGCACACCTGTAATCCCAGTACTTGGGGGGCAGAGGCAGGAGGATCACCATGACTTAGGGTTGAACAAAGAAAATGGCTTTTTGAGATAAAATTTACTCCTAGTGAATATGTTGTGAATGTTGCTGAAATGACAACAAAGGAATTAGAATATTACATAAATTTAGTTCCTAAAGTACTGGCAGAGTTTGAGAGAATTCAGTCTCATTTTGAAAGATGTTCTACTATGAGTAAAGTTCTATGAAACATTATTGTATGCTGCAAAGAAGTCATTTGTGAAAGGAAGAGTCAATTGATGTGGCAATTTTCATTCTTATTTTTAAAATTGTCACTTCACAGTGACCATCACCCTGATTAGTCAGCAGCCATCAATACTGAGACAAAACCCTCCACCAGCAAAAATATTACCACTCACCAAAA
Source organism: Fukomys damarensis (assembly GCF_012274545.1). Classification (NCBI taxonomy): domain Eukaryota; kingdom Metazoa; phylum Chordata; class Mammalia; order Rodentia; family Bathyergidae; genus Fukomys; species Fukomys damarensis. The sequence continues at coordinate 39,067,439 of NW_022900932.1, forward strand.
TCTCAGTTCATTATTAGCAACTTTTAGCAAGAAAGTATTTTTAAGAATTAAGGGATATACATTTTTAAAGACAATGCTATCACATACTTAGCAGATGACAGCATAGTGTAAACACAACTTTTATACTCATTGGGAAACCAAAAATTTTATGCAGCATTTTATTGTGGCATTTGCTTTTCTGTGGTGGTCTGGAATCAAATTCACAATACCAATAGAGGCGTAAGAAATCATCTTGATATAATTTAGAAAATGTTCACTTCAAAGACAAAGAATTTTCCAGTCACATTGGCTTTGTGTCTTTAAGGCAAAACCTAGTAGCTGATGCTGAAATGGGAAATGTAGGAAAAAAATACCTCTGAAATTGGTCTTCTGTTTTGTAGATACTCTGCCATCTCCCAAGTCCACATCACCATGTCTTGCTGGTATGACTATAGTAGGTTCCTAACTGGTCAAATAGCATCCTCGTTGGTGGCTTTTTTTCTCTTCTCCAGGAGATTAATCTTTTAAAAAGAGAGATGCAGATTGGATTCTACACTGTTTATCCTTAAAACAATCCAGTAGCATTTCAAAAAATCCTAATTATAATTTGGCTAAGGCTGAGGGTCTGGCCTTGGTGAGTCCTTCCAAATACACTCCTCCTCGTAGTCTCCCTAGCAGCCACATCAGCTTTTATTCACTGATCAATAAATATGTTCGCTTGCCATGTCCTTGTATTTATAGTCACTGAGGATCCATCAGTGGCCAACAGAAACACAGTTTTTATACTTACAGCACTTATACTTTATGAAGAGGAGAAACAACCAAAAAGTATAGTAATTATTAGTTGTAATAAGTATAAAAGTGTAATTAAAAATCTGCAAATAAATGTGAGGATCCACTTGAGATAAAACAGAATATTTTTTAAAAAAGCAATACTTCAGGTGATTTCCAAGGGAGGAAGAGAAAAGAGCAATCTAATGGATGGGGAAGAGAGAATTCACATAAAGAGAAGAACCCATGCAAAACTTCATACTTGCTGGAAAGAATGTGATGTTTCAGATACCCAGTGAAGTCCTGACATGCAGGACTCGAAAAGCCAAGATAGATGAAAAACTTATTCCTCCCCCCCATTTCTTCTTGTAGAAAATTTCAAAGTTATGTTTAAAATTTGAAAGAATGTATACCATTATACTTGCCTTCTAGATGCTCTATTTATTTGTTTACTTGCAGTAGTGAGGATTGAATACACTGAGTGCTGAGCTACATCTCCAGCACTTTTTGAGATAGAATCTTGTTAAGATGCTTAGGCTGGCCTTGGACTTAGTATTCTCCTGCCTAAGTGTCTAAATACGTAGGTGGAATTACAAGTATGTGTTACCATACCTGGCTTCTATTTTTTGTCAGATCCTTTGAAGATAAGTTGCAGACACTTTGTTGCTGAATAGATCAGCAAATATATTCTAAAAATAAAGAAATTCTACATAGTCACAAATTCATTGTTATATGCAAACAATTTAAAATGGATCCAGTAGCATTTAATGGGGTCCATATTTAAATTTCTCCAATTAGCTATCAAATGCCTTTTGGAGTTTTAAAAAAATTCTATGAACCAATTAAGATTCATGAATTTCAGCTGGGTGTGGTGGCACATGCCTGTAATCCCAGCATTTGGGAGGCTGAAGCAGGACTGCTTCCAGTTTGAGGCCAGCCTCGATTACATAGCGAGTTCAAAGCAGGCCTGAACTACACAGGGAGACACTATCTAAAAAAAAAAAAAAAAAAAAAAAAAAAAAAATTCTCGATTTTCATTTAGGGTTTTTCTCTTGATTAAAGTTGTCTTCTACTTTGTTTTGTTGTTCTGGTAATAACACTGACAATTTTGAAGGGCTTATTTTTTTTTCTTTCAACAGTACAGGGATTGAATGAACACAGGGCCTTTTGCACTGATGTATAAACCCAGATCTTTTTGTTTTTTATTTTAAAACAGGGTCTGGCTAAATTCCTAAATTGCCCAGAATGTGCTCAAACTTCTAATCCTCTTGCTTCAACCAGCCCTTTTAAAATTTTGTGCTGCGATTAGAGGTGGGTTGCCACACCTGACTCCAGGATATATGCAATGGTCTCTTTCTGTTTCCTCAGATTAGGTTCCTACTAAACATTTCTGGCACAAATATCTTTACTTGGTTAAGATATGTCTAATAAATACCTTCATTGTAAAATTACTTTTTGTTGACAATTAAGAAATAGTCTGTGGTGTGATTCTTCAGCATAGTGTTAATATCTTATTCTCCAACTACCTTTCAGTCAATATATATACATCTATTTTTTTTTAACTTGTTAAATTGAAAAAACAAACAGTTTCTTGTATCATGTGCTGATAACATTGATTACTTTTATGATCCTGGAATTTGAGGGAATTTTGCCTCACCAGCAAGCAAGCAAACAATTTTGCAGTGGACATCAGATGGGTGTCCTCTAATTCAATTCCGACACTATGTATTGGAAATAACATCAGATCAAACAAGTGGAGAGCTGTCCTGTAAGACCACCTCCACTTCAGACCTAGTTGCAAGTCTAGGTTCCCAGAATTTCTGAATTACCAGGTACAGTTAGGGTTCTTTAGACACTCTCTTTGGGTTTAATTTTGCTAGAGTGGTTCACAGAACACGGGGAAATGTGATACTTAAATTTATTAGTTTATTATAAAGGATATTTTCAAGGATACAAATAAGCAGCCAGATGAAGAGACCATGGGGTAAGGTCAGAAAGAGCCCCAAGCTCAGGAGCTTTTGTCCCTATGGAGTTGGAATGTGCCAACCTCCTCACATATGGTGAGCTGTTGTTCACCTTCTTACAAGCTTCCATGTATTCAGCTGTCTAAAAGCTCTCTGATAACTGTACCGTGTACCTAAAATGTACCAATTAACTCAATGAGAAAAAATATAAAAATAAAAGTTCTCGGAACCTTGTCCTTTCAGGATTTTACGGAAACTTCATTGCATAGGAATGACTGAGCACGGACAACCATAGAGAAATGTAATTGCACAAAGAGTATGATCTAATAAAGATTCTTCTTGGCCTTTCTGTGTAATATTCTTTCCTCCTGGACATTCCTCTGTTTGAAATAAGGGTCTTACAACTTACTACTAGAGAAGGAAAATCAGAGAATTTCTGTATAGCCAGCACTAAGACAGACCAGTGGGAGATTAGTTTCTATGTGCTATCTTGGGGAAGAGAAATTTTTGTTTCTATGGCCTGCCGTGGAGAGGGAGTGATAAGCCAGGAGCTATGGATTAGAAATCCAGATATATACATTATGTTACAGCATATGCATTGCTATGATAACTTTGAATTTATGAATTAGACACAGTAAGCGATTCACAATAACGAAATAGAATCATGACAACATACTGTAACAAGTTAATGTGAATGTGATATCTCTCTCTACTCATTCTTGTAACAATGTGAGATACAATGCTGACATGATGAAATGAAGCAAGGTGCATGGCATAGGCATCGTGATGTGGATTAGGCTGTTACTGACATTCTGACAACACTTATTTTGAGCACAACTGGTTGTGGGCTCACTTTGGAAAGTGACAATATGGATAAGATGAGACTACTGTATTTTTTGCTGCTTTTTTTTGGTTAACAGTACAAACAAGATTTATTTCTAAAAAGTCACTGGAAGGCTTTAAGCAAGGGCATAATAATCTTCATTTCAGATTAGTTTGGTAGCCCTATGATGAATAGCGTGGAGAGGTATAGGACCTGAATCATGAAGACCAGGGGGAGGCTGTGGTGGTCTGAACAATGAAATGATAAGGGAGTATTTAGTATTTAGTTCACTTAAAATCTGAAAACACACACTGATCCCTCCATCCCCATGTGAAACTAGAAAGGAAGTTAGGGCGAGGGGGATTCTGGGATTGGGAGTATAAAAATGGCCAAAGTATGTCATGTGCATATACAAATCTGCCAAAATGAAACCCATTAATCTCTATAACCAACAAAAAAGGGAAAAATTTGAAAAGGGAAATAAAATCCCTGAAAGTAAAAGAGATGCATTTGTTTAGGAACTTGATGAGACTGGTGAGGTAAAGGAAGATTCATAATGATTCTTTGCCTTGAAAAACCTAGTAGACAGTTTTGCCATTTTGTTCATTTTTTTCCCCCTTTGGTACCAGGGATTGAATTCAGGATCTTGCGAGGCAGGCATGGTGCCACTCAGCTAAATCCCCCCCCCCGCTTTTTTTTTTCTGGTACCAGGGATTGAACTCACAACCTTGCACCTGTGAGGCAGGTTTGGTGCCACTGAGCTAAATCCCTGGCCCACTCAGTAGTGCCATTTACTTAGATTTTGAAGAGTAAGACTTGGGTTTTCTAATAGAAAAACTAGAGTCCTACACTTGAATATTTTGAAGTAGAGATATCTGTCACATATTCAGTTGGAGATCTAACTGGGTTCTAGGATATTTCCATCTAATTGGAGACCTGAGGGCAGGTTGGGAAAAAAGGAATTTAGGTGTCAGATTTTATAAAGATGCTATTTCAACTCCTAACAGCTGAAAAGGCTTTCAAGAGGAAAACTATGGAGGAAAGAATAAAAGGTGGTGGTTGGGGTGGAAAGAATTGAAGATTCCTACAATTTAGTTTGAGTAGAAGAGACAGAAAAGAGATTAAAATGAGTAGCTAAGGAGGTTATGAGTACAAAATGAGTGAGAACCCAGCAGCCAAATGAATACTGTTTCAAGGTGGACAAAAAACTAAAAATACACACACACACACACACACACACACACACACTCAAAATCCTGGGAATGGTAGCACACACCTGTAATTGAGCACTGGGGAGGCTCAGGCAGGAGGATCACTGGATGTTTGAGGCCTGCCTGGGCTACATAGTGAGTTCAAGGCCAGCCTGAACAGGGAGACCCTGTCTCAAAAAACTAAAATAAAAAAAAAAATCAAGGTGAAAATATTTGTGTGGGTGAAACATTCTATTGTGGAATGCTGTGGGAACTGGAATAAGATAACCAAAAATCCATCTGACTTTTGTTTCCTCCCTTCTTCCATGGGTGGTACAGTGTTCCTTCTGATTGGAATGTTCACTTTCTTAACGTGGTTAACTTTGAGGATCCTTAAAGATCCTCAAAGATGCAGATCAAACATTGGCTCAGGTTCCTCTGGAAAACATCTTACAGCTATAAGAACATTTCCTTAAAGGCACGCAGTACAGTTATAATTTCTCAATTATTTGTATTCTAAGATGATTATCTCTCCCGTTAGAATATAAGCCCCTTGATGGTTGGTATATTTTTATGCTCATCTTTTTCTGCATCTGTATGCCTGAGCACATAGCAGGTTTTCAACAAGTATTTCCCAAACAATAAATGTAGCAGAGGACTCAAGAGCTGGCACTCAGTGGCTAGTAAAAGCAGTAAGATGTTGTGAGATGTAAAAGAAAGTACAACTCAGGCCTGAAGGAGCAATTGAGACTTTGACATTGAGCTCACTAAAGAATTGTGTGCCAAGTCTGGGATGAAAAACATTTCTATTTTTTTCCCTTTTTATATCTGTTTTTCTTTTTTTATTTTTATATCATTTTCAGAGGATTCACCCCAAATCCTCTTTTCCACTCCAAACTGGTTCACCTCAAATTTGATTATTTTGTGGAGAAAGACAAATCGAGTATAGAGACAGTGGCAAGTTAGTGAGGAAAGGGTAGGTGATGGAGATGTAAATACAGCATGACAAACACAGGAAGATAGGAAGCTCATCAAACTAGGTGTTTCAAGTAAAATAGTTGAAAATAAGACCATATGTAAGGGGGTGGGTTCTGATACCCTTTGGCTGAATTTAAATCCCAGACCTATTTGCCTTAAGCCCACTAGTTAATATCGTGAACTTTAGTTTCCTCAGAATTTATAAAATGGGGTAACAATAACACCTACCTCAAAGGGTTGTTCCCAGGATCAGTGAGACAACTCATTTTACAAGTTTAGCATAAGTGGCATAAGGAAAACGCTCAGTTTTTGTTAGCAGTTATTTTTCTGTAAAATGAAGTACAGCGAGGAGACATCCTACGTAGCAAATTGTTGTATGATTGTAACAGTAAGAAGTAGTAAGCTCAAAGAAGCAGAGATGATACATTGGCACTTACATTTCGGGTACAGCAAAGGCTTTGCCTATGACAAGACTGGCACAGTACAACGCCTTGCAGCGGTAGCTGCTTTATACCTTCAGAAAGGAAAAAGAAAAAAAATGCTCATACAAATCTATTCTAGGAAAAATTTGTTTCGCTCATGAGGGTCACTTTCGACGACGGGCACTTCAAACCGCGAGGAGAGCAACCCCGGATCCGGTGAAGAGTTTTTTTCTGGCCATGCTGGGCAGAACCCATAGGTGACTAGCCCGCCATTGTTCTGCGTCTCTGGGGGTTTCCGCCCCTAAATGCGACGGCAGTGGCCTCACCTGGTCGGCTCAGCTGTATCTTGTCACAAGAACGGAATCGAAGATCCATCCGCATTCCGGCCAACTACAGGTGATAGCTAAGGTAGCAGAGCCCAGCCGTGAGAGAAACTAGAACCTCCGCTCTAGGACCGCCCAGGAGTCCGTCTCTGCCCATTGGTCGCCTGACATTCCAATACCCGCCCTCAAATTTGAAAGCTTCTTCCGGGAGCCAGTTGAGAGCCCGCACAGGAAGCCGGTGTCCCGGAGTGCCCGCCGGAGCCCCGCCCACTCCCAGCATCCACTGCGGTGCTGTAGCCGCCATTGTTTGAATTTGGAAACGAAAACATCGCGGTGCTGCTCGCGGGTCCTTAGGTCTCCAGTGTTGTAGGTGAGGCGGTACTGGTGAGGGTGAGGAGGAAGAGAAGAAAGAGGAGGTGGGTGACTGGGTGTATAGCAAGCCTAAGGCGGAGAAATAGCTGTAGCAATGTTCACATATTCCGTCGTGGTTCGAAACGCCCCTCAGGAAAGAGTTTTAGAGCTGTGGGGCGTGGTGAGGATTGAGTCATACTACTCGGGTTATGGTTTAAATCTTGTTTCAACCGCATATTTGCTGATTGACGAAAGACAATTTATTAATCTCCTTGGGCCTCGGTTTCTTCATCTATTAAAGAAGGTAGATAGTACCTACTTCTTAGCGCGCTTGTGAAGACTGGTAATTTGTAAATTGTCAGCAGTAACGTAGTTGTGAAAACATTGCTTGCACGTAAGAAGACACTGCGAGTTTGCAATCATTGATCTTTTATTGCAGTCATTAGTAGCTTCTGTTAAGAATAGGCCTGTATGCCATGCTTACATTCCTGAATCTGTGAGATGAGTAGTTTGTTCAGCCGGTGACATGGCCTCTTAATGGAGAAGCTCAGTGTGAAATACCAGTTGGGCTCTGAATGACTAAAAATAGGCTTATTCGGGCTATATTGAAATTGTATGCATCCTGCATACAGATTTCAGTTGGGATCGTGAATTAAGCCTGCTAGTTCCTGAATTAAGGGCTTTGGTTCTGAGGTTCTCAAAGCTGTGTACAAGTTATAAGTACGCTCTGAATGCCCCTTTACTCCTTCTCAGGCCAGGAATCCTAGTTCAGCAGTCACCACTGCTCTGGATGTTTATAAATTCATCTAAGAACAAAATTGAGATTGGTATTGTAAACTTAGTAGATTCTTAGTATTTGAATGTTATTTTTTCAGTGATAGTTACTTTTAAGTTTATTTTGGTGATTTGATGTTTAATTCATTTGTAATAATTTACGGATGCATTATTCATTTTAAGACCTGTGATGTGTCAGGGTGTTTTGTAAACGTACCTATGTATTTTTGTGGTACTGAGTATTGAACTCGTGTTACTGCCGCAGGTCAAGTACTAGTTTAAATGTATTCAAACGCATTTCACTTTTTACTTGCACATGGAATAATTAAGTAAAGTAATTTTCCAGATAATTGAGTTTAACTTCTAAGTGTTAAAATAATATTCTTCAGAAGATGCTAAATAACTAAAATAACACAAGGTCATTAAGCCACTCTGTGATCTCTTTACTATGGGATTTCTGAAAGGAGCTCAGGCAAAGAGTGAATGTTGCCATACTTAACAGATTACATGTATTTGGGAAATCCTTTTGGATGGATCTACTGATAGTTTGGCTTGTGTAAATAGTAGTAGACAGTGTTCAGTATTATTTGATTCAGATTCTGTAAATTTGATTTTTGTCTTTGATAGTCATTGTGTTATAAATGAAGCACTGTAAATATTTTCCTTCTATAAAGTATAGTTATTTGGAGGGAAGTAGTGGGCTGGACTGTAGACTTTTAAGTTGTGGGTGGTGTGTGACTTACTAAAGTTGTCTAAAACTCTACTGTATCCCTAAAATGTACCAATAAACTCAATTAAAGCTGAAAAAAAAATAAAGTCTTCAGAGCCAAAAAAAAAAAAAATGTAGTCGTTATTGTTGCAGAATGGAATCTAACTTGAATCAAGATGGAGTGCCTAGACCATCCTATGTTTTCAGTGCTGATCCTGTTGAAAGGCCTTCAGAAATAAATTTTGATGGCATCAAACTTGATCTTTCTCATGAATTTTCCTTAGTTTCTTCAAACGCTGAGGTAAATACAAAATAATTATATTTGTTATCATGATTGAGAGGAAATGTGTGCATGTGACTACAGTAGAGATTCCCAAACTTTCTGGGTTTATGGGAACTTAGTATTTTAGTAACTTTTTCATGAACTCTTGCAAATAAAAAGAAAAATAAATAAACAAATAAAAGTTTCCATATAGTACATCCTTTTTTCTATAGTAGGTTTTTTTTCAAATAGCAGGTCTGACCAGCTTAAGTATAATCTGGTAAGCATTTAAAAAATATAAATGAAAAAGCATTTTGGGGTTTCATTCTTTGATAATCACACTTAGTAACAAGTGGGATATTTGTGTGACCTGCTTTATTGTGATATTTGCTGTATTGTGATCTAGAACCTGAAATGTGAAATACTTTTGAGGTATACTTGTCCTGCCCTTAGGTCTTCTGCCAGTAAGAAACTTTTAATTACTGTAATATGGAAATAAGTCTCAGAATCAGATAGTCCTCCAAATTTCTTTTTTAAGAGTTTTGCTCTTCTATGCACTTTATATTTCTAAGTGAATTTTAAAATAAACTTATCAATTAAAAAAAGCTTGAGATTACATTGAATCTGTAGACCAATTATAAAAAGAATGTATCTTAACAATATTGAATTTATCAAACAATGAACAAGGTGTAACTCCTTTTAATTTGATCTCATTAATCTATCTGCGGTTTTGTGTACAAGTCTTATGTCACATCTTTTATCAATTCATCTCTCAGTATTTAAGAATTTTTGACTCTTGTTAATATGTTACATTTTAAAATCAGTTTCTTAGTGTTTCCAGTATAGATACAAAAACAGTTGATTTGGCCTGTTGGTTTTTATCATGTTACTTTTTTTTTTTTAAATCTCACCATGTAGTCTAGGCTAGTCTCCTGTATATCCCAGGCTGGCTGTGAAGTTGTGGCAATCCTCTTGCCTCAGCCTCCCAATTGCTAGGATTACAGGTGTGTACCCCATGCTGGACTCAACATTGTTAACCTCATTTAGTAAACTCATTATTAAACTCATTTACAGTACCTTTTTATTGTATTGTATGGGTAGATTCTCATGTTGTCTGTGAACACACAATTTTATTTCTTATTTTCTAATTTGGATGTTTTCTGTTTATTGAATTTTTATTTTTGACTTATTGGACTGTCTAGAACTATTCAATGTTGAATAAAAATGATGAACAGAAATCTCTGTTTAGTTTTGCATCTTGCTACTCATCTTTCATAATTAAGTTGATATTAGCTATAGATTTTTTTGTAAATACCCTTTATTGGGATGTTTCCATTCCACTTTGTTAAGAATTCTTGCTGTGAAGGATGTTGAATTTTGTCAACTGCTTATTTTATTTGTGTAGAGTTAAGTTTCTTTTCAATTACTTTTTAAAACTAGGTGTGTTACCCTAGTTGATTTATGAATGCTAAACTGACTTACTGTATTCCTGAGATAAACCATTTTTGGTTGTGGTGTATCGTCCAGTTTTATATATTGCCTAGTATTTTGTTAGGGAAATTTTGCATTGATCTTAATGTGATACGTAGTTTTATAATTTTTTTCTGAAAAGATCCTGGTCAGATTGTGGTATCAAATTATGTCAAACTCAAAATTTCTTGAGGTGTTTTCTTATATTTTATTAAAGAGTTTATGTGTGGTTTTATGATTATGCCTTTAAATGTTTGTGAGAATTTGTTAGTGAACTTCCAGGGCCTGTTGTTTTTTTGTGTGGAAGATTATTTTGTTTGGTAATGGATTAAATTTCTTTGACAGAAATTTACTCAGATTTTGTATCAATCTAATAAGTTTTAACTTTTCAAATATTTCCTTTTCCTCTTCAAAAAACTTAAAATAGATTTGTTGAGATTTTCTTTAAATATAGAAAAGCATATAAAGTGGTTGGAAATAGAATAATGACTGCTTAGATATTCTATGTGTAACCAATCAGCCGTGTTAAGGAGTAATGATCTATAAACAGTCATTTCTGTATTTTGAAAAGACAGTTTTGTTCTTCTTTAGGCAAAAAGTTTGGAGTCCAAAGATTATCTCCAAGTTTGTCTTCGAATAAGACCTTTTACACAAGCAGAAAAAGAACACGAGTCTGAGGTTTGTGTTGAATTTAATTGGATTTTAATATTTCCTTTTCATTAAACAGACGAAATACTATTATTCTTATTTATTCTGGCAATATGTTGTAGGGCTGTGTGCATGTTGTAGATACACAGACTGTTCTGCTGAAAGATCCTCAAGTCATTCTTTGCCGGTTAAGTGAGAAAAGCTCTGGGCAGATGGCACAGAAATTCACTTTTTCCAGAGTAAGTACCTTGTGAAATGGAACTTTTTTTGTGGGGGCAGTATAGAATAGGGGTTGGCACTTGGGGTTGAACCCAGTGCATTAGGCATACACAGCATGTGTTCTGCTGAGCTATTCCCCTACTTCCCTACTCTTCCCCTCCTTTTTGTATTGAACTATTTATTTTGTGCTCATAGAACTTAGACCTCTGGCACTTGTATTTTTACCTAAGAATAAGATTCAAATTTTAGGTCTATAAATATATAATGGAGATTGAGAAAAATCACTGTAATCTTAATTTTTAAAAAATTTGTGGAAACATTCTGAAACTAAGATGAAAACATGATTGGCTGTGTGGGTTAGATTTCTTATCACTAAAACCTGCAGGTGTAAGTTAAATTCTGAGGTATACTTTTGGTAGTGGGGATATATAGCCTGTTTTGAGAAAAATCTTATAAAACCAATCTTGTATGTTTGTTAAATATGAGAGACAGGGTGGAACTCATTACAATTATTTACTTGATTTTTCTAAAAAGATGTGTTAAAAATGCTTTCTTAGGTTTTTGGCCCAGAAACTTCACAGAAAGAATTCTTTCAGGGTTGCATTTTGCAGCCAGTAAAAGACCTCTTGAATGGACAGAGTCGGCTGATTTTTACTTATGGGCTAACCAATTCAGGAAAGACATACACATTTCAAGGTAAATCTTGTTTGTCTAGAAAGGAACAAGAAGCAATAATATTCTCACAGTATTTTATAATTTGCATTAGTTATGTTTCTATCATCTAATATATATCATCTAGTAGTTATGTTTCTATTATTAGTTTTTTTTTGTTTTTTTTTTCTGGCGCTGGAGATCAAACCCAGGGCTTTATGCATGCTAGGCAAGGGCTGTATCACTGAGTTGCATCCTTGGCCCTATTACTGATGGCTTTTATTTAATCCACTTGTAAAATTATCCATTTGATAAAGGATAATGTGATAAGAATTTAGAAAAAGGGTTGAGGTGATGTAGAGAATTAAGCTTGGATCACCAGTGAGACCTTATTTCACTTTACTTTTATGTTTTGTGATTATCGATGATTGCAGATCTTAATATTATGGCCTGATCTGAATGTAACATTTCAGAATTTGCCCTAGAATAGTCAAGAAAATGTTGGTAATACAGTGAAGACCAAAGTGATGGAAAAATTGAATCATCTCTCAGTTTCTCTCACTTTAATTGCTTACTTTTGTCTATTGCTAGCCTAAAAGGAAGTTTTATTAGCTTACTTTCCTTCTGGTCTGAGAGAGTATAACAAAATTTCCTTTCTAGGTACAGAAGAAAATATTGGCATTCTGCCTCGAACTTTGAATGTATTACTTGATACTCTTCAAAAAAGACTATACACAAAGATGAACCTTAAGCCACATAGATCTAGAGAATTCTTACGGTTATCACCGGACCAAGAGAAAGAAGAAGGTGCTGGCAAAAATGCATTACTTCGACAAATTAAAGAGGTATACAAGTATTTTAGTATGTAGAATATATGTAATTACTTTTTATAAACTAGATTGTTTCAACATATATTACCAGTTGCTTTGTGGTGCTGGCAAAATTTTTTTCTTTTTCTTTTTTTTTTTTTTTTTCCGGCTTTTTGAGACAGGATCTCACTGTGTAGTTGAGACTGACTTGGAACTCGCTATGTAGCCCAGGCTGGTCTCCAACTCACAGCGATCCTCCGGCCTTAGTCCCAAGTGC
>NW_022900932.1:39080255-39081885 GCF_012274545.1 Fukomys damarensis
AATTGAGAAATCATTTTTGGTTATTTTAAAACCAGCATTAAGCTTTTTGTATAATGATTTGTAAAGTTTCTGTTAAATGTAAAGGTAGTGTATATACACACTACCTTAAATAAGAAAAAGTAAAGGTTTTTTTATTATTGCATTTCCACTGTTTTTGAATTGGAAGGTATGCATGCATACACAGCCATATATATGGTTCCATGTGTCTTCATATCACCTCCTTACCCCCTTACTGGGGATCTAACTTAGGACCTCATGCATGCTAGGTACCATTGAGTTCTACACACCCAGCCCTTTTTTATTCAATTAATATTATATGTAGGATATAGCTTATTTAAAAAGACAAATGAAACTTTACTATATTTACTGATGGCATACTCTCTCATTTAGCATATCTTAAGCCTTACCTACTTTTAATCATGTATTTTTTATCTGTTAGATTATATGTTCAGTTTATTTTCTTCTTTTTTTTTGGTACCGGGGATAGAACTCAGGACCTTATACTTATGAGGCAGGCACAGTGTCACTGAGCTAAATCCCCGGCCCAGTTTTCCTCTTTTTTTAATCAAAATTTTAACCATGGTGGATATTTGTATTGTTTCCATTACTTGTTTTAGACAGTATTTTAAAAAGGAAATGTTCTGTTGTAAATGCTTTCTTGATGTGCTTATTTCTTCAAACTCAGGCCAACAATGGATATTTAATAGTTTCTGCTGAGGCAGGTGAAAAATGTTCTCACTTGGCCTTAATTTGTATTTAACTATAAATGAAGTGATTAATTAGTTCATCTTAGAATTTTTCCTGTGAATTATCCATATGTTCTTGGCCCATTTTTCTGTATTACCTTTTCTTACTCAGTTGTAAGGCATTTTTTTAAATGCGTTTGTTTAAATAAAAAAAGTGGCTGGGGTTGTAGCTCAGTAGAGTGTTTGCATAGCATGCACAGGACCCAGTTGTATTTGGTCAGTGATTTTTATTTGGATAAGTAATTATATGTCTTTAAATAAACTTTAATTATATCTTGATTAACCATAACTAAAAATATTTTAAAACTTTTTTTTAAAATCTGTTTTCTAGGTTGCTATGCATAATGAGAGTTATGATACTCTTCATGGTAAGACTTCCTTTCTTTAATCTGCTCATCATTTGAAATATGTTTTAAAAGCTTTTATTTTTTAAAGCACTCCAAGTGATTTAATTTCTTTACCAACATAGTAATACTTGGAAAGCGATACGTAACTATGAATTGTTTGTAACTGAAATTCCACTTTGATTAAATATCACAGATAATCCATTTACTGGTTATTACTTTAATATAATTCAGGAGATGTTCTTATTTTTCTGTGCCCTTTGCATTTAATTTCTTTTTGGTTTGTTAGCCTGTTTTCCAAAAGACAGGAAGGAAGAACAAAAAGAATCCAAACCTTGGTTATTCCTAATACTATTTGCTTTTATTTTAAAAAATATTTAACATAGATTCAAAAGATTAAGGATATTTGGGTTTTCAAGTCCAGGAATCATGATCTGTATTTCTGTAATTTTAGACAGTAGCTTAATTATGTACTTGTTCCTCTTTCTTTCTTTCTTTCTTTCTTTCTTTTTTTTTTTTTTGTAGGAAGTTTAACAAACT
>NW_022900932.1:39081988-39091518 GCF_012274545.1 Fukomys damarensis
ATATATATTTATGACTTGTTTGTCCCTGTATCATCTAAGTTCCAAAAGAGGAAGATCCTGCGCCTTTCCCAAGATGTAAAGGGTTATTCTTTTATAAAAGGTATGTTAATGAATATTTTTAGTTTATTTTAGGAAAATTCCCTTCTAGGCCTTTTGATAGCTTTTGGAAAGCAAACAGGAAATTACTATACTTTAAATTCATTATTAACATGAAGAGAATAAATGCTCTGAAAATGTTTTGGTGTGTTTGTGATTGTGATCCTCAGCCTCCAAGTGCTGGGATTTCAGGTGTGCGCCATGCCCAGCCTACATTTGAATTTTAAATGTGAGGAGCCACAGGATTTAGAATCACAGTCCTGAGTCCCAAACTGGCTTTACTTGCCAAGTAGGCAGAATTTCCTCCACCATGAGTGAGAGGAACCCAAGCCAGATGGCCCATCACAGAGGGGACTTGGTGGCACTGGCAGTGTCTCAAACAGTGCCCTGCTGTTGGGTGACTCTTGTGAGGGGACATCCCTTTTTAGGTGAGACAAGCTAGCACCAGTCCCTCCATGTAGGGGATATGCAGGGTCGATCTTGCTGCTATCTTTGTCAAGTTGACTTCCTTCTTTTGTCTCATGAGGCCACTGACACCTCCAGGCTGTAAAAGAGGGTATTCACTTTGCCAGGCCACTGGTAGGAAACGCTCAGGGATCTTCTTGTTCGCCTGACTCCTGGCAGAGATTCTCTGCTTGACCAAACATTCTCGTAGGCCCTGCTATGCACTGTGTTGTGAAATCCAGGTTTAACAGGGACCCCTCCCCCCATTTCTGATCATCCTCCATAACAATCCTCCACTCTCTCCAGCTGATGTCTGATCAACCTGGCTGTCTCTAGTTTGGTATTGTGTTTGCTTGAGTATCACATTAATTGGATTCATGGTGATGGGCAAAACTAAGTGTATTGAAATTTATATTCTCCTACTTTGAAACTGTCAAAATTTTGGAACTGTGAAGTATATTGTACCTCTGTTGTGATATTTTTCTAGTCTTTTAAAAACTATTACAGGAAATACATTTAATAATATAGCTGAGTGCGTATATGTTTATATTTGTGTATAATATTCATAATCAAAATCTCATTGTTTCTTGGCCTTTTTGGCTAGATCAAGTGTAGTATCTGTTCTTATCAATTTAATATCTGATATGCCCTCTATCCAAGGACAATACATTAAATGGATTTTTGGAGCTGGGACATGGAATAGGAGTTTGCTCTGTCCACTCAGCGCATTGACCTGATATTGTAGTAATAACTGGAATGGTGTACACACACACACACACACACACACACACACACACAAATCTCATTAATTATCTTACTATAGGAACTACACTGTGATGTTTTCTGTTTTCTACTTGATTTTTATAAGCTATTGATTTTTACCAAAATTTTGTATGATTCCTTGATGTATTCCAATCTGCCGTATCTCATAGTAAGGTAATTCTGTAGGTTGAATCTGTGGTATATTTTGTCTCTTTTTTCTCCGAGTATCTAATTCTAAGGAATTTACCTGTTTTACTTTCCCTTTGGCAGACTATTGAAGAACATTCACTTCATGTGTTTGTATAATCTAAGTACTTTAAAATCATAATCCCTTCTGGAATATAGAATAGCTGAGTTGACTCCAATTTATGTGTTGTTAAAAGAAACATTTTGAGCCGAGGATGTAGCTAGCTCAGTAGCACAGTTCCTGCCTGGCAAGCTGGAGGCCCTGAGTTTGATTCCTGGTACCAAAAAAGAAGAAAAAACTAAAAAGAAAAGAAAAATTTCATTATATGTCACTGGGAAAATATGTTAGATAGTGTAAAGAAAATCCTTTTTTGAAGTAAATTGATATGTGTATATGCTTTATGTTTTAAGACCTACAGTGGATTCAAATATCTGATTCCAAAGAAGCATATAGACTTTTAAAATTAGGAATAAAAAACCAGAGTGTTGCCTTCACAAAACTGAACATTGCTTCCAGTAGAAGGTAAGGAGTAAATCCTATAACATAATACTGAAACACATAAAGTATTCTGTGCTAATTTAAATGCAGCTTATTTTACAATAAAGTAGATAGTAGGTTCTGTGTTAAATGATTTCACAGATATTAAGACCTTTTCTGTAGACTAAATACTAAATATATTATCAATATTCTTATCTTAACATTATGTTCACTAAGTTCTAGGAAATTTGCTAGTTTTCTTTACTCTTTATGTCAGTATCCTAGCTCACTTTTGCAGCTGCCTGGAATGTTGGGTTTTTTTCTTTCTTTTTTACTTCATTCTTAGCATACTGAGTTAGGCCATAATCTCAAGAGTTAAGGAAGGATGATTTTGATGAATGGAATTGGAAAATGAGAGACAAATAGAATAAGTTTCAACAGTTAAATTCTTAAAACAGATTTTCTCTTAGGGAAAAGAGCCCTTTCCTTCTATTCTCTATTAAGTTAGGCATGTATGATTGATGATCCAAATAAGCCTATATTTAAATCTTTGCTTTAGGTATATATTCAAAGAGTATTGGTTCCACATCATATATTTTAATTAATAATGTGCTATTAGCAAGGAAGTTGTAAATAATAAATGATTTCATTAATAGATGTTAGAATGTCAAAAAGAAGATTTTTGAGGGATTTGGGGCCAGGCAAAAGATATGATTTTAGACAGTTTGGTATCGACAGTGAAACAGTGGATTGACATATCTGACAGCTAGTTGGAAAATGCAATGACAGACTATAGCTAATATTAGATTATAAGTAGAGGTACATTTCGATGTTAGTATTTCCTATTTAGAATACAGAAATTAAAAATGGAAAAATTATATGGATGTTTGTTTCTTTTAGTCACAGCATATTTACTATTAGAATATTACAAATTGAGGATTCTGAAATACCTCGCGTACTTCGAGTCAGTGAGTAAGTTGAGTATTCTTTAAATTGTAATTACTGTCAATTGCTTTGAAGAATTTTAAAATAATTTTTTTTTGTTGTGGTTTGGTTGATTCAGATTGTCTTTATGTGATCTTGCTGGTTCAGAACGAAGCCTGAAGACACAGAATGAAGGTGAAAGGTTGAGAGAGACTGGGAACATAAACACCTCTTTATTGACTCTGGGAAAGTGTATAAATGTTTTGAAGAACAGTGAAAAGTCAAAGTAAGTATTATTAGCATTGAAATATTTAAACTTCCAATTTTGTTGTTTTTAGTAAGTACTTTTATTTTGTAATGACTATGGATTATGATTAATGTACTTAACATCTTGGATTAAAAAAACCACATAAATAAAAATAAATTTTTCAATGTCACTGCCTTATCAAGTACACTCAGTATTTTCCGTGGCAGATGTGTATGAGCCAACACTTGAGACACCAAGTTTCTCATCATGCTGGTTTAGCATCTACAGTCACATTTTTGTTATGACAGTACTGTATGTGTTCTAGATGGGAAAATTTTTTTTGCATTAGGATTTTAGGTTGAGTAACTAGTAGACCAGCCTTTATCATTTCTTTTTTTGGCACTGGGGATCAGACTCTGGTCCTTGTGCTTGCGAGGCAGATGGTAGAACCACTGAGGTTAATCCCTGGCCCCAACCCAGCCTTTCTCATTTCGAGTTAATGGTGTTTTATATCATCTTTTGTATAATTATTCTATACTAGGAAACACAGCCAGGTTAAATATAATCTGTACATTTTTACTTAGTGGGTTATCTTTAATGTTATTATCAGTAGCAATATTTAAAGAAAATAAACATAACTTTTATACATGGGACTAATCACTAAAGTTTAGGTTTATAATAGTTGGACTAATTATTTCTTTTTAGAATTGTCATCTTCATGAAAGTTGTTTTAAATCCCAATTTTTTGAAAAATTTTTCCATAGGTTTCAACAGCATGTGCCTTTCCAGGAAAGTAAGCTGACTCACTATTTTCAAAGTTTTTTTAATGGTAAAGGGAAAATATGTATGATTGTCAACATCAGCCAGTGTTATTTTGCCTATGATGAAACACTCAATGTATTGAAGTTTTCAGCCATTGCACAAAAGGTAAATATAATTTCAAATTTATACTAAAATTTTAAAAGTACATCTTATTAGAATATTAATATTCCTTGAAGTGTTTAGTACTTGTTACCATAAGCCTAGGAAATAATTGAAAATCAAATACTTGACTAAGTGTAAAGTCATGGGAAAATATTGGAAGTTGCCCCAAAAGAATTAAATGACCTGAGTAATCGTTAATCATAAAAATATTACAGATTGACAGATAGTCTCAGAATGAATTTTCTACTCTTCTAGTCATCAGATTTGTCTAGTCCTAGGTAATTTGAAAGCCTTTTGCCTGTTGTAATACAAAGAATTTTTATCTAAGGATGTAGGTTTACTATTTTTTCATGCATAAGTATTTTTTTCTTCATAGAAGCTTCATTTAAGGGTGCTACTTTTCTTTTTTTTCATAATTTTAATACTTAGCTTGTCATTTTGGTTAAATTACAAAATTATTTGGTTATAGTGGGCAGTTCTTTTGCTTTTTTGTTTTGTTTTGTTTTAAAAATCATGTTGGATATTTTAACAGGTTTGTGTCCCAGATAATTTAAATTCTTCTCAAGAGAAATCTTTTGGATCAGTCAAATCATCTCAAGATGTATCAGACAGTAATTTGAATAATAAAATTTTAAATGCAAAAAGAACAACAATTTCATGGGAAAATAGTCTAGAAGATTTAGTGGAAGATGAAGATTTGGTCGAGGACCTAGAAAAACCTGAAGAAAACCAAGATAATAACCAAAGTGTGGAAACTGAACTTATTGATGAAGATCTAGATAAAACATTAGAGGAAGATAAGACTTTCATTAGCCAGGAGGAGAACAGAGTATGTATTAAGCACTTGTACTTTTATGCTTGGTTTAACTTTCGGTATTAGGGCTACCAATTCTGTATTTTTGAGGAGGGGTGAGGTTTGTTTTGTTTTTGAGACGAAGTCTTCCTATTTAGTTCAGGCTGGACTCACTATGTAGCCCAGCTGGCCTAGAATTGGTAATGATCCTCCTGCCTCAGCCTTGAGTGTTGGGATGACAGGCATGAGCCACCAAGCCCCGCATGGCTACCAATTCTTAATACTTCCTCTCTTAAATTTGAGATGAGGTCTTGTGTGTCCCAGGCGCTCATAAAATTAGCAAACTCCTGAAATCAAGCATTGCTCCCAACCCCACTTCTCCTAGTAGCTGAGACTATAGGCATATCCCCGTCTCTTCTTTATTAAATGGCACACCGAATTTTTTGTTTTGTTTTGTTTTTGAGACAAGGCTGTCTGTGTAGTTGAGACTGACCTGGAACTCACTGTGTAGCCCAGGCTGGTCTCGAACTCACAGCAATCCTCCTGCCTCAGCCTCCCGAGTGCTGGGTTTACAGGTGTGTGCCACCATACCCAGCTCGAAATATTTTAATCTCAACTTAATTTTTTTGAAAGATTTTTAGTCTTCAGAAAGATGAATATAATGAAAACTCATTTATCTTTTATCTGGATTTGTTAGTTATTTTATAAATATATGAATACATATTTTTTTGGTTTGTACTGTTTGAAAACATGCTATGTACATAATAGTACTGGAAAACTAAATATTTCCTCAAAACATGGTCATTTTTCTTCAGATCATAAGTCCATTTTAATATCTAATAAATTAAACATTAATATAATAAAGTGATTACTATAACATCTATATTGAAATTTGTCCAGTGATGGGAATATACTCATTATAGTCACTTTGTTTTCATCTACTCCCAAAGCTAAAACATTACTTTCAAGTATCATATTTAGTAATTCCTGCTCCATCATTGCCTTTTTTTTAAAAGTAAAGGTTATTGTTTTATAGACTATGCCCAATCTAGATACATCTCATTGCTTCAGGCATGCATATTATATAGATGAAATTGTGAATTTGCTTTTGCATCACTGTGTCTGATTTCTCTGTTCTTAGAAATGCTAAATTTTGCTTATTTGGCTAAATGATAGTTTACCAGATCTCCCTCTATTGTAAAAGCATATAATCTGTGGAATATTTTGAAACTATGCAAATGTCCTGTACCTTAGTATCTTTTCACCCTGTGATTTTAGCATATTCCACCATAATTTCAGCCTTCAATCTGAAGTATAGAACATCTACCCAATCCCAGCTATTCTGTTTCTTCAAAAACATTTTATTGCTAAGGTAAATAGGTTTAATAGTGGCTCTTTCAGTGTCTATTTAAATATAGTTCATATGTTTAAGATGCATTAATTCTGAGATTTATATTATCTCTTTATATTATCTGTTCCTCTCATAATATTAATTTGTCATAACTATGTACGTATACTTGGATTCCTCCCTCCTGCGCTCCCTCCTCTCTCTTTCTCTCTCTCTCTCTCTCTCTCTTTTTTTTGTGGTTGTTGTTGTAGTGCTTAGAATCAAATCCTGGGCTTCACACATGCTTGGAAAGTGCTCTACAGCTGATCTACATCCCCAGGCCACAAAAAGTCCTTTTAACAGTGTTCTAGAAGCACTATAAAGCCTGTGTTTATAGGCCTGTTTTAATGGTGTGACATCTCATATATTACGACATTCTTACTTATGGAAGTCTGAAGCACAAGTATTTGAATGGTGTATTGAATTAAATGTCTCATTTCAATTTATATCACTATTCTGGAAGGTCAATTCCTGCTCTTGTTGTTTGGAAACAAAAATGAAAACTTCAAGTGCTATACTGTCACAGTTATCTGGTCACTATGTGGTTGGACCTTCTTAATTTGGTCTTTGTAATGTCATACCTATCTTGATGACAAAAGAAGCTAGTAATAGTCCTGTTTTATTGTTTTCTGATATCTTCATTGTTGTTTTTAATATAATGTTTGTTAAACTTGAAATATTGAAATTTGTGAATATACTAGGGAAAATATTTTTAGGAAAAATATTTAATATTGTAGCTTAGATTAGATAGTAAATATACGTAGCATTACTAGATATTTAATTGAGAAATTCACACTTTTGTCTAATATTTGACCTTTTTGTTTCATTGATGGGGATCAAACCCTGGACCTGTGGATGCGAAGCAAAGTACTGTACAGCTGAGCTATATCCCCAGTACTTGGGATACCTGATTTTAAGAAGCAGAAATGATTAGGCATTGCATGCTTTATTAACATTGTAATAGATTATCTGGATTATTAAAATTGGTTACAAAATATGAGCTCACTTAACACTTAGAATGCATAGTTAAAAGTCTTTTCATCAAAGACAATATCAGATGTTAATAAGTGATAAAAACTTGAAAATTACTAAAGTAAACCAATTTCCCCATTGTATTACCACATTCATGCAGATTTCTAAATCTTCAACATTTTAAGTTACTGTTTATTGTTTTAAAAAATAGGAAAGAGCTGGGGATTTACTCAGTGGTTCTGGTGCCTGCCTCGCAAATGCAAAGACCTGAGTTTGATCTCTGGTACCAAAAAAATTAAAAAAAAAGACTGTGGAAAAAATGGAAAACTGTGATTGTTTAAAATTGTATAAGTAGTATATATTCATGGTAGAATGTTAAAAAAAATTCACAGAGTTCTCAATCACTTATGCTAATAAATTTTTACTCTGCATTAATGATTCCTAATCTGATTTTTTTCAGTTAAAAACAAAGAAAAATATGTAGTATTAATATAGGTCATCATTATTAATTGTAGTATACTGTGTGACAATACTATAGTTGAACCAGTTCCATAAGTTTGGCTTTTGAATTGGGCTTCACTTTTTCTTTATTTAAAAAAAAAAAAACTACCACTACCAACATCACTGAGATGAGGATTCTTACAGCCAAAATGCTCAGTCATGTTATACAGTTATTTACTCATTGTTTGTTTGGTTTTTTCAATATAAGTTCTTAATGTGGAACTTCAGGGTATTTGTAGAAATATTTTCAAATATAAAGTTGAAACATTGAAAGACAAGTCTTAAGACAGCTTATTGATTAATTTGTTGTTGAGAAACTAATCAAACTAAATCAGTCTGTTTTCTTAATGCTGTAACTTACTATGAATCTCTACTGGCCATGTTAAATATTAAGTACTCTATTTATTGTATTACATGATCATATATATTTTCAAAGGATATAGAGTTGTTACTTACGTCTGGATTATTATAAAAGTTAATACAATGAGTCCGTGTAACATGTCTCTCCTGCCTTCTGGTTAAATATTAGGTAGGGTGTTTTTTAGCAATTTCTTATCCCTGTAATGCTTTAGATTTTGATAGGCTACTTTAAAACCTAGCCATTAGCAATTGCCATGGATCTGGTCTTTCCCCAACAATGAAATGTGGATGCTTCCAGCCTCACAGATGATTATGCATATTAAATGAAACAAAATGTGGACGTCTCCAAAATAATTCCTGGTGGATAATACATGGTTAAATATTACTTTTTCTCAGTTACTGTAATTTTTTTTCTGTAAGTCTGTTTCTAAAATGTGGAGAGGTTCACTTTTTCAGATTAATGAATCCTTACAAAATGTACAATATTCAGTAAAAATATTAGTACTATAAAATACATATTTATAATTGTCTAGATGAAAAGTTTGATCTTTAAACATTTTCACAGTATTTCTCCTGGGATGTACTTGTTCTTCTCTAAGAATTTTAATATTTATATGTTTTAGAAACTGTTGGATTTAATAGAAGACTTAAAAGCAAGACTAATAAATGAAAAGAAAGAAAAGTTAACACTGGAATTTAAAATTCGAGAAGAAGTTGCACAAGAGTTTACTCAGTATTGGGCTCAGCGGGAAGCTGATTTTAAGTAAGATTTCTTTCATCACTTGGTGAAAATTGACAATATTGTTTACTTGTTGTTTTTTTTCAACATATATTTTTGTTTTATATTAGGTAACTTCTGTGTCCTGATAGCTTCTTTATACAGGCCTCAAAATAGTTGTTACTAATTCTCACACATGATTATTTCAGTTTGCTGTTAGACTTTTATTTACTTAATCTTAGAAATTTAAAACAAAACGCAAGCATTGCTTTCTCCTTTTTTGATCAGAATAATTTGTTTTGTGAAGGGAAACTCTTTTCCAGGAACGAGAAATATTAGAAGAAAATGCTGAATGTCGTTTGGCCATCTTCAAAGATTCGATTGACAAATGTGACACCCAAGATGAACCAACAAATGGAATTTGTGCCACAGAAGTTGAAAATGAAGTATGTCCATTGATATATTAAAAATATTTAGTGATATTTTTGGTACCAGAATATAGTATACCACATCAATGATAAGAAATGTTAATATAATTTAAAATTAAAATAATAGTTACTGTAATTAGCTTTATTGCAATTATGTTTTATTAGGAATATAAGCACAAATAGATTAAATATAACTTTTGGGCTTGGAAAAATTTATATTGCTGTTACAGTTACTTTCCACTTTGGTATTGCTTGAGTCACTGTATTGATTCAGGGAGATAGTCCTTGATTTTAGGGAGATAGTTGTTTT
>NW_022900932.1:39091577-39093072 GCF_012274545.1 Fukomys damarensis
CCTCAGTCCTCAGTCTCCAGAGTGCTGGGATTGCAGGCATGCGTCACCGTGCCCAGCTGAATTTTTTTTGTCTTATAATATATGGGATGTCTTTTTCAGATCTGTGTAAACATTTTTTCAATTAAAAAAGTTTCAAGGTTTAAGGAACCTATAAAAGCCATTTACTTACTACTTAGATTAAAAAAGTGTTTATTTTATATAATAAAGAATAACTAACATTCCTTAAAGTAAACTGACATTTATCTTAAGGTAAATTTCTTTTTTTCTGATCCTTCCACCCATACTGAAATAGATCACATGCTTTGTGGGGTGGAAGATCTATTTGTATTGTTTTCAACTTGGTCTTGGACACTGATGTCCAGGCTCTTGCTGAAAACCACTGTCAGGTATCCTGGACAGGGTTTGGATCATGGACTGACTTGTGAAAATGGAGGCTTATTTTCTGAATTATTCTAAAAAGCCATTTTAAAATCGTAATTGGAACTTTACCTGAGCTTATTAATCATAATTGTTCTATAACAGCTTATGTTTTTATGAGGGAGTATGCCTCATGGTACATAAAACAAAATGAATAATGAAATAAAAATAGTTTTTTGGTTGAGGGTGCTTCTATTTATGCTTTTATTATGTAATTTAAAGAATTTTAAGTTTTGAGTTTTTTCCTGCTTTTGCAACTATATCAGGTGTTACCACATGTAAGGGAAAACTCACTGTTAATGTTAGACGTGGTTTTTGCTGTTTTTAGGATACACATTATTATGTAGGATTCGAAGATATTATTGGTTCCCTTCAACATGATGTCGCTGATATTAAGAAACAGGCTGAAATTGCTCGCTCGTATATTGCATCTCTTGCTGATCCCCAGGAAGCTATTGCTTGTTTGCAACTAAAGTTTAATCAAGTTCAAACTGAATTAGCTAAAACCGAAGAAGAATTAATCAAAACCAAAGAAGAGTTAAAAAAAAGAGAAAATGGTAAGTGATGAATTTTACCCTTAGTTAGGATAAACACATAAAAGGTATAGTTGGTAAGTGTAAGAGATCTATATAGTTTATTTACCATAGTGACCAGAAAATTCTTTACTGTGGGTGTAACATACTTTAATATTTTAATATTTGTATTACTGTAGTAATTTACTGCTAAAATTCTTTTACCTTCATTTACTTTTAAATCAGTATTATTAGAAAAACTTCAAAACCTGAATATTAATTTTATAAGTAAATATAAGAAATTTCTTAGGAAATTGTAAAGGAGTAGATTTATGAACTCTTACAGTGTAGATTTTTTTCCTGGGCTTATAAGATTTGGGATAGAGTAACTTTTACGGAGTGGCTTAAAACAGTCTGTCAGATTAGAGTAGATATATTAATGGTTCTGGGCTGAGGATTTTGCTCAGTGGTTCCGCTGCCTGCTTTGCAAGTGCAAGGACCTGAGTTCGATCCCCGGTACAAAAATGTGTGTGTGTGTGTGTGTGTGTGTGTGTGTGTGTGTGTGT
>NW_022900932.1:39094616-39099972 GCF_012274545.1 Fukomys damarensis
TATGATAGTTTTATGAGAAATGGAATACCTGCCTTTTCTTTGTAAAATGAGATGAGTAGGAAATATCAGGTGAATGGTGCATCTCCATTATGAAGTGGAGAAGAGGGTACTAGGTCTTTTTCTGATGTTAATGCCTCTTTTTTACTTAGAATATTTCTAAATTTTCCTGTTGAATTAGTGGGTGAGTGTTGTGTCTTTTTTATGATGTCAAAATCCTTTTACTTCTGTGTTACCACTTTACAGTAATTTATGTTTATAGTTCTTTTTTGATCTATTTTTAGTTATTTAGCTATTTATTTTCAATATTCTTTATGTTTTTCAGAATCAAAATCGTTGGTTCAAGAGTTCCAGATGTCTAATAAGGTAATATTTTAAGATTTTTCTTTTGGTAAGAAATAAGTTAATGGAAGATCATGAATTATAGCTAGTTCTGTTTAAGTAAGTTTTAAAAGGTAATAAATGAAGGTGATTTGAAAAATTGAAAAATATATGTATCTTCATATTTTTATCTCTTTTTCAGTGACAACCAGTGGAAAGTTTCTTTAAATTTTCCAGGACACTTAGGAATATATAAAATACTCATATTTTAAAAAAGTTTCAGCAGGCAGGATAATAGTTCTGTATCTTGCTTTTTCTTCTGAAAGATCATCTTGGAAACAGTTCTGTATTAGTACATAGCAGGTTTATCTCATTCTTTTTATAGGTTTCATGCTGATGATTAGATATATTTAAATAATGTTTTATATAAATTGTAAAGTGTTTTAAAACATGAGATATGGGCTGAGCAGATTTCAGCATAAGAATGAAAGCTACTTCTGGAGGATCCCAGCACTTTGTGACTTCTGATCATATATTCATCCCAAGTAGTTGTAGATGAATTTGACATTTATGTCTAAAAATTAAAAATGGAAGTGTACTAAATGGAAGTATAAAAATGGAAGGGACTAAAGTAAATTTAGAGCTTTAAACTTGTTATTTTTTTTCTGTCTTCTTCCAGCCTGGTCTTCTTATTTTAATTCAGTTTATTTTTCTGAAGAGCTGACTATTGTATAAAATGTGATTGGATATAAATAATTCAAATTCTAATATCTAGTATTTAAAGAGTAATCCAAATAGCTGGGTGTGGTGGCACACACCTATAATCCCAGCATTTGGGAGATGAGGCAGGAGGATCGTTGGGAGTTTGAGACCAGACTGGGCTACACTGAGATCCAGGGCAGTCTGAACTACGTAGTGAAACCCTGTCTCAAAAAACAAAACAAAACAAGACAAACAAGCAAAAAAATCCAAATAATCCTAATTTCTTTATTTTTTTCTAGTTATGAAAATGGAATAGTAGTACACAAACTGAATTACATTAAACTATGTAAAATAGAAAATAAATTTCCCATAAGCTTCTGTCTAAATTTAAAAAAAACAATAACAACCAGCCAATCAGTTGTAGTGCACACACACACACACACACACATTGGGGACTGAACTCAGGACCTCATGCTTGCCAGGTGGCGAGTTTCAGCACTTTTAGATTTTTGCTTTCTATATAGTTATATTTACAAACCATTTAATATTTTCCAGGCACCCTTTTAATTTCTATATATCCCTTGAAATCTTAGAACAATTTTATGATGTACATGTGTTACTACTTTTTATTTTTATGGAGTTGTTAAGTGACTTGTTTAGGAGATGCAGCTGAAACTAGAGGAGCTAGGATACAAACCCAGGCAGTCTGGTTCCAACTTCTTCTTTACTTATGTACTATATTGCTTCTCTTCTTGTATATATGGATTTTTTTAAGGAAAAATAAAATTATGCTATGCATAGTGTGTTAATATTAGTTATTTTTATTTAATCATAAAATTGAAAGGAATTCTAAAACTATATTTGCATTCTCTTTATTATAAAGTACACTTATTAAACAGTAGTTTTCTTTCCAAAGAAAACAATTGTACAGGATCAAAGAATTAAAGAATTGATAGAATTAATAAAAAACTATCAGCAATTTTCAGAACCTTAAGTCTTCATATTGAAAACACATTTAAAGTCAGTATAAGAATTTAACTTTGAGGACCAGGGATTTAGCTCAGCGGTTCCACTGCCTGCCTCACAAGGGCAAGGTCCCAAGTTTGATCGGTACCAAAAAAGAAAGAAAGAGAGTTTAACTTTGAAAAAATCTTATGTCTTGGTTCAGAGTATAATAATTTGAAATAACTTACGTAACTAAGACTAATTTACCAGGAATGTGGAATTGCTTATCCTGGCATTAAATTCTGTTTATTCTCATAGAGATCTGAAGTTTTGAGAACTTAGAAGAATTTGACCTCTTTGAAAATAGAATCTGTCAAACTATGTCTTAGTTATTTTTCTTGTTGCTGAGACGAATTACCCAACACCCAAAGTTAAAGGAGGAAAGGTTTATTGCAGCTCACAGTTTGTAGAGGTTTTAGTCCATAGTCACTTACCTCCAAGGCAGGGTGGCATGGGAGGGTAACATCACAGAGGAGAAACATTCTGTGACAAAGCAGGGTAAGCAGAAAGCAGCAAGCTCGCCTCACTTTTATCCGTTCCAGCTACCGGCCTTCTAGACAGTGCCACTCACACCTGGGGTGGGCACTCTTAATCCCAGCATCACACATCCTAGATCCCAAAAAGCCCCACCTATGACCACATGAAGCTTTGGGGCAACATCTAGATACAAGCGATAAGAATATGTAGCCCTCAGAAGTTTAAGCATCAGCTAGTTGAAGGGGAGCGCTGAAGTTCAAAGAAGTTGGATGTACTAACAACGAATCATAATCAGCAGAATTAGTTTTCTTCTTAAAGCTTACTTTTATTATATGCCTTGTTTATATGCTTAATAGCAAGAGATATTTTCTTTAAGAACTTATGTGCCTTGACCTGTAAAGCTTTTAAGGGGTTTTACCTTTTTATAATGACAAATTTAGATAATCTCATATTCTTTTGTTTCAGACCAAGATGATCAACTTGTCCAGTAGTACTATTTCAAAAATAGCCTTTCCTTTCCTAATTATAAATTCCTTCAATTTATTTTTTATGTAGATACTGTAAGATAATAATAACATAGTAGGCTGTAATAGCATGGTAGGCTGAGTAAAAGCTTAATACCTCTGCTTTATATGTCCTTTGGATGTCTTTCTGTGATCAGAAGAGGTGGAGGTCTCTAATACTAACCTGCATTCCCTGAATTTTCTGAACATTATATGGGATGTATTTGGTTTTTTTCATGGTGCTGGGGATTTCACCCAGAGGTTTGCATGTGCTAGGTAAACACTACCGGTGAGCTAACACAGTTGGGCCTTTTGATATTGCAGCGATAAAGGTGGAACATTCCAAATGAGTATCTTACTCTCTGCCTTATCTTTCGTAGCAGTTCTTTCTTTTGGTATTTAACTATGTTATTCAATCTTCCTGGCTTTCCTGAACCTGAAGTGGGAGAAATATCCCTTTCATTGAGGTGTAGGCATAAGGATGAAAAACAAGAAATAATTTGTTTTAGGCAAGAAGCAATTATTGTCTGTTGTTTACCAAGTATTATGGTTTGATTATGGCAAATAAACTGATCAATAAAAATTAATCCTCTTTACAATCCAGTCCACCCCTGGCCTCCAGTGAGAGAAATAGGATAAACCTAGTTATAATGCAGTGTGTAGTGGTAGTCAATAAGTGGAAGAGGAGACTGAATAGGGGTGTAGGAAATACGTTGTGGAGATGAAAATGATCTAAGCTTGTTACAGTTGAGTGAGCCATAATATCATCCAGGTTCTTGTGTGCTACAAGGAAAGAATTGCCATGCATACATCTCATAGTATGTAGTTAAGTAGCTACATTTATTGAAGATCACAGGACAGTAGAAGGAACAGGGAGAGGAGTGAAGGGTAAAAGGGACTCATGTATCGAAGAAGAAAAAAGGGACCTGGTAACTTAGGTTTCAAATATTTATGGGGTCAGAAACCACTGTTCTAAGGTGCCTCCCACTGTCTCACTCACAGATGTCAGCAATCTGCATCACTTCCTAAGTTAAAACCCAGAAAAATTTTTAAGGTGATCCTGAATTTAAGCCCATGTAATTATTAAGATTGTTCTACTTTTAAGCCTGGGTACTCATTGGGATTTACAGTTGATTTACAGCTCCTTTGTTTCTAAGTGTACTAAATTGAGCCTTAAAGAGTAAGTAAAACTTTGCCAGATGAAATTTGGGGAACAGGTAGTCAGGATAAACAGGAAGGCAAACTAGCCTTCTAGTTACAGAGATCAAAGCCAGCTGGGGATGTAGCTCGGTGTAAAACATTTGCCTACTGTGCAACAGTTCCTGGGTTTGATCTCCAGCACCACATTTTAAAAAACGAAGTAAACAAAAACAAAAACAAACAATGCTATGGAAGTGAGAACTCTTTTAGTCATTACATGAAAGTACAATTCATTGTTCAGGAAGAAAGTTTAGAGCAAAGGTGATAAATGAAGCTGTGTGTTTTTAAGAAAAGAATAAGGTAGTGGAAGCATAGGACAACAGAGTTTAAGAGATTTTAGTTAAAAAACAAAACAAGTGTTGAAATTCTAGAGTAGAAACTTGAAGTTTCCAGGAAAAGAAACATTTTTGGTCAGTACTTTCAGTTCTCTTTAGAAAGCACAATTTGAATGTGACTTGAATATGATTTTAGGGATGAGTGTTTTTCAATTGTCCCCATATGTTACTCATTTGCCAGAGCCATCAGTTATTTTAGGGTAAAATTTAAGAAATAATTTAGAAAATGTTTCAATTTGAAAATGTTTCAATTTTAAAGCAAAAATTCATTGGTGTACTATGAAGTTATTTATATAGTTTGCATATTTATTGTAACTATGTGAATGAAGGTTAATTAATTTTGCTTTAGGACATGGCTGGTATATCTTCTTTAATAAACAGTAAATCAACTTGTAATGAAACAGCTGAAATTCCTAAGGGCAGCAGAAACAAAACTAATTTAGAAAGGAAGAGAGTAAATGAAAATGAACTTCAGCAAGATGAACCACCAGCAAAGAAAGGTAATAATATTTCAGCTCTAGTTTGTGGCAGAGATATACTGCTGTTTTCTGAGGAAAACATAATTTATGGGTGAAATGTAGGAGGAGCCTAAGCTTATTGTGTCTTTAAGACCCTTAGGAAGCCATTAGGAAATGAAGCATGGTGGTGCACTCCTGCCTGTAATCCTGCCACTTTGCAAGATTGGGTCTAGAGGGATCTCAAGTTTCAGCCCAGCCTGGGCAACTTTGAGATTTAGTGAGACCTATCCCAAAACAAGAAATAAGAAAGGGCTGGGAATGTAGCTCATTGTGAAGGCCCTAGCTTCAGGAAAAAAAA
>NW_022900932.1:39100078-39110459 GCF_012274545.1 Fukomys damarensis
CACCCTAAAAATACAATTTTAAAGTTATGGTTTCCCTTATCTTCCTTCTACCTATATATTTATTTCTTCTATGCTAGCTAAGTATTACTCAGGTAGCTACCATCAATTTGCTGTACCTTTTGCTAGCTCTGTTCCTAATTTGTGAAACTAGTTTTTATATGACTGGGTTTATAACACATTTTGCAACCTGTTTTTTGTCAATAGCTAATTTTGGTTTTACAATAAGTTTATTTTCATGTATGAATATTAGCTTATAAGGTAATGTTTTGATTTTACTAAAGTTTGCTTGATGAATAACAATTTTCCTATTTTTCAAAGGATCTGTGCTTGTTAACTCTTTTGTCACCAAAGAGCAAAAGCAAAGTGAAGAAATACAAAAGACCGTTTCAGAAGATGAGGACGATATTAGAGTTTTACAAGAAAAGAATAGAGAGCTGAAAACACTTGTACTTATCATTGAGAGTAAACTTAAAAATGAAAAGGAGGAGAAAGAAAAATTAGATGAACAAATTGTTTGTTTGCAACAGCAACTTTCCTGTTCTGAAGAAAAGAGTTTAACTTTAAGTAGAGAGGTCCAACAAATTCAGGCAAATTATGACAGCATAATTGCTGAACTAAGTGTGCAGAAAAATATAAATCAAGAACGGGAAGAAAAGATCATGAAATTGTCAGAGGAGATGGAAGTTGCTACAAGAAACATCACAAGCAAAGTTTCACAAATAAAATTAATGCAAACAAAAATAGATGAACTATGTTCACTTGATTCAGTTTCTCAGATCTCAAACATAGATTTACTCAAGCTCAAGACTCAGTCAAATGGTCTAGAGGAAGAGAATTTGCCAGACATACAGTTAAACCTTTCAAGTAATAATTTTTTGGCAAGTAAGCAGGTTAAAGAATATCATATTCAAGAACTCAGTAGGGAGAGTTCTTTCTCCTCTAGTATTGAAGCCATTTGGGAAGCATGTAAAGAAATGGTGAAGGCCTCCAAAAAAAGTCATAAGATCCAGGAACTGCACCAACAATTTGAAAAATTCCAGGCAGAAATAAAAGGTTATAGGGATGAAAAGTGTGTACTAAAAGTAAAGCACAGAGAGCTTGAGAATCAAGATGACCTACAAAAAGAAAGAGAAAATCTTAT
Source organism: Fukomys damarensis (assembly GCF_012274545.1). Classification (NCBI taxonomy): domain Eukaryota; kingdom Metazoa; phylum Chordata; class Mammalia; order Rodentia; family Bathyergidae; genus Fukomys; species Fukomys damarensis. Next base: position 39,101,220 of record NW_022900932.1, read on the forward strand.
ACAGCAGCTGAAAGAAGAACGGCAAGAGAAAAATGCTAATCTTAATGTTCAAGGACAGCTTGTAGTTGAAGGAAAGAAAGCACTTTCAGAGCTGACACAAGATGCTATTTGTTATAAGGCAAAAATAAAGGAACTTGAAAGAACCTTAGAGACTCAGAAAGAAGAGTGTACTCATTTAGCTAAGTTAGAGCAAGACATTTTGGTAAAAGAATCTGTCATCTTAAAGCTAGAAGAAAATCTGAAGGAATTTCAAGCAAATCTTAATGATTCTATCAAAAACACCAAAGATTTAAATGAAAAGGAAGTTAAATTGAAAGAAGAAATCACACAGTTAACAAGTAATTTACAGGATCTGAAGCATTTACTTCAATTAAAGGAAGAGGAAAAAGAAGCCAACAGGCAAGAAACAGAAAAGTAAGCTCCATATTTTAAAAACATGTATGCCATTCATTTTTCTATGTAGCGGTTAGTTTAGTATAACTTGTTAAAATGTGTGTATATTGAGTGAAGAACTTGAACTTTGCTCATATAAACCTTTAGAAACTAATGTTACACACAAATATCTCCTTTAAAAATAATCACATGGCTGGGCGTGGTGGCACATGCCTGTAATCCCAGCACTTGGGAGGCTGAGGCAGGAGGATTGCTCTGAGTTCGAGACCAGCCTGGGCTAGGCTACATAGTTCCAGGTCACTCTCAACTACATAGTGAGACCCTGTCTCAAAAAAACAAAACAAAACAAACAAACAAACAAAAAATCACATGAAGCTCTTTCTATAGCATTCATTCTGTTTGCATATTCAAAATTTGTGAAAAAAATAATTTTGTAGATTGCCACCAGTCCTGAGTGGTTTTTGGTGTATCACTGTAGCAGAGTGTTTTATGTTTTTTAGATTGAAAGAGGAACTCTCTGCAAGCTCTGCTCTCACCCAAAATCTGAAGGCAGATCTTGGGAGAAAAGAAGAAGATTATGCTGAGCTGAAAGAGAAACTGACTGATGCCAAAAAGCAGATTGAGCAGGTACAGAAAGAGGTAGGTTATGTGAAAAGTTGTGTGGCCCTTCTCAGATGGGAAAGATCGTTTCTCATATCTAGAAAGTTTAGGTGCTAATTTTAGATCTGACCAGAGCATTTATCAACTTTGTAATATTTCTTGATGAGAATAGTTATTTTATAAAAGAAAATTTAGCCAGCACAAGCAAACTGGAGAAAGCCAACATCAAGAAAAATATGTGCGTTATGTGGGATTAGAATATTTCTGTGTCTGTTTTTTTGTTTGTTTGTTTGGTTGGTTGGTTGTTCTTCCTGGGTGTTGAACTGAGTGCCTTTACACTAAGCTATATCCCCTAACCCTATTTATTTTTTATTGTGAGACAAGGTTTTCCTAAGTTGCTGAGGTTGGGCTCAAATTTGAGATCCTCCTGCCTCAGTCTCACAGAGTGCTAAGATTACAAGTGTGTCTAGCATGCCTGTTTCTTTGTTTATTGTTTTATAAGTACTGTTCAATTCAAATTCTTCAAAAAAAAAGGTTAGCTTCTGTTGGAAGATAGTATTTAGGACAATCTGCAGTATGACTATTTATTTGTTTTTGAGACAAGATCTTGCTAAGTAGTACATGTTAGGCTTGAACTATGTAGCCAGGCTGGCATTTATCTTGCAGCATTTCTCCTGCTTCAGGCTTTGGAGTGCTGTTATTATAGTGTGCACCACCACACCTGGCTAAGTTTTCATTAAATTTAATATCTCCAAATTTGCAATGTGCAAAGTTACATTTAGGGAGACAGAAATCCTTCCCACTTTTCCCAGCCATCACACATTCCTCTTAGGCATCGAATGTTAACTACTTTTTTTCTCTATGCTTCTCCCTTCCTTCCTCTATCATTGGTCTTCTATAAAAAAAAGAAACTGTTTTATAAACTTTTTTTTAATAGTAAGTATGATTTAAAGATTATAATTTTTCTCATGGGGCTCTAAAGGACATCTTTGAACAAGTGCCTATGAATTTTAAACAAAAAGCAGTTATAATGGAAAAATATTTAATTTGCTTTATAAACATTTATTTTGTAGGTATCTGTAATGCGGGATGAGGAAAAATTACTGAGGACTAAAATAAATGAGCTAGAAAAAAAGAAAAACCAGTGTTCTCATGAAATAGATATGAAACAGCGAACAATTCAGCAGCTCAAGGTGACAGTTTTGTTTTAAAAGATGGCTTAAGTGCATCTGTTGGCATATTTTATTGTCTCATTAAATATTTGTTTTTAATAGCAAGTTCTGTTTTGACCATTGTTTTCCTTTTGTGGGGCTGTGGATAGAACTCATGGCCTCACCCTCAATTCTGTACCACCAAGGTACACACCCAGCAAGTCCATAGTAACTGACTTTTTTTTTGTTTGTTTGTTTGTTATTTGAGACAGGGTCTCACTAGGTAGTTGAGACTGACCTGGAACTCACTGTTTAGCCCAGATTGGTCTCAAACTCATAGTGATCCTCCTGCCTCCCAAGTGCTGGGATTACAGGCGTGCACCACCACACCCAGCAGTAACTGACTTTTAATGAATAGAATATGGAAAAGAAAGAATAGTAATTGCATACTCAGGAACCTAGCAGATATAACCTCAAACATCACCAGTACATCGATACCATATATACTTTCTGATTTAATATGACCAAAGTGCACATTCTTTTTGTGGTATTCTTCCCTCAAATTCATAACCTGTCTGTTCATGAGTAAATATCACACAAACACAAGAATGCTTTCCCTAATACTTGACTAATATAAAGTGTCAGAGTCATTGAAGACAATGTAAACCGAAAACTATCACAGATTGGAGGAAACTAAAGAGAAATGATGACTGTATGCAGTGTTATCTTGTGAGATTCCACGACTGAAAAAGGACAGCACTGAAAAAACTGGTGAATTGTGAGATTGTAATAGAGTTAATAGTATTGTATTAAAGTTAATTTTTGGGTTTTCGGTAAATGTATCAGGTAACATAACAGCAGGAGAAGCTGACTTAAAGTTTAAAATAAATTAACTTGGTATCTTTGCAAATTTTGTATGCATTAAAATTTTTTCAAAGTAAAATGTAAAATAAATAAAGTAGATATAACAAAAAAAGTGATAGTTGAAAAACTAAATCCCTTTATTGCAGTTATATTTTGCTTTATATCCGTTAAATGGATAAGGCAACTGATTTCCTTCTTTTGCTTTCAAATGAAGCAAATTAATGAGCATTCATTTGTAAATACATGGTTTGAATTCTTAGGGAAATATAATCCTAATAAAGCAGTATGTACTTTCATAGTGAGATGCCTCAGATTTCCAGGTTCTGCAGTGAGTCATCCTAAGATTTTTAAAGGTAGGAAATAGTGATGAGGTCAGATGAGATTGAGTGTAAAATTTGGATTATCTGATAGGTTAAAATTAGAAGTTACAGGATTTCTAGTTCCATAATTTAGTCTTGCCCACTGAGACTATTACTTTTTCTAGACTTCTTTTTTGTTGTTGTTACTTTTTCTGTACTTTGAGCTCACTGATAAGGAACTTTTTAATGGTTTTGTTTCTTCTACATCAAGTACATAAGTAGATGCCTATTCTTGTTTTTGCATTTTGTGATGTGTGAGAAATCTTAAGTAAAATTTTGTGAGAAATTAAAGTGACTGAGTCATAGCTTAGATTAAAAGTATACCTTGTTTTTGGTTTATTTTCTTGTTTCTAATTTTACCATGACTTTTTACCCAAGGGAAAAGAAACTTGGAAGCTTGAGACTGATAGCCTTTTATGAGACTGATTTCAGACTTAGTAATCCCTGTTTTCGAGTCATTATTAAATATTAAATGTTTAACCTACATTTGTATTTAATTCATATTCTTTTATTTTGTAGGAGCAGTTAAGTAATCAGACAGTGGAAGGAGCTGTACAGCAATATGAGAGAGTATGCAAAGGTCAAGAACAACTATGAACATTTAGTACTAAAATTACTGCAAAGCAGTTGTGATAACAGTGAATATTTTCGGGCTGGGGATTTAGCTCAGTGGTTCCAGCTCCTGCCTCATAAGCACAAGGACCCGAGTTCGATCCCATTACCCACCCCCCCCAAAAAAAAACAATGAATATTTTCCTTTGAAAATCCTTTATTTTTATTAACACGTTTGCAGTACATAACTGTTTACATTTATCGTGGAGAGTTGCTACACGTACATCTGAATTCTGTTTTACCCTTTGGAAATCCTAAATTGAAGTGAAGGCAATATAACATAGAACTTTATGAAAAGAAAAAAGCATTAATTCTGACAAATAACTTAGCAACTTATTATAGTTCATTCTCAGTGGGCTGGGGACCTCCCTCTGTGGTAGAGCACTTTCCTACTATGCACAAGACCTTGGATTTGATCCTTGGCACCACAAAATAAATAAGTAAAATTTACTTTGGGAAATAAAACAGTGAGAAACAACTTTGATTTCTTGGTAATGGCCAAGATTTTGTGAAAATGTCAAAGTTAGATATATCCCAATAACTGGAGTAGATTTTTAGAAAGATAAGACTGTGTAAAGAACATACTTCAGGTGAAATACAATTTTTTAAATTTTGATCCTTGGCACCACAAAATAAATAAGTAAAATTTACTTTGGGAAATAAAACAGTGAGAAACAACTTTGATTTCTTGGTAATGGCCAAGATTTTGTGAAAATGTCAAAGTTAGATATATCCCAATAACTGGAGTAGATTTTTAGAAAGATAAGACTGTGTAAAGAACATACTTCAGGTGAAATACAATTTTTTAAATTTTAGTAGCATGTGTTTGTAGTACAGTGATTATATTCATTGTAGGGAATTGGTACATATACAAAACATATCAACCCCCCTCCTTTTTATTATGCCATCATCAAAATAAATTTTGTCTTGCTTATAAGTCATTTATAAGTCATTGTAAAGTTAATTATATATACAGATTAACAATCAAGCTGATAGGCCAAAAACATATAAGACAATTATACTAAATCAAAGCACACTTTTCCATGCATTGTCCATTCTTGATAACAGTACTTTTTTTGTGATTCAAATCTTAAGTGCCGAATTATGCTTTTTAAAATTAAACTGTATTCATCTTTTATTTGAAATATTATAAAATTACTTCTACAGATGATATTTACCTATTTCTGTTCTTAAATTATGCAGATTCCTCCACCTCATCCCTCACCCCTTTACTTCTTAGTTATGTGAGTGGTAGAGATAGGATGTAAACCCAGGATCTGTGTCATTCTTTAAGTGTCAGACTTTCCTCACTAATCTATGCTCTATTTACTTGACCAACAAAAAAGAAGATGTGAGACAACTAAATTACTACTTATTTAGATAACCTGTACATTGGTGTGTCAAATATGTATGAATAATGTTGATGTAAAAATGTATCTGTATATAGTCCTGTTTTCTTTTGCCCTGCCTCACTATTGTCTTTTAAAATCTCCTATTTCTGTAATATTTTTAAGGTTCTCTTTTACTTTGGCCTCTTTGTTATTGCTGGCAAATATGGATAGATTTCAGCTGTTCTAAAACAGTCCCGTGGCTCAAGATCCCACATAATTTTTATCATATTTTAATTTTTCCTCTGATAAATTTTGAGAATTGTGGCATGAGCTCTCTGACTACTTTAATCTGACTTCTCTTTTCCATGCTCTTCAAACTTGTTCCCCAGTCACTTGAAACCTAAATACTTTCAAATCTATTAGCTTTTTGTAGTCTCTGCTTTGTTTTTCATGTTGTTTTGATGTCATTGACTCCTTTCTTTTTCTTGACTTTCAAGTAGTATTATAGCTGCCAGCTGTATGTTACTAAATGTAAAGGTAGCATGTAGCTCCACTGCAGTGAATCTCCATTTCCCCAGCTCTTGTGATCTGTCCTGTGCTAGTTCTCTCAGCCTCAGCTGCTCTGGCAAACTTTCCAGTTACATATCATGTTCTTTTTCCTGTTAATCTTCTCCCTTCAGAGTTAATTTGCTCTTGTGATTTCAGTTGTGTGTGTGTGTGTGTGTGTGTGTGTGTGTGTGTGTGTGTGTGTATGGAGGTTTTTTTTGTTTGGTACCGGGGATCGAACTCGGGTCCTTGTGCTTGCGAGGCAGGCAGCAGAACCACTGAACTAAATCCCTGGCCCGTGATTTCAGTTGTATATTAAACATTATCCTACAACCAAAGAAATAAAAATAGCACCTTCAGCTCTTAAAGCTTTGTCTGGCCACTAAATTTCTATTTAAATATTGAATATATTTCATTTTGTTGTCTAATTAATTTTTTTAAAATTAAGATACACAGTACTGTAAACTCTTTAAAAAGTGTATATATGCTTTAAAAGTTTAGTGGTTTTTTTGTATAGTCATCATCATTCCAGTTGAGAACATTTTTGTTGCTTCAAAAAGAAACCTTGTACCTGTCATTCCATCCTCCCTTGATCCCTTCCCTCTAGCCTCTGGCAGCTGCTAATCTACTCTCTGTGTCTGTGGGTTTGTCTGTTATAGGCATTTTATGGTAATTAATTCATGCACTATACGGCTTTTAGTGTATGACTTTTCATTTAACGTAGTACTTCCAGTTTTCAAACATAATGTGTGTCATTGTTTTTTGTGATTGAATAATACTCTGATTTACAGAGATATTATTATAAGTTGATGAACATTTGGTTTGTTCCCACTTTTTACTCCTCCCCCCCCTCTGGTACTGGGGATCAAACTCAGGACCTTGTTCTTACAAGGCAGGCACAGTGCCACTGAGCTAAATCCCTGGCTCCTGTTCACACTTTTTGACTTTTATGAATACTTGTGTGCATTGCTTTTGGGTAAACATGTTTTCTGATTTCTTGGGTTGGTATTATACCTGAGAGAGTAACAGTTTTCTACAGTAGATGTACCATTTTACATTTTGACTAGCAATAGATCAGAGCTCCATTTTCTCTATATCATTACCATTAATTTTTCAATAAGACTGCTGTAACAAAGTACCATACACTGGGTGACTTTAGACAGAAACTTATTTTCTTGCACTTACAGTGCCTGGTGGTAGAAATATTGACAGGATTTTGTTCCCTCTGAAGACTTTGGAGAGGAATCTTTGCCTTTTCTAGCTTCTGGTAGTTGATGGCAACTGTTAGTACTTTTGGACTTATGGCAGCATAGTTGAATCTTATTCCTCTGTCTTTACATGAGGCTTTCCCTCTGTGTATCTGTCTTCTCTCTATTAGTTGTATCTAAAATATCCTCTTTTTATAAGCACAGGAGTAACCATTAGATTTAGGGCCTACCACATTGCCGTGTGAGCTCATTCTTAATTTGATTACATTTTAAAAAATGTGTTTCTAAATAAGATCACATGCATACTAGGTACACATTAATTTTGAGGGACATTAACCCAACATCCTACTGGATATAAAATGGTATGTTATTATGATTTTAATTTACATTTCCCTAATGATTATAATGCTATTGTGCATTTATTCATATACTATTTACTATTTTCTTTGGAATAAAATATGTTCTCATCCTTTGCCTACTTTTTTTTTTTTTTTTTTGGTACCAGGGATCGAACTTGAGCTTGCAAGGCAGGCGGTGGAACCAGTGAGTTAAATTCCCGGCCCTTTTGCCTACTTTTAAAATTAGGCTATTTGTGCTTTTATTATGGAGTTGTGTTTTATATATATTTATATTAGACCCTTAACAGACTTTTGTTTATTAATAGTAATAGTTTAATCATATTGGAAATTGAATTTTATCTGAAAAGATTCTTTATCATCCATCAATCTTTGCCATCATTTAAACACTGATTTTTATGTCAAATATATCTTAGGGCCTCATATATGCCAGGTAATATTCTAGGCACTCGAAGATATAGCAGTGAACATGACAAATTTATGACTGAATGGAATTTGTATTCTATTGTAGTTAGTAAAAATATATTTTAGTTTTTGAAGAACTTAAGAAAAATTGGATCCTTATGTTATTAATTTTTAAATATTTCCCTCAAATGTTTAGATCTAAATGTTAAAGAGAAAATGATTAAAGACATGCGAATGACACTTGAGGAACAAGAACAAACTCAAACAGAACAAGATCAAGTGCTTGAGGCTAAATTAGAGGAAGCAGAATGGTTGACCACAGGTAAAACAAGTTTGCTTATGTCTATAGCTGGGCATAATGGTGCACACTGTAATCTTGGGAGGCCAAAGCAGGAAGATCAGTGCAAGTTTGAGGCCAGCCTGGATTACATACCAAGACCCTATCCCCCTCAAAAAAGATTGCTTATAGTATCTTAAAGCACAGTATTTTATTTCTTTCTCTCGTTTTTTGGTTAAGATTTCTTCCCTTCTTAAAATGATACAGAATTTATAATAATTCATAATGTTAGCTGGTCATGGTGGTGCACACCTGTAATCCTAGATCTTCGGAGGCTGAGGCAGGAGGATTGTCATAAGTTGAGGGCCACCCTGGGCTACATAGCAGTTCAAGGCCATTATGAACTACTTAGTGAGACCATGTATCAAAAAGAAAAAGTCATAATGCTAAAGTATTCGGTGTATTCTTTGAATGTACTGTCACTTAACCATTTTCCACTATAATACGGATCTTCTTATTGAAGTAAAATTATGTGCAGTAAAGAAAGAAAACCAGTATTTCATTATAATTTACAAATATTAAGGGTTCAAGTAACTTCCTGTGTTTTCAAACATTAAATATAAGCTTTCATCTGATTTTTACATCTGTCAAATTTTTGGTATTACCTTGTATTTATCTCAATAAATACTGTGATTCTATTACCTTCAGAAAACTGTCAGAGCTTTTTCAGATTGTATAGAAACATAGCACTTAATTTATTAATAATTAAGCTATGTGTGTTTCTTATAGAATGAACAAGAAATTTATTTGTTTTTGTTTGTGTTTTTTATTTATTTTTTTGGTACTGGAGATTGAACTCGGGACCTTGTACTTGCAAAGCAGACGTCAGAACCACTGAGTTAAATCCCCAGCCCAGAAATTTATTCATTTTAATTCTTTTGTGGTGCTGGGAATCAAACCCAGGGCCACATGCATACCATGCAAGTGCTCTATCACTGAGCTATACCACCTGCCTTAGAAATTTGAGAATTAGAAAGTCCAGGGATGTAGGTCAGTGGCACATTGTCTGCCCGCAAGTGCAAGGTCCTGAGTTTGATCCCCCGTATCACACACACACACACACACACACACACACACA
>NW_022900932.1:39110627-39117267 GCF_012274545.1 Fukomys damarensis
GTCAATTTCTAAAAAGCCTCTGTAGTTCTTGTTCACTAAAAATTTGGTAAGAACTCTTAAAAATACAGCTTTTGAAATAGTTCCAATTCCATTTTGATCTATATTCTGAGTCATTCTTATTTTTCCCCATATTTCATGTCAGATATATCTCTTCATGATATAATTTTTGCATGTGCTTTTAAAACTAATTTTGTTTATTCAAATCAGAATTGAAAAAATGGAAGGAAAAATGCAAAGATCTGGAAACCAAAAATAATTGTAAGTCAAATAGAAAATTTGAGGATGACACAGACATACTTCATAGAAAGCTTAGTAAACTTCAAGACGATTTGCAGGTATGATTTTATCTTTCTATCATATTTTCAATAAGGGAATACATGTAGATGTGCTTTTTCAGTGCACACTGAAGTGAAATGAGGAAAAATTTTCATAATAAAAGCTATTAAGTACCAGTGATAATGGAGTGACTGGGGCCTTGGTTTATATTTGATGCATTTAATTTTATAATTTCTAATATATTTGTACCAACTTTTCTACTTAAATTTTGAATTTACTAAATACTGTTATGAAGAAGGTGATAAGTGAATTACTTTGATTGGTTTTCATCTTCTCAAGGTTTAATTATTAAATTGGAATGGAGTTGTGTATGTGTCCAATGAAACCACATTATATAGAACATATTCTGTTTTGTATGTATATATATATATATATTTTTTTTTTTATTCTAGTTTTAGTGTGCTACATGTAGAAAATAACATGGGAAAATGTTTTTTCATGGGATTTATCAAGTATGCCATTTATTATGAAAAATAATATATATCTACAATATCCAGAATGTGTACATTAAGAAGTGTCAGTGTATTTTGCTTTATTCTGAGACGATGTAATCACATATCTTTTTTGCAAATTCTAAGCCTAGAACGAATGGCTGTAGTTCATCTAAGAGTGGTATTAGATCTTTTTAGAGTAAAAGTATAGTTTTTGTTTTAAATGGTGTTCTAGTTGGATTTTGAAATTATAAAATTAGATGCCTGTGAGCTGGAAAGATCTATAAATCATCTTGAAAATCACTGATTTAGTATAATCTTTGTCCTGCTGTTCTCAATGTTTCTTTAATAAATGCCCTAGTGCACTAGTTATTCTCTATTTCATATCCAGGATACAGTAATTTTTTTTTTCAGGAACCATACAATTAGAAATGGCCAAGTCATCCCCCTACATTGATTTAGGAAGACTTGAGTGACAGTAGCTCTTCCAAAAATTTAAACTTTTTATTTCTTCTTAACCTCACTGATAAAGTCTTTAAGTGGACCTGCAGGAATATAAAGTTTAAAGGAAAGCAAAACCAGCTAATGTTTCTTTTTAAAATCTGAAATAAACTCCGATCTTGTCATTACTTAAAAACACCTTTTTATAGTTTAAAAAAGGTAGATAGTGATGTATTGTATGAAAATGTTAAAAACAGGTTTACTTACTACTTAGGTATACAGTAATGACTTGTACCATTTACAGGAATGTGAACAGAAATATAAAGCTGATAGAAAGAAATGGTTAGAAGAAAAAATGATGCTTATCACTCAAGCAAAAGAAGCTGAAAATCTACGAAACAAAGAGATGAAAAAATATGCTGAAGACAGAGAGCGTTGTTTCAAGCAACAAAATGAAGTGGTTGGTGACAATTATTTTGTTGATGTTATTTCATTTGTTTTCTTTTGTTTTGTTACATTTATTGGAATTTTTGGCAGTCCATAGTTGCCTTAAAAATTTTTAATGGCAGATTTAGTAAGATAATTTTCTCATCTCAATTCATTTTCAGATTCTTCTATGTTCTAAGTTTTCTGAGTGATGTTGAACACTTTTTCATATATTTATTTGTCATTTCTAATTCTTTCTCTGAGAAGTGTCTTTTTTATTTCAGATGCCCATTTTTGCATTGATTTCCCCCTAAATTTAAAGCTACTCTAAGTGTTTAATTTTAGATAGAGATGGCTAATGTGTATGCCAATGAGTCTATGAACAAAACTTTCCACTTACTGAGCTCTAGTCTAGACTATGCCTGTAGTCTACTCCAGAAATAACGCTTTTTTCTTTATCATACTAATTTTTTTCCCTACCAAGTACCCTCAATATTGTGACCTTCATAAACTAATAGCACTTTACCTCTGATAGTATAAGATACTGATGAAGAGTCTGTTTCCTTTGTAGGTCCTTTGTTTTTACCCTGAAATAAAGTGGAAGGAAGCAAGAGCAGTGCCCTATGTCCTGGGGCCAGTGGATATAGCTAGATGAGTAAAAGTGTGGCAATAACCGTCATGGCCCTTAATAGTATATCTGTGGGAAGGCTGCATTTAATTACGTAGTATGTGTAGCCTTGGAAAAAAGATATGTGTAGTCATATCTCAAGCCCTTGGCTGAAGTCTCTGTTCTGTTTTAAAGTACAGGATATATCTCTGAGTGCTCTGCTCTTGTGTTGTTTTGTATAAATAAGCTTCCTTTGCTCTTACTTTTTAAAAATTATTTTTATTTTTAAATCATCTTATTTACAGAAAAGTTACAAAACTAGTAGAGAAAGTTGTTATGTTTATATCACCCAACTTTCCCTTTTATGTAAGATATTAGCATCTTATATAACATTATGTTAATAACCAACACATAAAGTTTATTTTAAATCTTTCAGAAAATTCACCAGTTTTCTCACTAATGTCTTTCTTTGGGTCCAAGATCAAGGTCCAAGATCATTCCATTAGTTGTCATGTTTCTATAGAGCATTGACTGTAGATTTTCTTCATGTGCCAAATCCTGTAAGACTAATACTACAGCTCTGAGATGGTAATATTTTTCATTTTATATGTCAACTCCATGTAACTGTAGATGTCTCTTGGTTTGCAGTTTCAGAATTTTCAGCCCATGATCTATTGACTGATTGCTTTGTCCTGTGGTAGATAGCACGTCACGGTGGGAACATGAGTCAGAGGAAAACCTTTTACCTCACCAAAGGGAAGCAAAAGAAAGTGCAAAAGATCATGGTCCCAGTCTCCTTTGAGAGCGTGTCCCCAGTGACTTAAAACTTCCCACTAGCCACACATCTTACAGATTGCACCATCTCCCAGTAGCACCGATCTGGGAACCAAACCCTCAGCATATGGGCCTTTGGGGGATATTCTAGATCTATATTATAGGAAGGAGGTATTGAGTTGACTAGAATTCTGATACTGCAGGGGTTGCTTTTGGCTTTTTGTTTCTGTCTCAGAGTCCATTGAACCATCCTGGCCTTTAGTAAGAGGCAAGAAGTAAAAAAACTGTTGGCTGTCATGGTAGCATCCATTCTAAAACAGGAAAGCAGCCACCTTTTTCCTAGTCATTTTCTCCTCTGGAAGCAGTGTCAACAAGTATACCCATTTGAATTAATATTTTCTCTCTGTGTCTCTGTGTCTTTCTGTCTATGTGTGTCTCTCTCCCTGCCTCCCTCCCTCCCTTTCCTCCCATCCCCTCTGTCACCTAGGCTGGACTTCAGCTTCAGGGCTTAAGCAGTCCTCCTACTTCGGATCTTAGGGACCTGGGATTATGGACATACCACTGTACCTGGTTTGCTGTGAATTTTAAGTGCTAGAGAAAGCTGGCTTGTTTTTCTGTCCCATGTTTCCTTATAATCATTACACCAGAAACCATTGTCTTTTAAATTATGTTTTAGTTTTATCCATTTTTTAATTATATAAATAGAAATGCATTTGTTTGTGTCTGACTTCTTTGATTCAGTATTGTTTTTGTGAGTTATCCATGTTGCATGTAGCCAAAGTTAGTCTGATTTCTTTGCCGACTATTTCAGTGTCTGAATATACCACCATTCATACATTGCAATACTGAAGATATTTGGGTTTTCTGTGTTTTTTCATTACTAAGTTCACCATATACTTTTTTTATATTTTTCTTGGTGCACATGTGCATATATTTCTGTTGCATATGTATATAAGAATAGAATTCCCTTGATGATAGTGTATGTTACCTTGTGTTTGTTTTGATGTGAATTATGGACTGACCTCATACTTATTGAAGAGACTATATTTTCCCACTGCTCTGTCGCTTTTCTCTTAATTCATTTGTCCAATGAATCCTTTTATATATGGTGTACAATTAGAGTTGGAATTAATTTTTTAAATTTGATTATTCAGTTCTTTTAGCACCATTTGTTAAAAAGATTGTCTTTTCTTCATAGAATTTCTTTGACACATTGTAGACTGTTAATTGACCATACATTTGTGGACCCTCTTCTGCTTCATTGATTTCTTTATCTTTATACTCTGTTCACACTATCTTGATTATTAAATGTTGATTGCTGTAACTTTGTTCTTCATTTTCAAAATTCAGCTATTTTAAACATTTGCTTTTCTGTATAACTGTTAATTAGCTTTTCTACACCTGTACACATGCACATGTTCCTGAGTTTTGATGATAATTGCCTTGACTCTATAGATTATTTCCGAGAAATGATATCTTAATAATGTTGAGTCATTTGCTCATTGAATATAAATTATTTCTATTTATTTAGGTGTTACTGTTTAATCTTTCAGCAGTGTTTTGTAGCTTTTCAAAATTTTATATTTATCTTTTTAAATTTACTAGTATTTTATGATTTTTAAACCCATGCTAAATGATACTGGTTTTTTTGGGGGGGGTGTTGTTATTGTTGCTATTAGGTTGGCCATTTGTGTTATTGTAATTTTGTCCTCTCATTTCCAAAATATTGATGGAAATGCTGCTATTAATTTAAAAGGTATAGCTATGATTGTTTATTGAAAGATGTCCGGTAAGCTCTTTTTTTTTTTTTTTTTTTAGTGAGGTAGTATAGAAATAAATATAGCATGTGAACATTTAAGGTATGTATGTATGTGATGGTATTATGTGTTTTCCTTTGCTTAATAAGGAAATACTTTATATGTACTTGAATACATATCTTGTTCATAGTTCTATTTGAGGTCTTATATGTAATATTTGTAAATATTCTTAGATTCATCACTTTAACGTTTACTGTAATATTTTCTTTATTGATTAGGAAGTACTGACAGCGCAACTAGCAGAGAAAAATAGTGACCTTCAGAAGTGGAGAGAAGAACGGGATGAGTTGGTTGCTGCTTTAGAAATACAGCTGAAAACACTGATCTCTAGTAATATACAGAAAGATAATGAAATTGAACAGTTGAAAAAGAGCACATCAGAGGATTCTAAAATAGTAAATAGAATTTTTTTCTATTGTATTTTATTATACATTGGATTTTTCAAAATTAATTGATGTTCAATTCCGTTAATTCAGTAGACCATAGAAGCATCAGAGTTTGAAAAATTTAAATATTACTCGTGAATTTTTGAGTTTTCAGAGTTTGTTTCAGAATAACTATTCTGTATTTTATCTGTCATTATCATTTATTTATTATAATCTGTCGGTGACTGAGACATAGCATTTTCTCTAATATTTTTAGATCAGTGGTGGTGAACCTATGGCATGCATGCCACAGCTGGCTATTACCACTTAAAGGTCTTTAGGTTTGCCATTGCCATCCTAGGTAGAGCAATTAAAAAAAAAAAACAACATTTGATGATTTTTCTTAATCTGTCTTAAAGTGTGGAAATGTCACTTAAAATGAATTCTTAGTAGTACTTTAATATTTGGATCAACCCTTAAGTTTATTTTATGAAGGTACAGATTAATCTGAAAGTAAGCACAGTGGGGGAGCATCATGAGTTGTTTGACCAGTTACTTTTGTAATAGTACCTTGGGGTTAGGAGTCCTGAATGAAGAAAGGATTGATTTTTGCAAGTAGTTGCATCCTAAGTGTATAATCAGAGTATATCTGAAGTTGGTCTTTATGGAATAAATGATCAGCACTTAACAATCTGTTGCTCTAGAAATGTGAGTAACAGGGAAGAATGTTTGAGTGTTTTGGGGCATATATATGTGAGACATTAAAAGATTGAGTGGTTCTAAGAGGAAAAAAAAAAGGCACTAGGGTTTAACTACTGTCACCATGGTTTGAGACCTTTGAGGAAAATTACTTAACATTTCAAAACACTTAACAGTGTCTTCATAATAGAGTTAAGAAATTAATCAAGAGCATTTTAAAATAATTAGTTTTTATTATAGTGAAATCTAGTACATGCTAATTTCTTTTTCCATTGTTTGGAAACAATGGGTAGGTGATATGAAAGGTGTATTTGATTTAATTTTGATGGCTGTGATAAGAATATCTATGTTAGAATTTATCAAGTTTAAAAATGTAGGCTGATATTTCTTTATAAATCACTTAAGTAGTACTTAGGAAGGGAACCTACAATATGAGAAAATGAGACAAAGAGCACCCTTCAAGAGAAGACTTAGTTATCATCATGGTCTTACCTTTATGCCTTAAGGTCTTGAAGCCATGATAATAACCAAATTTTCCTGAAGGACACTTCATTTTATTTCCCATAAGATAGATTCTATTTCTAAGCCCTACTTAAGTGATTATATTCCTAAGAAATGTCTAGTTTTTCAAAATTGTATTGTGAAATGCAGTTGAGGGTTTAAAGTTCCAGTTCAGTACAGACTTGATCATGTCTCTTTTTCTTCATCTGAGAAGTAGAAATAATGACTTCTGTCAAACACTAA
>NW_022900932.1:39117286-39153855 GCF_012274545.1 Fukomys damarensis
TTTATTGGTACATTTAGGGATACAGTACAGTTACATTCATTGTTGGGATCATGTACCTTTACATGGCAAGTCTTGATTCTCATTTTTTTCCCCTTACCTCTGCCCTCCCTTCACCCCCTCCTCCCCTCCCCATCTACAAACACTTTATTTTCATCTTTTCATTCTCTCACATTTTTTTCTTTTCCCTTTTTGTTCTTCCCCTACGTATCACACCTTCCCTACACCTTTAGCTCCTTTCCTCCTCATTCTCCAAAATAGACCACATACTGGCTCACAAAACAGGTCTAAATAAATGCAAAAAAATTGAAGTCATCCCCTGTTTATTATCAGATCATAGTGCAATCAAACTAGACATCAATAGCACAAGAAACTATAGAAACTTCACAAGCTCATGTCTCTTTTTCTTCATCTGAGAAGTAGAAATAATGACTTTTGTCAAACCCTAATTTTAGAGTTACAAGGAAAAGAAAATGAAAGGTTGTATGTAAACACTTTGGACCTTGATAGTAATATTTCAGATTTCTTCTTTGATCAGACTCAAAAATTAAGTGTTGCTTGCTTTTCCTAAGTCTGTGAAGGGTAAAACAGAGGTGGAGAGATGTATACATAGTCATTGAATAAGTCTTTAATTATTTCTCCTGTTTGGTTTGTGTAAATCTTAATTTTATATTCTATATGTAAGATGTTTTAATATTTTTTCAGGTTAAAATGTCTTACTTCTTCAGTATTTCTTTATTTTAGGAAAAGCAAAGCATAGTCATCAAACCCAGATATATTAGTTCAACAGATCCTGCCAGAGTTGAAAATGAACCTCAATCAACAAGTCTTGAAATTTCCAGGAGTGTAGTGGAGGTAAGTATTTGGTAACACACTTCACATTTGCTCCCTTTACATACCATTACCAAGTAGCACTTGCAAGTTTCATCAGTAGTGGTAGGTATCTTGCTGTATAATTAGCTAGATGTACTTTTGGCAGTGTGAAAAGAACTGGAAGCTTTTGAGAAGTAGAATTTGTTTTTGGAACATTAGATTTCCAAATAATGTTTTTCTCCTCTTAAAAATAAGTGTATCTGTTAATATAAACAAACTTGATGGTCAGAAATAGAAAATCCCACAAAAGAAAATGAGGGTGATTATTTGCTGTCATAAGAGGTTTCCTTAGTAAACATTGTATTGAAACATATACAATTAGAGAGTTGTATCCATATAATAATTTTGTCATAGCTATTTTTTTTTCAGCTTTAAGTCATAGCTTTTAATAACTTACATTGAATTTCTTGAATGCGCATTGGGTCTAGGTTTCTATGAATGACTTTGAATAATATAAGAGTTCTTAGAACGCCATGTCACTTAAAAGTTTTTGGTTTCTTTGTGTTGTTTTGTTTTGTTTTTTTTGAGTCCTTTATAGTTCAGGCTGGCCCGTCACAAGCTCATGTCTCTTTTTCTTCATCTGAGAAGTAGAAATAATGACTTTTGTCAAACCCTAATTTTAGAGTTACAAGGAAAAGAAAATGAAAGGTTGTATGTAAACACTTTGGACCTTGATAGTAATATTTCAGATTTCTTCTTTGATCAGACTCAAAAATTAAGTGTTGCTTGCTTTTCCTAAGTCTGTGAAGGGTAAAACAGAGGTGGAGAGATGTATACATAGTCATTGAATAAGTCTTTAATTATTTCTCCTGTTTGGTTTGTGTAAATCTTAATTTTATATTCTATATGTAAGATGTTTTAATATTTTTTCAGGTTAAAATGTCTTACTTCTTCAGTATTTCTTTATTTTAGGAAAAGCAAAGCATAGTCATCAAACCCAGATATATTAGTTCAACAGATCCTGCCAGAGTTGAAAATGAACCTCAATCAACAAGTCTTGAAATTTCCAGGAGTGTAGTGGAGGTAAGTATTTGGTAACACACTTCACATTTGCTCCCTTTACATACCATTACCAAGTAGCACTTGCAAGTTTCATCAGTAGTGGTAGGTATCTTGCTGTATAATTAGCTAGATGTACTTTTGGCAGTGTGAAAAGAACTGGAAGCTTTTGAGAAGTAGAATTTGTTTTTGGAACATTAGATTTCCAAATAATGTTTTTCTCCTCTTAAAAATAAGTGTATCTGTTAATATAAACAAACTTGATGGTCAGAAATAGAAAATCCCACAAAAGAAAATGAGGGTGATTATTTGCTGTCATAAGAGGTTTCCTTAGTAAACATTGTATTGAAACATATACAATTAGAGAGTTGTATCCATATAATAATTTTGTCATAGCTATTTTTTTTTCAGCTTTAAGTCATAGCTTTTAATAACTTACATTGAATTTCTTGAATGCGCATTGGGTCTAGGTTTCTATGAATGACTTTGAATAATATAAGAGTTCTTAGAACGCCATGTCACTTAAAAGTTTTTGGTTTCTTTGTGTTGTTTTGTTTTGTTTTTTTTGAGTCCTTTATAGTTCAGGCTGGCCCGGAACTCACTATGTAGCCCAGGCTGGCCTCAAACTTGCAGTGATCCTCCTGCCTCAGCCTCCTGAATACTGTGATTATAGACATGTGCTACCATGCCCAGCTCTGACACTTAAAAGTTTTGAAGATAAAATTACTGTTACATTTATGTTTTAAACACATATATTGGGAACATTCAGTGTTTGGAACTTTACTAAGCACCTGGTACTAAATATAGAAACAAATGAGATGTGATTTCTTTCCTCCAAGAGTAAGGAACCTAGTAAGACATACAAATTATTAATTTATTTGACCTTATCTTATGTGCTACATGTTACAGCATGAATTGAGCGTTTCAAGGAACACTAAGGATATGGATCAGAGAAGCTGCTATCACACTGGAAGCTTGCCAAACAAATGGGAAGGGAAAGGCATTTTAATCTCAGAAAATAAAATAAGCCATTCCTTTTATTTTTGGCCTTTCCTTGATGGTTCTTTATAGAATTTCATATAATTAGTATTGATTTTAGGGGCTAATACAAATCACAGTTTGTGAAAAGATTTAAAGTTGACCCATAAGCAAGGTTTAACTCTTGATTACATGGGCAGTCACATATACTGAGGCATTTCTTTCTCCATAAATGTATATGTGTTATTTTAAAATATAGATCAAATTTCTTACGAATTCTAGTAGTTACTGTGTATTTCACAGTTTGAGATAAATTGTATGGTCATGCTCTTTTATGTACTTTTGTATGCTTCAATGAAATTAACATGTTCAACTAGGCTGAAAGTCCAAAATAATTCATTTGCATAGCTGGTAGGTTTGATTCTTGGATATCCACTGAATTTGTACCTAGCCTGAATCTATGCCCTTGAGTTCTCAGTACACTAGCTAGATTCTGCAAATAGATTTTAAGGAGGAGAAGTATTTTGAAGGTTAGTGTTACACAAGAGGATAGGTTGGGGGTATCCAATGCTTCTTATTATTAAGCCTTAGAAAAATATTATGTCACTGCTGTATCTTACTGGTCATGAAAGTCATTAAGGCCAACCCAGATTCAAGGAGAGGGAAGTGAGAGACACTTTCTCAAGAAAAAAATAGCAAAGAATGTACAGCCAGCTTTAAATTTACCATTACTGGAGTGCCTGTTAAAAATCTCAGACTCTTAGAGACTTCTGACACAGTAAGTTCAGGTAAGATCTAGTAATCTTTTACACAAACACTATAGGTAATCTTATCACATAAATTGGGGAAATGTTAATCTGTTTTCTCTAATTTTTTTGCCAGTTCAAGGGATTGAACCCAAGATCTCATATATGCTATGCACACACTACTACTCAGCTACCCCTCCAATATTCCCCAAATTTAAGCCTGGAGATACGTAGATGAGAACCCATGCTTGCTGTATTCTCTGGCCAAGCCCCCTTTATCTTTCTGAATTTTTTGTTTGTAGTAGGTGTTTGACATAGTTTGTGGTTTATAAATTCATATTCTACAAATAATTCTTTTTTAATTTTGTTGTAGGATGGATCAGTGGTTCTTGATTCTTGTGAAGTGTCAACAGAAAATGAACAAAGTACTCGATTTCCAAAACCTGAATTAGAGATTCAGTTTACACCTTTACAGCCAAACAAAATGGCAGTGAAACATGCTGGTTGTGCCACACCAGTGACAGTTAAGATTTCTAAGGCTCGGAAGAGGAAGAGTAGTGAAATGGAGGAGGTAAATTCTTAGCTAATGAGTAAAGTTAACAAGCAAAGCTTATTACCATAAGCTCATTTATAATATATAGTTAAGCTCTGCTGCACGGCTTTCCTGTTACTGAGATTAAAGTCATTATTTGAAGCATATTTTATACCCTTTAACAGTGATACTATGGTTTAATAGTCCTCACACAAAAAGCTATAGGTATTAAAATAATTCATTAATACATAGTTTATCCCTTGTTTCATTTAAATTATATCAGGTCAATTATAGTGAATTTTATAGTAAAGTTTTAATGGCACTTAAATTGTAATAAACATAATTTAAAACACATTAAATAGAACAAAAGCAAAACTTTCTGTGTTCTAGTTTGGTTCAAACACATTTTCATTTTCTCTCTAGTGAAAGATGAAAAAGATTGATAAAGAAATTATGAAGACTAAAATGACTGACTTATTATTGAATATTTACTTTTTGTCACTTTAAAGTTTTAGGTCTCTGATCATAGAAAGTTTTGAAAAAGAAAATCTTTTTCCATCAGCCAGATTTAAAATGTGTGCTTCAGTACAGTGGTAGGCTAAAACCTATTTACCCACTCTTGTTGTAGCCCCTTGGTGGTAGGGATGCCAAACCTTTTACTCTGCCTTAGTCATGCAGATCTGATAAGTCAGATAAGCTTTCTGGAGAGCCACATATGCTTTCTGTCAGCTATTGATGTACAGGTGGTAAATAAATAATAAATGATAACATTTATTTTTAAAGTAACTTGTTTTAAATTTAATTATAATTTTTCTAGCAAATAACTTTCTCCAACTTTCTTTTATTCCTTTATATTCCTGTATATTTTCAAGCTAGTTGGAAGAATGGAAATAGTATTAACTATATTCCTGAGGTTCTCTGTAAGGTATTAAATTTGCTGGTGAATATTACTGTGGCTTTTCTGCTACACGTACATCTTTAAAGATTGTTTTGTAATGTTTTATTAACTGCTTTTGTTCTAGTTATTTAATTTGTTTTAAATTATATTTATTATAGTTTAAGTGCTATTAAAACACTAATTACATCACCATCTATGTTAGTCTGACTTTTTCTCTATCCATTTTTTTCTAAGAGAAAGGGAAATTTGAGTATAGTACTCGAGTATTAAAATACAAATATTTTATTAAATTTGCTACTGTTTTGTACCTTTCAGAGGTATTTCAGAAAAGTTTTACAGATTCTTATAGGTATCATGTAGAAACTTAAATTTTTAAACTGATTTTAACAGTTTTCACTGCTATAATAAATTGCCTATGTGAAAATTATTTATATAATGCTGTATTTTAATCTAGTAAATCCACATAAATCCAATGAACACCTCAATTTTTTGATGGCCCAACCTTTTAGTCTTTCTTCATTTGTCTCTCAGGATTTACTGTCTGTCATTCCCCTTTCCTGGGGGCTGCTTATGCCTTCTGCTTTGAAATTTAGATTCTGACTGTTCAGTTATGATTTCTCTGCCTCTCTTCTCCCTCCTCTTGCCCTCCCTGCCCTATGCTTGTATTCTTTGATACAGCTAGGATTCTCATCAACTAAATTTAGTGAGTATATGTACAAAAAGGTTTTATCCTGTGTGAGATTATATGGGAATATGAAGAGTTAGATGCCATGCCTACTTAGTAAAGAAGAAAGATTATAATTAATTTTCACTTTTTTTTTTTTGGTTTTTTGAGACAGGTTCTCACTATGTGGTTGAGACTGACCTGGAATTTACAGTGTAGCCCAGGCTGGTCTCAAACTCACAGCGATCCTCCTGCCTCAGCCTCGTGAGTGCTGGGATTACAGGCATGCGCCACCACACCCAGCTCACATTTTTCTTTTGTGAAGTTTGTTTTTGATGTTGTCAGATTTCAGTGAGAGGTCCTACATGATTTGAGAATTAGAAAAGGGTATGCTTTATTATAAAGACGAGATTCAAATAAATCGTGTTACCCTTCTAGGTTTTTCATTTAGCTTCTGTTACTTCATTATTTATGATGTATGTGAAAAATTCATACCTACAGTCAGAATTGATCAACCTTAACTCCATTGATATTTTGGGCTGGATAATTCATTGTTGTGGGCTCTCCTACAAATTGTAGGGTGTTTAGAAGCATTTTAATTCTACCTACTAATTGCAATAACATTCTCTTTCCTGACAAAGACAAGCAAAAATATCTCCAGACATTGCTAGTATCCCCTAAGGCCAGAATTACCCCCAGTTACAGAACCATGATTACAAATGATACATAGCATTTTACAGATTTTTGTTTTTTCCTCTTGAGAAAGAAAGTATTATCTAAAAATTAACTGGTTCTGAAATTCATTATTTTTAGGACTTAGTGAAATGTGAAAATAAGAAGAATGCTACACCCAGAGCAAATTCTAAGTTTCCTATTTCAGAGACTAGACATTCTTCTGACAAAAAGGTTTGTCGTTTAATTTGTCCAAAATTGACCATTTCCATAATTTACATTTATAAAGTAGAAGCTGGCAATTAAGATGTCAAATCCATTTAGTAATTAGCCATAAATCCAGTTGTGCCTAACTATAACTTCCATTTCGTATGCATCTAATTCAGCTTAGAATATACCCTTAGCATTTGGCCATTAGAAGGCAATTCTTATATTTACTTCTGGCTTACCAGCATTAGATTTAACACTTTCATCTCTTCTCTGCATGTAATTAGTCCTAAGTTCCTTATCAAGTAATTCATACCTGTCTGTTCTCTTTAATTTAACCATGGCCATAACTGTTTCCTTCTCATGTTTCTCATCAACAGTAACAAAAGATGTTTGTTTATTAGGTTTCTGCACATTCATCATCTAAGAAAACATATTCTTTACGGAGTCAGGCACCCACAATTAGTGTAAACTTGGCTGCTAAGAAAAAAGAAGGGACGCTACAGAAATTTGGAAACTTTTTACAATATTCTCCAACAATTCTTCAATCAAAAGGTTTGTAGAAAATTAATTAAAATACTTTTCTCTTAGATAGTAGGGTACTTTCTAAAACTCAATTGGTGTATAGACTCAGATGTTTAGTTCATTGAGATTTATTTATGCTTTAAACAGGCATTGTCCTATATTAAATACTCTTAAGAAGAAATAGATGAGAAGGTAATGTGCCTCGGAATTGACTGTATTAGAGGAGAAAAGTTTATATTTAAGTAATTGCTCTAGATAAAGCAGGCTGCTGAATATAATAGAGGTGTAAACAAAATAGTATGCTTATATTGCAGTGGAGAAAACTATTCTAATTAGAAGGCTTTGAGAAGATTTTATTGAGGAAATTTACAATTTATAGTTATATATTACTAATCACAGTATTGTGATACATCTTCCTCTGTATTCTATGCATATGCATAATTACCTACCCATTTGTAATATGTTGAAAACATTATATATTTCTGTAAATGTCTGTCAGATTTGCAAATATAGTATGCTTTTTTTCTTTATATGGTTGCTATATATCGGTGTATATATTATAAAGATATGTGACACACACATACATATACACTTGCATATCTACCAGAGGGAATGGTTTTAACACAGTTCGACTAACAGAAAAGTATATAGAACTTTTATGCATTTCTAGATAGCAATATGTCTCTGGCATGTAAAATATGGGGGGACAATTTGTAGGAATTCATGAATGGCAAAAAGATGCTGAATTAGAGACCAAAAGTGTAGAAACTGGGGAGAGAAGCAGGGGGCAGTTTAACTGAGTCATAGGTTATATGTAAATACTTTGTGTGAAAACTTACTGCAGGAGTCTCCAAATTTTTTGGTTCAGTGGTCTTAATGTCTTAGTAGTTATTTTCATTGTGTCCCTTTACCCAAAGACTCCCCTAACAGCCTCATCCATTAGAATTTAGAACCAAATGACTATTAAAATTGAACTTCTGAAAATCTAGGTTGCAAAATATACCATCATCAAAAGGAAAGTAATGTGGTATAATTTTGAAACCATGAGCTACCTTGAACTATCAAGGGTCACTGTTTCTCTTGAGGACTGAAAATACCCTGAGTTGCTCTTACAAGTTTGTTGCAGGATGCTGTTGTGCACAAGTCTGAACTTCAGACGTGTCAAAGATTTGTTTTTAAAAGTATAGTTTGTATGAACATGGAATTCATCTGGAAGAACAAATAGTAAATTGTTAAATTTAGAAAGAAAGGACTTCTTATTTTAGAAGATTATATATTTAGACTATATTGATTATCATGTATTAAATGTTTTCAAAGAAAGGAATGTTCCTATCAGGTAACGAATGACTTCCTTACTTTATGGCTCAGGTTTTTTTTTTTTTTTTTTTGGTAATGGGGATCTAACTCAGGTCCTTGTGCTTGCAAGGCAGGCACCAGAACCACTGAGCCAGCCCTTATGGCTCAGTTTTTTGACAGCTTCCTGATTAATATAGTTGACGTGGATTTATTTTATTTTATTTGTTTGGTACCAGGGATTGAACTCGGGTCCTTGTGCTTGCGAGCCAGGTGGCACACCTACTGAGCTAAATCCCCGGCCTGGATTTTGGTTTTTTAAACTTATTTCTAGGAATATAAATTATTCCTATTTTGGATTGTATGTGCAGTGGTAGGTCATTTGAAAATGAATGGAAAATAGACATAACCCTGGCTGTTCTCAAAGTTATCCCCGTATCTTTCAGCTTCCTTCCTTCATCATCCTATCACTAATCCTCATCACTTATTTAAACTATAATTCTTTGTTTCTTATTAACTTTCCCTCTAGAATATAAGCTCCATAAGGACAAAATGTCCAGTTCTCTTCAGCTCTTAGTACACTGGCCTGCATATAATAGTGAGGAGTTTAGCTTTAGGCCAGAATCATGTATGTGGCTTTTTTCTGAATCCCCACTGTAGATAATCATAATGGCCTATGTGATAGACTTATGGGAAAAGTCTTCCTGTCTATACTAGACTTTGTGTAAAACCAGTGCATTGTAGTCTCTGAAAAGAGTTGTACTTGAGGGAGGACTCAATTCTCCTTGCTAAGCCATATACTTTACACATATTTGCATTTCTAGCTTGGGTGCATCCTTTCAGAGCCTCTTTTGGGACTTCAGAGGTCTTCTCTAGGTGTCTCTGCTAAAAATTTTGTTTTGGAGAGGAAGTAGATCGTACTTTGACATTTTCTGCACTGTGATTTAGTACTTTCCTACTCACATCCCTTTGTTTCTTGTTCCTCCTACCCTGCCCCCCAACTTTCAGTGCAGAAGTCCATAAAACTCAGGAGCCTTTTTCTGGGACTGTCTGGGCAATGAGAAGGCACTTTACTTCTGTGCTGATGTATCTGATCATAAGGTCATGCACCCATTCTTTAGGGTAATACAGAGCGGGTAGGTAGGAGTTGGTACTTTTTTAGTTCTAGCCTTGTGCTTATTCTATTGCAATACGTGTTTAAAAGTTTTGGGAATTGCTTTTGTTCTTGTTTCTTTTCTTTGGCTACTCTTAATACCTGAAAGCTTAGCTCCTTCAAGCTCAGCTCAGCCCTCTCAAGCCAAACTAAACTCTTGACAAGAAAACTCTCAATTTAGTATATTTCCCTAAAGTTGTTTTCTGTTTAAAAAAGTATGTATTTGTGTATGTATATACACGTATGTATTTATATATATATATATATATATATATGAATTTTTTTCCAACCCAGATAGAAATGTTTTCTATTAAAATAAGTACCCATTAAAAAAATAAAGCAAATATGCCAAGTATGAAATTTTAAAACTCCTATTATATTTCCCAGAAGGAACTAATAGTTAAAAGTTTGGTTTCTGTGGTTTGTATCAGTGTGTCTGTGTATGAACTGTAAGTTAAGGATTTGATATATATATGAATTTTTTTCCAACCCAGATAGAAATGTTTTCTATTAAAATAAGTACCCATTAAAAAAATAAAGCAAATATGCCAAGTATGAAATTTTAAAACTCCTATTATATTTCCCAGAAGGAACTAATAGTTAAAAGTTTGGTTTCTGTGGTTTGTATCAGTGTGTCTGTGTATGAACTGTAAGTTAAGGATTTGCAATTCTTTGTCTGCATCTTCATGCACGGGTATTGAACAAACCCCACTAACTTATTTTTAATATGCCCAGTCTACTGTACATATATCTAGCTTTCTGGTTTAAAAATAACATAAACCTTTTCTAAGTCATTAAAGATACTGAAATTTTATTGGTGGTACTATAATTTACTGGTTATACTATAAACCTTTCCACTTTGTTGAACATTATTCAGAGGATTATTTATTTTATTGTTTCCCACTCTTGCTGTTGATCATTATTTCATGTTTCTTAGGCATTTAATTTTTTAATCAATTATCTGTTTATGTCCTTTCTTGCATTGGATTTTTTTTTTGTGTGTATGTTCTTTATGAATGATTTCTAACCTTTATAATTAGAAAACTATTTATTTTAGGAGTTAATTAACATTTTTATTTCTTAGCAAAGAAGATAATGGAAACAATGAGCTCTTCAAAGCATTCAAAGTTAGAAGTAAGTAAGGAAAATGTATCTCAACCAAAAAGAGCAAAAAGGAAATTATACACAAGTGAAATTTCATCTCCTATTGATATATCTGGCCAGGTGGTAAGCTAGTATTTCACTTTTCATTAATGTAAAACTATTTATGTTCTTTTTAATTCTGATGTATTCCTAACAATTTAAATTTTGCCTGATTTGAATTTCTGTTCTTTAGACCAGGTCTCTTAAAACACATGCTTTAAATGTTGGTATACTTTTGGTCTCAGACGTGTTAACCTTATAGTAGCTAACAATATTATATTAATCTATATAAGTATCATGTATTTGTATTTGAAACCTCATCAGATGAATATATTTCCATCAGTAGAATTATCAAGATTTAGTAATTTATTTGCCTCTAACATCTGTTTTTACTTGTACAAATCTGGGTACAAATATACCTAGTAAAATTATAGAATTGACATTTAGCCAATTCCTCCCACCTTTCCTCTAAGTTTTTTCAGGTTGTATTAAGTAAAAATGTTAGCTGTCACCCTGACTGTATGACTCATTCTCCTCACTCAGAACAGTCAGTGCTATTACAGGGAAGGTTCTACTTTTCTATCATGCTTTTGGATTTGCTTAGTGAATGACAGTGACGGTAGAAAAGTAATTAAAGAGAAAAAAACTTCAGTTAGTGGCCAAGAAAAATTAGGAGAGACTTTTTTTTTTCTCTCAACAGCTACCAAACAGGAGATTGGCACTTGAAGGCAAGTGGTAAAGAATTAGAGCTAATTAGGACACACTGTTCATTCTATTCTGTTAGTCACTTTTACCATTTTTATGATTAGTACACAATTTCCTCCCTTGGCTGAAGAATTTTTTTTTCTTAGTATATAACTTCTTCCTAAGTTTTCTTAGTATATACTTATTGCTTTAAAAGTTCATTTCTTTTTTTTGTTTGTTTGTTTTGTTTTCTCCCAGTACCAGGGATTGAACTCTGGCACCTTGAGCTTGTGCATCAGATGTAGTGCCACTGAGCTGAATCCCCAGCCCAAAAGTTCATTTCTTAACATTGATTTGAGGCATTTTTTTGTGTGTGTCCAAATATGTTAATAGTTATTTCAAGCTTATTGTGTCCTTAATTGAATACAGAGTGTAGGTTACTTTAGTTTTAGAATGAAATAGTGTTTAATGAATCATATAAAATCTATTCTTTTGCATGTATTTTTATAGAAAATGCAATACCTATAGCCTAAGACAACAAAAAATGTACGTTATGTCAGTGACCAACATGAAGATATATTATCACTCACTATAAACAAGCTTATGTTTTTACTTTTATGTGTAATTTTTAAAATTATAAAATTGTTAATTTCAGATTTTAGTGGACCAGAAAGTGAAGGAAAGTGATCACCAGATTCTCAAACGACGACTTCGATCACGAATAGCCAAATAAATCATCTTTGGAGAATGTCTTAATGTAAATTTTATATTCATAATCATTGTGACTTGCATCTTGACTTTTTAAAGATAACTATATATTAAGATGCATTATGTCCTATGTAGAGATGGCTGTTTTATACATAGTATTTTGATTTAATAAATCAACAATAAATTTCCTTGTGTACTTTTTTCCTTGAGTACTTTTCTGTAACAGCTTTTTTTTCAATCTGTATAATTCTCTTATCTGATTTGTTGTATCATTGAAGATCCTAGGAAAGATTCTATTTTAAATTTTTTGTACATAATGACAGATCAAGTTTTTTGCTTACTTATATTTAATATATAACCATGTTTGTGATTTTTCTCTTAAACTATGTTAGGATATAAAAAAAATATTTTACAGATTTCTCTGTATTACAGTTAGGATTTAGGAAGTAAATATATCAGGTCTTGTATTTGCCAAAACATGTATCACATTATTTAGACAGAATGTCAGTTCTTTAATTAGAATGTCCTTTATTTTATAAAATAATCTAATAAAGAAAGATGGCTTATTTTCCCAGGACAAAGAATATTAGAAGTAAAAAATTAGGAAGCAAAACAAAAACAAATGCCTAGGACCCAGAACACAGGTCTAGGGGTTGGCAAAGGGTGTGCCAGATAGAATTTTAGACCTAAAATTAGAAATATATTATTTTTATTTTACAGATGAGAAAACGAAATGAAGACCATTTACTTTTTCTCTCTCCTTTTTTTTTTTGAGACAGAATCTTACTACATAGTTCAGGCTGGACTCAAACCTTGTGGCTGTCTTCTGCTCATCCTCCCTATGTTGGGACTGCAGGTGTGCACCACCATGCCCAGATAATATATACTTCTGCTAACTTATACAGCTAATAAGTATTATGGTTAAAAATACCAATAAAAGGCAAAAACTGCAAAGCAGAAAAATCTCAGGAATGATTGACAACTGGGCTTGTATTCTAAAAAATACATTTGTACATCTAAACCTTCAAAGTTTTATTAGATGATGATGATGATTCTTTAGATAAGATTTTGCTGTGTAGTTCAGATTGACCTTGAACTCACTGTGTAATCTGGGCTGACCCTGAAATTCACAGTAATCTTCCTACCTCAGCCTCCCAAGTGCTCAGATCATAGTTGTGTGGCACCACACCCAGCTTCTTATTTTATCATTACAATGATGACTCTGTACAGGTAAAAAAAAAAATTCTTGCTTCTTTAGGAGACAAATTGTATTTAGGGGAAATTTTCCACCAAAATAATTATATTAAAGCAACTTCTTTGTTGTCAGGTATGTAATCCCAGCACTTGGCAGGTTGAGGCAGGAGGACTGCCAAGAGTTCAAGACCAGCATGGACTACATAGTGAGTTCAAGCCGGCCTAAACCATGTAGTGAAACCTTGCCTCAAAAATCAAAACAAGGACAGTCATGGCACACACCTGTAATACCAACACTTCTCACAGCAAGTTTGAGGCCAGTCTGGATTTCATAGTTCAGGGAAAGCTTGAAGTGCAGAGGGAGACCCTATCAAAAAACACCAACCACTTTGAGCATTAAAATGTTTTCCTTATGTAGTTTAAAAAATATTGTTGATCTTTTTAGATTCCATTATTAAATTTGTCTACTTGCTAAAATTTACTTCTAACCTCAAAATTAATACAGCATTTTTACAGTTATTTATGGAAATGCATAGAATGGTAAAAAAATTTGAGTAGCCACATTTGCAGATGAAGTTGAACAAAGCCACATCCTACTTTCTTGTTTCAGCTCTCAAACTGTAAACAGATATCCACAGTCTAGGTTAGTGATTAAAATCATGCCTGGATATCCTTACGGGAGAAGGAGTTTGGAGGGTGAGTCCTTCCAAATTCAAAGGGATTGGGAAAGGTGCTTTCTATGGATCTCCATTAGCAAAGCATAAAACCAAACCTACATAGATTGAAAGTAACAAGCCAGTAATCACAATGCTTGGAATAGGAATACACTCTTCAGAGGAAAATATAATATAGATCCTTTACAGCATCATATTTCATAATGCAGTGAAAGATGGATAGATGTGGAGAGGTGGATTAAAAATGTTACAGTAAAGACCAGTGACAAAATAGTCTCTGTGATCTGTAACCCAGACACCCGGAAAATGAGAACTTAGCAAAGAAAAAAGCAGATCTCCAGGAAGCAGAAGGGAGCTGACAGGAAAAGCAAAAAGTATAGGAAAGTTGGAGAAACGGAGCATGACACAGAAAAGAACAAAGCAGCCTGGAAAATGAATCCTGGTTCCCAGCACAGGGACCTGCCCACCAATACAAGATGAGCCCTGTCTGAGTCAGCAGCTCCAGGGAGAAGCAAAAGGCCAGGCCCAAGAAAAGCCTGTGGTTATAAACAAAAGTAGCTTGAGGCTTTACACTCAAAGTGACTACGTGTCAGGTTATTTGAGTGTTGTCAGGAGCCATTTTGGGAAGGAGTTAATTGTTTAAGATTGAGATGATACAGGGGGAATACTCCCAAACCTGCTAGATAGCCAAAATATTGACTTCATGTTCTCTAAAACTGAATAATGAATTCTAGAAGCAGTAGAGGTTAAGAGTAGGAAAAATTGAGAGAAACATAGCTTCTGTGTAAGAGTAACAGAAAAGGGATCCTGTTTCCCCAGGGGTTTTTATGAAGCAAAGCCCTGAGGAGAGGTGGGTTCAAGGTGGGACAAAACTAGTCAACAGAAAGCTAAGTACCATCACTTAGGTAATATTGATCCAACAGGAAATCATAAGGTGGACATTGAAAGAAAAGGAGCTGAAACAGGATTACCCAAGGCAAAGCTTTATTGGGGGAAGGAGCTGCAGGGCTCCCTCAAACAATGGTACAAGAGAGTGAACCCTTTTGGGGTGATGTTTAGAAGGGTTTGGGAGAGCATCATGTGTAAGTGGGTGATAGGTTGGTGTTAGTGATGAGGGTGGAACTGATTGGCAGTTTTGAATTTAGAGGTGAAAAAATTTTCTGGGTGGGAAGGAGACAGGGTGGGGTAAGTTTTCCTGTTGGGAGTTAGTTTTGATTCCCAGACATGACTAATTTCCAGTTTGAAGGGATATTTTGAGTAAATAGGACTGCTGGAGCCATTTCATTGGTGGGAACAAAACTATGATCAACAAATAAGGTTATAACAAGTATAGTCACTGAGATAATATTAAATGGACATCAAATGAGGAAGCAAGTCACATAGCAAGCATTCAAGGGATAAAAAAGGATGGGGTAAGGTCTTGGTCCCCCACACAGGTGATAGCTATTTAGAATATCAATGACTGCTTTTCATCCCTAGGGGAAATATGCTAGTGTAGTAGTTTCTCTCTTCATAATGCTAGCCAGTAAATGTACTTCAATTGTTTTTCTGTGCCAAGGGCCAAGCTTTGTCTATCTGCCTTGTAATAATTTCTAACTAACAGCTATCTACAATAGATACAGAACAACCGGCAGGGTTCCTGGAGCCACCCGATCATAGTGACCGAGACGGAGGCTCACAGACAGGTCAGAGTTTCTTGTTGACTCTTATTTTTTCTTATTTTGTTGCTATTTGCAGTCCCAGAGTACATCACTGAAAGCCTGACACTAACTAAAGAATTTCCATACTAGCAGCAAAGTCCACTATAAAAATAAGCAGGAGTAGTCACCCTATTTTCAGAAAAAGTGGACTTCAAGCCAAAACTGATCAAAAGACAGAGTCGCTACATATTGATTAAGGGAATAATTCAGCAGGAAGAGATAATAATTATGTCACATAACCCTGACACACCCAACTTTATAAAATAAATGCTGCTGTACATAAAGATCAAGTAAAGTTCAACATTATAGTGAAGGACCTCAATTCCTCATTATCATAAATAGATCAGCTAAACCAAAAATAGAGTTGAACCACACCTTTGAGCAAATGGATTTAACAAATCCATAGTATTCCAGCCTACAACAGAATATGCCTTCTTAGCACAGCGTGGCTTTTCTCCAAAACAGACCACATACTAGTCCATAAGGCATGCTTAAATAAATAAAAAAGTCAAAAATTTTCCTGTGCATGTTATCAAATCAGAGTGCAATGAAACTAGTAATCAATGGAAACAGAAACCACAGAGATTATGCAACCACACGGACATTAAACAATAACATTATTGAATAATGAATGGGCAACAGAAGACATCAACTAAAGAAAAAACTACAGGCTGATCTCTAAAGTGAACACAGATACAAAAATTCTCAACAAAATACTGGCAAACATAGGTATCTTCCTGAAAGAGTTAAAAATGTCATACATACCACAGTGATGTATTTATACTTATGTTGTTTATAGTAGCACAATTTATAATGGCTAAATCTTGGAAATAGCACATATACTCATCAAAAGATGAATGGATAAAGAAAATGTATTTATATACAATTTAGGAGCCCTTTTCTGTAACAGCTTTTCTTCAATCTAATCTCATCTGACTTATTAGATCAATAGAGATCCTAGGAAAGATGCTGTTATTTTTATTTTTCTGTATATAATGACATATATACAACAGAATCCAACTCTGTCATAAAGAAAGATGAACTTGAATCATTTGTAGGAAAAAGAATGTATTAAAGACTATATAATTTTAAGTGAAATGTTGGACACAGAAGTTTAAATACTGCTCTTTTGTGAGAAACCCAAAGGGTAAATAAGGAGCAAAATGGAGGATAGATATTGGGAAGTAGGAAGAACATGTTTTTGCACTTGATCTTAGCCAAAAGGCCAAGAAGCGATTAGGAACATGTTTTTGAAATATGGAAATACCATTTTAATGAATGGAGAAATAAGGAATCTTAGCAGAGAAATGGAAAGTATAAAGAGAAAACAAGGGGAATTATTACAACAGAAAGGTGAAATAATCGAAATGGAAAATCCACTGGATAGATTTTTAACAGCAGATTGGAGTTGTCAAAAGAAATTTGTAAGTGAATTTGAACACAGGCAGGTCAATTTAAGTTATACATTCTAAAAAGGGATTTGAAAAGAAAAACTGAAAACTGACTTACTGTCCTGTGAAATAGTGCCAAAAGGACAAATAGCACAGGTGCTTGGGGCTCCAGAAGGACAAAGTAATTGAAATAGGGTAGGAAAAAAATTTGAAGGAACCATTGCAAAATTTTTCAGCTTTTATAAAGAAATATTGACTTAGAAGTGCTACAAGTCCCAATTAGGAGATGTGAAAACAAAAACAAACAAACAAAGCTACACTTAGATTGTTGTCAAACAAGGAGAAAATTTTGAAAACACCATGAAAAGTATCAACATATTGCATTTAAGCTGCTTCTGGAAGGATGTGTTTATAATATATTAATCCAGAAAAAGGACTTTTGTACATTCATGTATGGCTTAATTATGGATTCATTCAGAGAAATGTGTCATTTGGTGATTTTGTGATTATATGAACATCATAGAGTATACTGATATAACCAAAGTCTTCTAGGTCAATCACTTGATATGGTGTCTTGTTGCAATCAGTAGATGAAGTAAACATAAGATACATAAGGGAACTACTGGCATAATATGGCAAAATGTTTCATAGTAATTTTTTAGTACATAGGAGTATACCCTAATGGTAAAAACTATAGTAAAAACATAAAACTATAATAATTTATAATCACTATCAAGTATACATAATTGTATATGCTATATTTTTAAAAAATAATTTTATTGGGACATTTTAAATATACATAACAATCACATTCACCAGAGAGACTTTGTACCTGTACATAACATACCTTGATTATTTTTCTCCAATCCCTTCTCCTCTTCCCCTCCTTATTTACAAAAGCTTTCTTTCCATTTTTAATTTTTATTGTTTTTTTCTTTTCCTTCATTTGCCCCTCTCCCCTCCCTTGTTCCACTTCCCATTTGAACATTTTCTGCCTATTTCCCAATATTTGTTATACATTTTGGTCCTTATTTACCCTTTTAGTTTCTCACACCAGAGATATGTGATATTTAAAGATGTGTGTCCAATTTATTTCAGTTAAGAGTATGGTCTCAAGGTGCATCCATTTACCTAGAAGTGTTTCAAGTTTATTCTTTATAGCAGTATAGTACTCCATTGTATTTTTTAAAACTGCATTTTTTTATCCATGCATCTGTTGATGAGCATTAGACTGTTTTGAAGATTTAGCTATTACAAACTGTGTGCTATAAATAAGGATGTGTATGTATTACTACGGTATGATGTATTTAATTCTTTGCGAAGATACCTAAAAAGGGAATAACTGAGTGAGATGGAACCATAGGTTTTCATTTTTTGAGGACTCTGGACACTGATTTCCACAGTGGTATACCAGTTTAAATTCTCATCACTGGAGAAGGGTTCCTTTTTCCTCACAGCCCTACCAGCATTTATAATGGATTGATTTCTTTATTTAAAAAAATAATATATTGGTTTTCTATCCTATTCACTTTCAGTCTATGGGCTTCTTTTTGCACTAGGTGTGTTTCTTGTATACAGCATCTTGTTGGGTTTTGATTCTTATTCCCTTTTGCCAGTCTATTTCTCTTGATTGGTGAGTTGAGGCCATTGACATTGATGGTTATAACTGATATGTACTGACTTATTATTGACATGTTATTGGCCTTTTGTTGACTCTTTTTACTTTTTCACCTTCTTTTAGTTTCTTGCCTTGACTATTTGATTTGCTCTGTTGGGCCTCATGGTGTTGTTGCCTTCATTGTCTTTTTCTAGGATCTTGTTTAGAATTGCTTGTAATGCTGGTTTGGTATTCATGTAGTTTCTCAGGTGTTCTTTGTTGTGGAAGTGTCTTATTTCCCCATCCATTTTGAAAGAGAGTTTTGCAGGAAACATCAATCTAGGTTGGAGATTGTTCTCTTTTAGTACTTGAAATATCTCATTCCAGGCTCTCTTTGCCCCAAGGGTTTGTGTTGAAAAGTCTGCTGTGATTGTGATGGGCTTTCCTTTGCATGTGATTTGTTTCTTTTCTCTTACTGCTTGCAGTATTTTGTTCTTCTGTTGGGCTTCTGGGATCTTGATTATTATATGTCTAGGTGTAGTTTTTTTTTTATTGTGGCTAGTTAGGGTCCTATATGCCTCAGTTATCTGAATGTCAAATTCTTCCCCTATGTTTGGGAAGTTTTTCTGTCATTAATTCTGTGAACAGCTTTTTTAAGTCATTTGTGTTTTCTCCTGCTACTTCATGGATTCCTATCAGTCTTATGTTATTCTTCTTTGCATCATCTAGGAGTTGTTGGATCGATTTATCATGATCCTCTACTATTTTTAAGAGACCTCTCTTTTCATGGTCATCGACTGCAATCTTATCTTCTATATCTGAGATTCTATCTTCACATTCTTTTATTCTGTTTCTTTCAATGGAGTGTTTAACCTCCTGGATATTTGTTTGAATCTGTTTTATTGATTCCATTTCTTTCCTATGTTGGGCATTTATTTTTTCCATTTCTTTCTTATGCTGGTCCTCATGACTTCTATCATGGTCCTGAGCACATCTTTTTTTTTGTCAGTTTCTGCTCTGGAGTCTTGAATCATGACTTCCATTTTGCTCACTATCACTGTGATTATCTGGGAAATTATTTCTGTTTTGAATTATGAGAAACAAAAAATGGAAATAAAGTGTTTGTAAATGGGGAGGGGGGAGGGGGTGAAGGGAGGGCAGGGACAAGGGGAAAAAAATGAGAATCTAGACCTATTATGTAAAGGTACAGGATCCCAATGATGAGTGTAACTGTATTGTATACCTAGATTGTACCAATAAACTCAATAAAAAGAAAAAAAATATATTGGTATATTGTAGGTATACAATATAATGACATTTATAATTGGAAATTTGTACCTTTACATAATATACCTTGGTTCTTATTTTTCCCCTTTCCTCTGCCTTTCCTTCAAACCCTCTACTCCTCCCTATTTACAAAGGCTTTGTTTCCATTTTTTAATTTTCTCATTTTAATTTCACTCCTTTCCTTTCCCTTCCCTTCCCACATCCCCTTCCCCTTTGCACACCCTCTTCCTATTTCACATTATCTATTATACCATTTGGTTCTTATTTACACTTTCAGTGTCTCACACCAGAGAAACCATTCAGTACTTACATGTTTGTCCTTTATATTTCATTTAAGGGTATCACCTCAATGTGCGTTCATTTAGCTATTAGTGTCTCTAGTTTCTCATTCTTTATGGATGAGTAGTATTCCATTTTATTTTTTTTTAAATCTTCTTTATCCAGTCTCAGGTTGATGGGGAATTGGGCTGTTTCCAAATTTTAGCTGTTACAAACTGTACCACTATAAACATGAGTGCACATATCATACTGTGGTATGATTCTCTTAATTCCTTTGCAAAGATACCCAGCAAGGGAATAGCTGGGTCAAATGGTACCTCTAATCCTAGTTTTTTGAAGTATCTCCTTATTGATATCCACAGTGGTTATACCAGTCTACCAAAACCATTTTGTCAAAAGTTTGGTTTAGCTCTGGTATTTCTTTGTTGATATTTTCATCCAGTTGATCTGCTATTTGTAACAGTGGGGTGGGTATTGTGCCCCATTACAGTTAAATTAGTACTTATTTTTTATGTCTGCTAATGATATAGGGAAAAGATGTAACTACCAAACCTGCTAGATATCTGAAATGTGAGTTTGTGTGTCTAAAATTGAAGAATGAATTCTAGGAACGCAGGTTAAGAGTAGGAAGAATTTATTGAGGGCAAAGAAAACTTCTGTCTAAGACAGAAGGGAGACTGCAAAGTAGGTTGCCCACCCACCCCACTTCTCAAAGATATTTTATGCAACAAAGCCATGTGGTGAGGTGGGGACAAAGTGGGACAAAACTGTAAGACCCAATGGAAAATTACAAGGTAGGCATGAGGTGGGGTTAAAATATGACCAACCAATAAGATTACAAGTACAGTCACTCAGGTAATATTGATTAATTGGGGATCAAATGGGGCACAAGCCATGTAGCAAGCTTACAAGGATTTTCAGTAAGGGTGGGGGTCAGGAAAGGCTGGGTTAATCCTTGCCCACCTCACCCAGGTGATTGATACCTATTTAGAACATCAATCACTGTTATTTGTCCCCAGGGGAAGCACAGGAGTACAGTAGTTTCTCTCCATTTACAATTGTGGCCTTCCTTGTATGTATCTTAATTATCCTCCGTGTTGGCTCCTTGCTGTGTTGGCTTCTTGATTACTGGCTCCTTGAGGGAAGCCCTGTCTAACTGGATATCTAATTAACTTACCTGTCTGCAATATTAATACGAGTTTATGAGTTTGTAATATTATTTTTATTTTCTATTGTTTGTAATATTGTGTCTTAATTCATTTTATTAATCTGTTACTTTTGATTGGTAAGTTCAGACCATTCACATTGATGATAATATCTGATATGTGTTGAGTTATCCTTGTCATATAATTTTTCTTTTGCTGATTCCCTTTCTTTTCCTCTTCTTTAATTGCTTACCTTGCCTAGTAGACTCATTCTTTGGGGTCCAATGAATTGTACTCTTATTATATCTTTCTAGAATCCATTGGACCCTCAGGTAATGACTGGCCATACAATTTGGGTTACAACTCCTAATTTTGGTTTTTACTTAAAACCAAAGTCTAGAAGGCTGGGGCTTTAGCTCAGTGGTTCTGCCGCCTGCCATGCAAGCACAAGGACCTGAGTTCGATTCCCGGTACCAAAAAAACCAAAGTCTTGAGTTATGACCTGAACCCCAGTCTTTCCTGTGTAGGTTTAATTGAGAAATCCTGGGCAGTGCCACTCTAAGAACACTTGAGATCTGCCTTGAAGAAAGTCTGGCCTAAAATTATACAGAAGAGAGACTTTAAAGGCAGTGTTGAGAAGCCTGAGACTTCATTTGACCCTGTGGTTGATGACACTGTCACTATAAAGAAGTCCATATGCTTGCAAGTAGATAGTGGTGATGTTGAGGAACTGGTGGAGAAACTCTCAGAGGAATTATCTACAGAGGAACTTCATTAACTTCTGGCTGTGCAACAGGAAATGTGAGATGAGAAGCTTGCTGAATAGAAGGGAGAAAAGTCAATAATCACCACAGCAAAGTTCTTCTTCTGAAATAAAGGAAATCCTGTAAAACTGGACATAGCTACAGACATTTGTAGAGAAGACCCACTCAGAAAAAAAAAGGCAATTTTTGCATTCAGTAGTTTAATGACAATGTCATATCATACTATAAAAGTGTTAAAGAAAAGAAAGAAATAGACAACTTTAGACTAGTTTTTAGTTCTGAAAACATTGAGACCTAGTGTGCCAGAAGCAGGTTCTAGTGAGCTACAGACTCTCCCAAGAAGAGAAATGACAACAGGGAGTCAGATTCCTGATGTTCTTATGAAAGAGACTCTGCTTACAAACAGTGACTATCTTCCATTTCATCTTTCCTTCATCCAAGCCAAATATGTTAACTTGAACGGTGAGTACAGTATGAAATTGTTTCTGTCAGACTAGGTACATTATAACTTTTTGCTGAATATATTAGGAAAGCTATTTGCATTTCTGAAAACTTACATATGTTATTCAACCTTTTTAATTATGAAAAGGCTAGTAAAAGGGTGCTTTGGGAGGTTCAGAATGCATTATTGGTATTTCCATTATTTCTTATGCAAAAAAAAAAAAAAAAACTTACAACCAACTTGAATTAAAACCAGCACTGGTGAATGAATTGAGTTCATAAGTCAAGGGTCCACTGTATCCTTCAGAACATTTTGGAGTGCTGGTTTGATGATTATCATTTCTTCAGGTGTTTGTTGTCATGGAAGTATCTTATTTCTCCATCAAGTTTGAAAGATAGTTTTGCAAGGCACACCAACCTGGATTGGAGGTTGTTTTTTTTTTTAGTGCTTGAGGTACTTCATTCTAAGCTCTCTTTGACTTAATCACTTGTGCTGAGAAGTTGCTGTGATTTTGATGGGCTTTCCTTTGTAGGTGATTTTTTTTTCTCTAATAGCTTTTAATGTTCTGTTCTCGTGTTGAATTTCTGGAATCTTGACTGTTATATGCCTTGGTGTATTTTTTTTTTATCATGGCTAATTGGAGTTATACATGCCTTACTTATCTATATGTCAAAATATTTGTCCGTGCTTGGGAGGTTTTCTGCTATTACTTCTGTGAACAGTTTTTTTAAAATGTCATCTTCACTGTCTCCTGCTTTTGCACTGACTCTGATTAATCTGTTATTCTTCTTTACATCATCTAGCAGCTGTTGGATTGAATTTTTTGTGTGTGAGCCTTTGCTATTTTTAAGAAATATTATGTTTCATGATTGCTAACCATAAACCTGTCTTTTAGATCTGGAATTCTGTCCTCACATTGGTTGATTCTGTATACTTTTCAATAGAATTTTTAATTTCTTAGTATCTGTTTGAATCTGTTTTAAGGATTCCATTTCTTTACTATGTTGGACATTCATGGCTTCCATCACTGTCCTAAGCTCCTCTATTTTTAAAATCTGTATCTATTCTAGATTCACTAACCATGTCCTTCATTATGATCATCATCTCTTTAGTTATCTGAGAAATTATTTCTAATTAGATTTTTTTTAGAGCCTCATTCTCTACTTTGTTACTTCCATTGTTACTATTTCAGAGAGTTGAAGTGGGTGGCTTTCACAATTTTCCACCTTATTTTTTCCCGTTTCCCTTGGGTAAGATGGAAGACTGGGTTGTATCTTGCTTCCATATCATCTCATTTTCTAGTTTTTTTTGTTTAGTTTATGCATTGATGCTTGTAAATTGCTTATAGTAAGTAGCTTTATTGCTAGAACTGATAACTCCTTAGGAAATGACTGTTACAGATTTTTCTAAGTGTAGCTGGCTTTTCGCTTTTGAATCTGTTGCAAGATCTTATCTCTTCAATTTATTGGGAATATGAACATCCTGCCTATTTGATCTAGCCTCTGGTTCTTTTGTACTGGCTGATAGTATTCTTTATGACCCTCAGGGGTTTTTTTTTGTGGGGATACTAGGGATTGAGCTAGGGATTTGTGCTTTCCAGACAGGCAGCAGAGCCACTGAGCTAAATCCTGAACCCAACCCTCAGGTAATTTTGATGTTGGTATACAAGGAAGAACATTGATTAGAAAAACTATGTGACCTTGGCTAAAGCAGTACATGACAACTACATCATTGTTAAACAAATGGGACAGACAGAGCTCAGACTCATGTTGGTTGATCATCATCAAGCACAGCCTAGAAGACAACAAGACTGTGATAACTAATAATTCATCACCTTTAACCATATGAATAAGATTTATAGTTATATAACAAAACCTAAAACAAACAATAAAGTTGTATAAATACAAGCTAAACTATATAAAGTAGAATGCTTTTCCCCTACAGGGAGAAAATTTAAAAGGAGAAAGAGGAAAAAATAGAGAAATAGAAGAGAAAGAGTTACAGTAATGCTGAAAGACATAGGTTGATTACACCAACTTCAGGAAACTGGTGAAAAAGACAGGAAAGAAAGAAGGAAGAACCAGAAACAAGAACAGAAGAAAACAGCAAAAACAAAAACAAAAAAACAAAACCTATAAAGAATATTCTCACTCATTAAAAAAAGAAGAACAAATAAGAGAAAAGGAAAAAAAAGCAAAGCAAAGAAAGAAAATGTCTATTTTAGGGCATTTCTCTGCTATCACTGTTAGAAAAATGGTACAGACAGAGCTCAGACCCATGTTGTTTGTTCCCAGCAAGCATGCAGAAGAATCACCAGGATGCATTTTCAATTCCCCCAAAGTTTAGGCTTATCCTGATGTCTGACTGTGAAGCTGGGACCTGAGTTGTTCAGTCTATAAGTATCTCTGGTGTTTGAACTTGGTACTCCAACCCAGGGTGTCTCGTCTGGATTTTCCTCACCCTTACACTGGGTGCTCTGAGGTGAAGCCAACCCACTACTGCTTTAGAGTCTTGAGTTCAGTTGGCCCCTTTCCAAAATGGTAACCAGCCAATTGCCCTCTCCTGGGGACACCTGAACCAGAATCATTCACCAGTCACTGCAGCTAGCATCATCCATTGCTCCATTCCACTGGTGCATTTCTCTGTGGAGGCCTCTGGGGTCACCCATAGTCACTATTCCTCTAGTTTCAAGCCACCTCTCACACTCCAGACTGGGATTCATGGAGAAAGTGCCATTTTCTACCTCACTTTTCTGCATTGAAATCCCTTTCTTTGCTTTCCCTGTGGGCTCCAGTTCTCCAGATCCTTTCTGAGTCCAGCGGACCCACTTCTATGCTTCTCTTTTCCGAGTTGCTATTTTCTAGCATGTGGACTCCAAATCTGGGAGAAGCTAGTTTACTGCTGCTCACCACTCTGTCATCTTCCCAGGAGTCTCTGTACTTTTAAATGACTGGCAGAAGTACAGAAGTTTGTTTACACTAACTTCACCATAAAAGTATTGATTAATGCATTGTACTAAATGAAACAGCTGAAGCACTACAGGGAAATAGAAATTTTCAACTTTGTTATAATCTTATGGGACTACCATTGTATTTTATGTCATTGAAACATCATTATGTGAGAAGCCCACATGGACCAGAGAAGCTTTGGCACCCAGGTCCTAACTAGGTCCCTGCCCAGACATGAGCAGCTTGGGCCCAGGCCCCAACTAAAGGC
Source organism: Fukomys damarensis (assembly GCF_012274545.1). Lineage (NCBI taxonomy): Eukaryota > Metazoa > Chordata > Mammalia > Rodentia > Bathyergidae > Fukomys > Fukomys damarensis. The sequence continues at coordinate 39,143,048 of NW_022900932.1, forward strand.
CCAACTGGAAAATAGCTGCACAAGCACCCAGACAAGAGATAGGGGCCCACCCAGATACCACCAGTAAGTGCACACAGATCCAGCAAGAAGCCCATGTGGAACAAAGGCTCAGGTGCACAGGTCCTGGCCAGAGCCCTGCACAAATATCAATGGCTTGGGCCTAGCTGCACAGGTGCACAGGAAAAAGCCAGAAGCCTACCAAGATACCATCTGTAAGTGTGCTCAGATCCTACTCAGAAGGATGCTCAGACACCAGTGACTTGGGTGCACAGCTCCCCGACAACAGCAACCCAGGTGAGCAGAACTTCACCAGAGGCAAGCCCAGATACAATCATAAGTGTATGCAGACTCAGAACCATGCCCGGACAACAAGGTAGGGCAGGGATCCAGAAGGACACCATTCTGAACACAGGAATTGATGAAATGGTGAGAAGTAGAGAGAAGGCCTCTCCAAGGCCTGCTGAGAATTGAAGCCCACTGTGTAAGCAAAAAGTCACCTCAACAAAGGCACAGCAGGCTATATTTGGTGAAATGAGAACACATATAAACAAGTCTCAAAAAAAGACTTCCAGATCACATAAGGAAACCCCAGAGGAAAAGAGTTGGAATAATCTGACACTCAACAACCTGTACTCCCTGAACTGGCAATGAAAGAGGATCTGCAAAAAAGGAAATCAGAAATAATTTCTCAAATAACAACAGAGACTGTGTCCATAGTGCAAGATATGATTAATAACTCTAGAACAGACACAGATAAAAAAATAAAACAGCTGAGGAACATGATGGAATCCCAGAATAAGAAACAAATGGAATCCATAAAACAGATATCCAGCATTTTAAAAGCTCCACTGAAAGTTTATGCAGCAGAATGAGCCAATGTGAGCACAGAATATCAGATGTAGAAGACAGTGAACAGAAAAAAAAAAGATTTTTTTAAAAAATAGTAAGGGAACATGAAAAATCAATCCATCCAAGAGATCCTAGATGACACAAAGAAAAATAACATAAGACTGATAGGAGTCTGAAAAAAAAAAAAAAAAAAAAAAAAAAAAAAAAAAAAAAACTGTTCGCAGAAGTAATGGCAGAAAATGTCCCAAGCAGGGGAAAAGAACTTGGCATATACATAAGTGAGTAATATAGGACTCCAACTAACAATTATATTAAAAAAATCTACACCTAGACATATAATAGTTAAGATTCCAGAAACCCAACAGAGCAAAATCCTAGAAGTAGTTAAGAGAAGAAACAACATACAAAGAAAAGCCTTCAAGGAAAGAAGAACCTGTAGTGAAATCTTTCAAACTCCAAAATAACCTCAAACCAAAATTCATGTATACTGCAAAACTATTTCAAAATTGGTGGAGAAATAAGATATATTCATGATAAAGAGCACCTGAAGACTTCATGAATAATAAACGAGCACTCCAAAATTTTTTAAACAATATCTTAGAAAAAGACAATGAGAATCACAACCCCAGGAAGCTGAGCAAAGTTAATCCACCAGGCACAAAAAGAAATTAAATGCAGGGGGGAGAATACAACAAGAAGAAAAAGCCACGATAAGGATAAGTCCATACATACAAGTTATAACCCTCAACATTAATGGTCTCAATTCACCAATCTAAAGAAACAGACTGGCACAACGGGTCAAGGAGCAAGATCCAACAATATGCTGCATTCAGGAAACAGGGGAACACATTTAATTCAAAAAGAAACTCATAGACGGAAAGTTAAAGGATGGAAAATAATACGCTATGTGAGAAGAATCTGAAAAAAAGCAGAAGTAGTTATCCAATTTGCATTTCAGATGGATTTCAAAACAACACTGATTAAGAGAGACAAAGAAGGACACTATATCCTGGCAAAGGGAAAAATCCAAGAGGAAGAAATGGCAATCACAAATACATATGTACCAAATGTTAGTGCAACCAACTATATAAAACAAACAATAACAGACATGAAAAATCAAATAAGCATTAATACAATAGTACTAGGGGACCACAATACCCTACTGTCACAAATTGATAGATAAACTAGACAGAAAATGAACAATGAAATAGTAGATCTAAAACTCTTGAACAAATGAACAGTATTTTACAGAGTGTTTCACTCCACAAAATCAGAATACACATTTTTTTTAATTGCATGTAGGGCATTAGCCAAAATAGAACACATATTTGCTCATAGAATATGTTTAAGTAAGTGTAAAGGAATTGAAGTTATTCCTTGTATTATCAGACCATAGTATGATGAAATTGGAGATCAATAGCAAAAGAAACAGCAAGAATCTCATAAAAACATGAAATTGAATGACACACCTTTGAATAACCAATGGGTCACAGAGGAAATTAAAGAAGAAACCAGTTTCTACAATTAAGTGAAAATGGCAATACAACAAATAGGAATCTATGGTACACAATGAAAGCAGTCTTATCAGAGAAATTCATAGCAGTGAATACTCATATTATGAAAATAGAGGAAGCCCAAAAAACAACCTGATGCTGAACCTCAAGCTTCTAGAAAAAGAAGAGCAGGACAAACCAAAGCTTATACAAGGGATAAAATTATAAAGATCAGAGCAGAAGTCAATGCAATGGAGATTAAGAGAAAGATACAAAGAAAATCAATGAAGTAGAGTTGTTTCTTCAAAAGAATAAAAAACATTGACAAACCTTTAGCCAACCTTATCCAGAAAAAGAAAGAAAATATACACATTTGTGCAATTAAGAATGCAAAGGGTGAACTTGCCATGCAACCAGCAAAAATCCAGAGAATCATCAGTACCTAATTTGAGAACCTATATGCCAATAAGATAGAAAACCCAGAAGAAATGCACAGATTTCTAAATACATATGAATTACCAAAGTTGAACAAAGATCTAAAAATTCCACACAACCCATATCAATCAGCAAAAATTAAATCCTAATTAAAAACCTGCCAACTAAGAAAAAGTCCATGACCTGAATGCTTCACTGGTGAATTCTGCAAGACACTCAGAGAAGAACTATTGTCACTACTGTTTAAACTCTTCAGTGAAACCTAAAGGAATACAATACCCCCAAATTCATTTCTGGAAACAAGCATCACCTTGATACCAAAAGCAAAGAAAGACCTAACTGAAAAAGAGAACTATAGGCCAATCTAATGAACATAGATGCAAAAATTCCTAAGAAGATTTGGCAAATAGAATGCAGAAGATCATCAAGAAGATCATACACCCTGACCAAGTGGGATTAATCCCAGGAATGCTTGCCAGGATGGTTCAACATATGCAAATCAATAAATGTAATACACTATATTAATAAAGCCAACTACAAAAAACATGATCATCTCAATAGATGCAGAAAAAGCATTCGACAAAATCCAACATGCATTCATGATAAAAACCCTAGAAAAAAATTGAAATAGATGGTCTCTGATAAAAGCCATCTATGCAAAATCAACAGCCTATATCATACTAAATGTTCAAAAACTGAAATCCTTCACATTAAAATCAGGAACAAGACAAAGATGTCCACTATCACCATCAATGTTCTGAAAACAGCTACAGCAATTAGACAACAGAAAGAAATAAAAGTAATAAAGATAGGAAATTGTCATTATTTGCAGACATGATATTCTATATAGAAGACCCCAAGAACTCCACCAAAAGTCTAGACTTAATAACCAAATCTAGAAGAGTAGCTGGATACAAGATCAACACACACACACACATATGCAAAAATCAATAGCTTTCCTGTATATGAACAAAAGACTCCCTGAGGGAGGAAATGGAAAAACAACTCCTTTTACAATAGCATCCAAAACAACAACAACAACAACAACAACAAAAAAAAAAAACAACCTAGGAATAAATCTAATGAAAGAAATCAAAGGCTTCTACTCTGAAAACTATTAACACCATGGAGAGAGAGACTGAAGAGGATATCAGAAAATGGAAAGACATCCCTTGCTCCTGAATAGGAACAAGCAGTTATGTGAAAATGGCCATACTTCCAAAACTGCTAGATAGATTCAGTGCAATCCCAATTGAAATTCCAGCAGCATACTTCACAGACCTTGAAAAAAACAATCCACAAATTCATTTGGAGTAAGAAGAGACCTAGAATAGCAAAAGCAATTTTAGGCAATAAAGAGAAGCTAGGGGTATCACAATCCTCAAATTGAAACTATGTTACAAAGCTACTGTGATAAAAACAGCATGGTATTGGCAAGAATCAGAACCAAAAATCAGTGGAATAGGTTAGAAGATGCAGAAACAACTCCTGACATACTCAGCCACCTCATCTTTGACAATGGAGCCAAACACCCTCACTGGAGGAAAGATAGCCTCTTTAAAATAAATAGTGCTAGAAAAATTGGGCTTCAACTTACCAATTATTAAAGCTAGATCTATATCTCTCACCATACACTAAACTATAATTAAAATGGATCAATGGATCTAAATATGAAAACAGAAACAATAAACCATCTGGAAGAGAGATTAGGTAGAACTCTTGAAGACATTGGTGTAGGAAAAGATTGCACGAACCAAACCTCAGTTGTATGTGAATTAGCAGAAACAATCAACAAGTGGAATCTCTTCTTATGAAGAAGCTTCTGTGCCAGAGAAGCCACCAAGAGTGTGAAGAGACAACCCACAATGTGGAAAAATTTTTGACCAGCTGTTGCTCAGAGAAAGGTCTAGTATCTAGAATATATAAAGTACTTAAGAAAAATTAGACCTCCCAAATTTAAAGATCCAGTCCAAAAATGGGCATCTGAAATGAGCAGACATTTCTCAGACAAAGAAGTAGAAATAGCAAATAAGCATATGAAAAAATGTTCCACATCACAGGTCATTCAATAGATGCAAATGAAAATAACTCTGAAATTTCACCTTGCCCCAGAAAGAATGGCTACTGTCAATAAATCAACCAATAGCAAATGCTGGTGGAGCTGTGGGGCAAAAGGAATACTGGTCACTGTTGGTGGCAGTGTAGACTGTTTCAATCACTGTGGAAATCAGTATAGACATACCTTAAAGAACTAAAGAGGTCCCATTTCATCCAGCTATTCCTCTGCTGGGTATCTTCCCAAAAGAATTAAAGGAATCATTCCACAGTGATATATGTACACCCATGTTCATAGTCACACAGTTTGGAATAGCTAAAACTTGGGAACAGACCAATTGCCCATCAACCGGAGACTGGATACAGACTTCTTTTGTTTGTCTGTTTTTATGAAATGGAGTATTAATCTGTCATTAGGAATGAGAAACTAGAGACATTTATAGCTAAATGCATGCACATTGAGGTGATACTCGAGTGGGATAAATGTCACACATGCGTAAATGCCAAATAGTTTTTCTGCTGTGAGACCCTGAAAATGTAAATAAGAATCTAATTATACAGTATATAGTGTGAAATAGGAAGGAAAGGTCCAAAGGGAAATTTGGAGTAGTAGGGGAAAGGAATAAATATGGGAAAAAGAAGAAATGAAAACAAAGCCTTTGTAAATAGGGAACAGTGGAGGGCTTGAAGGGAGGGCAGGGGAATGAGGAAATAAAAATAAGACCCAAGATATATTATGTAAAGGTACAAACTCCCAATAACGAATGTTAACATATTGTATACTTAAAACATACCAATAAATTTAATGAAAAAAATCTCTTAAAATTATAAAGCCACAGAACCCCATAAAATCTTGTTAAAGAATTTGAATAGATTGTTCAGTTACTAACATATAAGCAATGTCAATATATCTATGAAAATATGTCAGGTTATCAGGCACAAGGATCAGCAAAACTGTATAGAAAGTAAGAAAATCAGCAATTGTCAGGAGGCTGAAACTGGGAACTAGGATAAAAAAATATAAGGAAACGAGGGAAGTGAAGATATTCTGTATCTTGTATGTAGTTATTATAAAACATACTGTCTATTTGGAATGAATGAATTTTACTGCATGAAATTTTACTTTGATATAAAGGTGGAAAAAAGTTACACAAACAGAGACACAAACACACAACACAGATATGCACACAGGCACACACACACACAATGTGTTTCTAGATCATTGAGGTTAGAATAATAAAATTCATAAACTAACAATACCAAATAAAAACTTCTGGCTTCTAGTACCTATTTAAAATTTTTTCTTGCTACAGATTTAAGTGCGTTTATTCTATATTACAACAAGAGATCATATTTTCAAAAACATATTTGGAGATCTTTTTGATGGAACATTTTAAAAATAAGGTTCTAAAATTTGGTTAATTTAGTCATCCTTTTCTTTTGTCTTCTCTGGTACATGATGGCTTGTTATATTTTTAATCAAAATATCTCTTAATTTGGGTTTGGGCAATGTTTTTTCCTCTGCATATGGCCAGGATTATTGGTTTTTAGGAGGAATATGATAGCAGTAAGTGTTCTTCACGTAGCTTTATGAGAGTACATGTTATCAACATATCACATACAATGTTAATACTAATCACCTGGGCCGAGGTAGTGTTTGTACTATTCCTTCACTGTAAATTAAAATTTTCTTTTTCTGCTCTTTGGAAGCAAGTCAATTTTAGTGCAGCTGACACTCAGAAGTGAGGGAAACAGGTGAAAAAACATTTTAAAGTGTGTATTTGTTCTCAGTCAAAATTTTGAGTCTTGCTTCTTCCATGGGGTACCAAATACATGGGTCAAGCAGTAACACATTTTGAGAGAAAACAGCAATTCCATGTAGCTTTTCATACTTCAGATATTTCTAGCTTCCTGCTAGTTGATGCTGTGTGTACATGACATGACATTGTGAAAACCAAATACACATGTATTTTAATGGCAAACGTGAAGGAACAACACAGAGTGTAGACAACATTAAAAACATGTTCTGGCTGGGGTTTACCCAGTGGTTCCACTGCCTGCCTCACAAGTGCAAGGTCCCAAGTTTGATCTCCGGTACCAAACCAAAACAAAACAAAACAAAAAAACATGTTCATGCATGTAGGCCAACTCAAAATTATAGTGAAAAGATGAAGTCTATATTAAAAATGCTACTAACACCACTTAGTTCCAATTAGTAAGGAATTTATTGCATTTTTAAAAATCCAAATGCTGATATTGTCCAGAAAAATTTAACAGCTTTATTTATAATTGTTATAAAATTGACTTTCTAAGCCTCTTCACTGAACTATCTTGACTTGCATTAATGATTTACATCCTTGCATTCATATTAAAAGTTCACATACAAATGAAAATGGAAAAACTTGGCAGTGCCTGATGTATGTCCTCTATTTTTTCACTCACAAGCATATATACTTTTTTTGTTCTTTTATTAAGTTTAAAAGAATCATACCACAGTGATATATGCCTATCTATGTTTATAGTGCAACAGTTTCTCGTAGCTAAAACTTAGAAACAGCCCATTTGCCCATCAGTTGGAAACTAGATAAAGAAGATGTAGTTTTTCTATAAAATGGAATACTACTCAGCTATAAAGAAATTAGATTCATTCATAGGAAAATGGATACATATTGAGGATACACTCCTAAGTGAAATAAATAAGTCACACAAGTGCAAATACCGAATAGTTTCTCTGGTGTGAAAATCTATAATAGTGCATATATACATTTTTACTCAGTGAGAAATAATATGTAACATTCAAAACTATCAATAACAGGAACAAGAGAATTATTATTATTGAGAGTGAAAGATTTCTTATCTGTATTGCTCAGGTTTCTCATCACTGGAATAATATACCTCACTGACACATGCAACCTAAAAAAGGTGAAGTTTGAGGCTGGGGCAGGAGGATTGCCATGAGTTTGAGGCCAGCCTGGGCTGTAGGGTGAGTTCAAGGTCTTGTTTTAGCACGTTAGTTTTTTGTGTGTTTGTTTTGTTTTGTTTTGGTACGGGGGACGGAACTTGGGCCCTTGCCCTTGCAAGGCAGGCAGTAGAACCATTGAGCCAAACCCCCGGCCGAGATCTTGTTTTTAAAAAAAGAAAAAAAAATTTCACAAATTTCACTCTGTGGCTATCTAGCTCCAAGGTAGAAATAGCACGAAGAAGGGGATGGTGGAGCAAAGCTATTCACTTCCCGGTGCCCGGGAAGCAGCACACAGGGAAGGGCACCAATGGAAGGCGGAACCTTTATAGTGGTGCTCTCAGGGGCCCACCTCCTCCAACTAACTGGTCCTCACCTCCTAAGAGCACATTCGCTGATGGCCACCAGTGTATCAACCCTTGATGAGTACAGTGCCACCATGATCTAACCATCTCTCCAGAAATCTCTTGATCCAGTCAAGTTGATAATTGACTGGAGGATCAGTCCATATGTCATTTATTTTGAAATTCTTGGCCTTAGTCATTTAAAAATGATAAATAACCATCAATTGCTATTCAAAACATCAAAAAATGATTCTTGAGGCACAAAATGTATATGGATTATTGTTCAAATTTAAAACTCATTTTAAAAATTTTAACAGAAAAACAAATAGAGATTTAGCATGTTTTCTTAAAACACATTGTGGAATTTTAAGACAAGCTACGTTTTGTTGACTGATGATTCAATAGAATGTGGGCCTATTAGGCTTCACCCATGTCCATTTTTATTTTGTTTATAGTTGCTTTCATGCTATAGGGGTAGTGTTTAGTAGTTATGACAGAAATGCTTTTTATGACCTGCAAAGCAAAAAAATATTTAGTATCTGGCTCTGTCCAGAGGTTTTCTATTCACTGCAGTAGTTCTTCCAGTAGTGATGCCAGTTACTAAGTGCTGCTTATCTAGGACAATGCCCAACATCTTGTGTTCATCATCAGGCTTTCCTTCCTGCCACTTTCTGGCATATTCTTCAAAATAAAAAATGACAGAGTTAACAGCTTGAGATATTGCTATGCTTGCTGAGTGTTTACTTCTTTATTTAATGTTTTATTAAAAATAAATGTATAAGAGCTCTTATTTTTAAAAATTCTTACAAAAAGTTTTAATGGCATTATTTAAAAGTAAATTTTGATAGCTATTAATATGAATAATTTGCAAAACCTTACTACTGTATTTGTGTTACACAGCTTAGGAATCTTTGCTCTAGGATCTTGCTTCTCAAAATTGTAGTCATGACCTAATCAATATTAGCATCACTTGAGAGCCTCAGAGAGTCATGGGCTTCCCCTTTGACTACTGGATAAATGTCTGTCTTTTAACTAGGTAGGTCCTGTGGTGAGTAATAGGTACAGTAAAGCCTGAGGTGCACTGCTGGTTACAGCCCACCAGTTAACAATCTCCTATTAGCACAAGGAAATGGAATCAAGAGATGAAGAGAGGGGTAGAGGGAGGAGAAAGATGAGATTTTTATAAAAGAGAGGGAACTGTGATGTGTTATGTACATGTATGTACTCAGCTCCTACGAGCAACATAATCATTATGTACTATAAATGAGATGGAGGGAGATGGAGGAAGGATGTAAGAAAAGAATTAAGGTGTTCTATGTATATGTACCAGCTCCCCATGAATTGCTACAGAGTACAATGAAGTATTACAAGGTTTTATTACATCCAATATTATAAATTATCACATCTAATGATAACTCAAAACAAACATTGTCAATCTCTTGCCCCTCCCCAGTCACTACCTCTCCAATTGTGTAAAGATAATCACTATCTTGATTGAATATAAAAATGTACCCATTTATTGTGTGACTTCACCTGTACAAAGTGATTCGGTAAGACTTATTCGTGTTGTGTGTAGCTGTAGTTTTCAATTTGATTGCCATATAGCATTCCATTGTATGAATGCACCACGTGATTTATGCATTCTACTGTCAATGAATATTTTGATTTCCAGTTTTTTACTATGTAGAAATAATGCTACTATAACCATTCCTTGCATATCTATGGGTATACCTAGGAATGAAAAATTGCTAGGTCTTAGCATATTCATATATATATATATTCAACTTTAAGAAAGTATCACCAGTTTCTAAACTGTATCAAATTATATTTTCACCATTGAGGTATGAGAGTTGCTGCTGCTTACTTTGTAGTGTTAATCTGTTCTTCTTCTTCCCGCACTCGTCCCATGCCTTCCACCTTCCCTATCTGTCCTCTTCCTCCTTTCTATAGCCTTGTGAATGAAAACCAGGGCCTTTGCACTGAGCTATACCATGAGTTCTTTTTTAGTTTTTTTTTGTTGTTGTTTTTGTTTTTTCTTTTAAACAGGGTCTTACTAACTTACCTGGGTTGGGCTCTGACTTGTGATTGTCTTGTCTCAGCCTCCCAAACTAATGGAATTATTGGCACATGACAACATGCTTAGCCTTTTTTTTTTTTTTTTTTTTTTTTTTTGGTATCAGAGATCAAACACAGGATCTTGCACTTGCCAGGCAGACACTGTGCCACTAAGCTACTTCTGTGGCCCCTGCTAATCTTTTTAATTTTAGCTGTTCTGCAAAGTGTTGTAGATATATGCATTATGGTTATAGTTTCCATTTCTTTGCTTACTATTGAATGTGAGAGCCTTCCTCATGTTAACTGGCTACTTGAATATTTCTTTTTGTTCTGTCCTTGCACATTTTCAAATCGAATTGCCAACCTTTTTCTTATTGATTAGTAGGAGTTCTATATATTCTGGGTTTGAGCTCTTTGTCACTTGTATGTGTTACAAATATTTACCACTCTAAGTTCTCTTTTCATGATTTAAATGATATATGTTTTGTTCAACTTTTCAGGTGTTCTCATTGAGAGAATTTAGAGCTACCTAGTCTAATAATGTCAAAAGGAGAACCATCTAGTCTAAAAATGCCAAAAGTAAAACTTGTGCACTCTCTCCATATATATATATATATT
>NW_022900932.1:39153922-39200290 GCF_012274545.1 Fukomys damarensis
TGTGTCATGATGAAGATTGAGCAATTGTCAATGAAAAGTCATTTTAGAAATGTGAGAAGCTAGGGATCAGTTTGAATCTATCTTCATTTTAAATGTCTTCCAGACTATATAAAAAGTAACAAAGCATTCACACTTCATGTACAATAAAAACTTCTAAAATTGTTTATATGCCTCAGATATATTTCCTCCCTCAAGATTATCATGTCATGATGAAGATTGAGCAATTGTCAATGAAAAGTCATTTTAGAAATGTGAGAAGCTAGGGATCAGTTTGAATCTATCTTCATTTTAAATGTCTTCCAGACTATATAAAAAGTAACAAAGCATTCACACTTCATGTACAATAAAAACTTCTAAAATTGTTTATATGCCTCAGATATATTTCCTCCCTCAAGATTATCAAATGCACACTTGACAAGGGAATGTTAAATAAATCTTTGATAAATTGCTAGCAATTCTGTGAGGCTTTTCACTTTGGAAAGTATAAAAGGGCTTTTGGGAAGTTATATAACTTGCCTATGAAGCTCACTTTCTGAAATTAATTTTAAAGAAATTATTTTAGCTTAGTTTATTAGTATGTGTATGTAGGTACACAATATTTACATCTTTTGTGGGAAGCTGGTGCATGTATTCAACATATCTTTTCTTTCCATAACGTGTCTTAATTCCTTTTTCCTCCCCTTTCCCTTTCCTCCCTCCTCCTTCTCTCCATCTCTCGATCCCCTTCCCCTCTGAGGATGCTCTGTCTCCCCACTTGCTATTATCTTTTATTTAGCGCCTTGTTCTTATGCTATATTTCTTATGCAAAACAAATCATTTAATATTTAAGCGTATGCCTAATTTATTTCATTTAACATTACAATCTCAAGTTCCATCCATTTTCCTACAAATGATTCTCATTTATCTTTCTTTCTAGCAGAGTAGTAAAGAAAATGTACTTACAATGCAATACTACGCTGCAATAAAGAAAGATGAACTTGAATCATTTGTAGGGAAATAGATCACTCATTAAATTTCATGAAAATCTTATAGGAGGAATGATTGCTTAGTATTTGTGACTGATTCAGAGTTCCAACTCCCTAATTTGCAGCCTTAATTGCATGATAAAATTGCTGCAAGTCTTTAAAAAATCTATAAACAAGACAAAATTTCATAGCAAAATAATAAGAGAATAACAATAGCTAACGGACTGTGTGTCATTATCTTCAAAGTATTAATCAGAACACAAGACTAAAAAGATTCTTGCAAAACAAAAACAGATAATACAAAATGTTATTTTCAATAATCTAAGATATATTTGTAAAAATTCGAAAAACAGCCAGAAGTGACTGTGGATCCTGTTTCAACCCTCCTGGCTGAATTGGCCCGAATAGAAGTGTGGCCTCTAGGTTACCAATTGTACTAAGGATCTTAAAGTTGCACTGAGGCTGACATTGCAAAGTTAAAATTGTCCACCAGATGGAGACAAAGCACTTCTTGGTGAAAAAGATTCCACCAAAAAGGCCATTCTCTAACTACATTTTTAACAATTTTAATTTATGTAATAATCAGGACAAAAATATGGCAAAATAGGTAAAATTATCTTTGGTACTGTTGCTTGCCAACCAAAGAATTTCTTGTCAGCTCTGAAGACACTTACAGGAATAAATTTAAAAACTAGCATGTGGCTAAAATTACATCTTACTTACCTAATTACCTCAACAAGTATCTATAAATATGTTCTAGCTTATTTTGATAAAATAGATGATCTAAAAATGAAGAGTGACATTGTTCTTTATCTAATACATTAGGAAACATAATATGAAAAAATAAATCAACATCAGCACAAATAAATTAGCTTAAGATAACATTTACAGAATTATAGAAATTATAGGAAAGATACAGTTGTAATAATGCGGCTTAGAATTTTTTTAGGTCTGAAGTATTTGGTTGACACTTTTCATTTTCATTTCTCCAATCTCTTTGCTTAGCTTTATGATAGAAGTTATAAAATCTACAGACCCCATCTCCCTGTATCCTTCCAGGGAAAATGGTCAATGACACATAGGTAGAAACTGCCGGGAGGCTCCCTAGAAATTTCTGTTCTCCCCTGTCCCCTTTTCTTCCCATTGCCCCTATCTTCCTGGGGACATGAATGGTAGAGAACCCATTTTCATGAGATGACAAAACAAATGTAACCATGGCAGAAGACAGGCAGAAACCTGGGTCCCTCTTCAATGATGACTCTTAGTAGCTACTATGCCAGCCCAGGACTGGCTATCTCTGAACTTGAGATGATTCAAGAAAGATGCTGTTTTTCAACGCTCCTATTGTTTGCAGATAGTTTGGATCTATTACTGGAAAGTTACTATATTGCCACATAGACCATAAATAATTTTGTAATGTTGACTATTCATTATCTTTTCCAGCTAAACAAGCCCCATCATAGGCTTTAGACAGAACTGAGACTTTGGAACTTAAATTACATTTTGTTTTGTTGTTATGCGTAAAGAAGAGTATGTATAAATTATCTAATTATAAATACCAGGCAATCTACCAATTGTTCCTACCATTTTCTGAGCCCAAATACGTAATTTGACATATCCTCAGATTATAGGGTGAATATCTTTAACACAATTGTGCCAGGGAATCCAAACTGCCTATTTCCCTATTAAGTAGAGCCGTGTTTCTCATTAATGGTCATGATATTCTGGTAACTGCTGTTCTAGGGTCTACCTAGCAAGGGCTTGACTGAAAAGCAGTATTTCATTAAGAGAGTATCACTGAGTTAACGCGCTGCTTAAACAACTGGAGAGAGCTAAGTTGGCAAATGGGAAAGATGATGTTGGCATGTGATGTCACTTTGGAAATTTCATAAAGGCAAAACTGGAGCACAATATAAACATACACGTAACCCTGCATTTGTATCAGATGCCAGCCTGTAGCAGTCCAGGAAATAGTGATAGTGTACTTGAAGAAGACAAAACTACTTGACTAAGCAGCAGGAGAAGTAAAACCGCATTAAATACTGAACTTCATTAGAGTACACTTTTAAACTCTTGTGACTTTCGTGCTTTTAATTCATGTTGCTCAGTTCTCAAATATTTATAACCAAACCTAAACTTTCCCCTGAGTTTCAAACTCATTCTCAGCTGCCTACTGAGTATCTCCACCTGGATTCTGTGTTTATTTCCAACTCACCATGTCCAGAAAGGAACTTATTAAAATGCCATTTCTTCTTGTGGATTATTTTTCATTCTGTACTTTGGAAAATTACTTATTGACTGTCTACTCTTTGTTTATTCTGCTCATGCTGGAGATTGAAGACTAAGCAGAACCTGGTTGTACCCCATGGTGTTTTCTCTTTAGGGATGAACACTACTAAGCAACCCACAGATACTCATGCATTTCAATCTGGGATGTTTAAAGAATAGATGTTATGGGTGTAACAGGAAATTTTGTCTAATTTGGTAGAATTTTTACCCTTATTGCTTTTGCTAGAAAACTCCGCATTGTACTTTCCCTCTTTCTTGCCATTTATATAAAACCAACTGCTACATCTTGGCTATTTGACCTTTTAAATATTTCCCATCTCTTCTTTCCCTTTGTCATTACCTCAATCGAGACTAGTATTATCTTCTATAATATACACCATATATTATTCTTTGACACTAGGCATTGTAAACTTTTCCTCTTCTAAGGTATATTCAATCTTCATCCTTTTCTAAGCTGTCTGCATATAAGTTTTTCCCTCCAAAAAAGAACTGGGCATGTGTCTTTCCAGCTTAAAGCTTTCCTATGTTTTCCTATTTTATGTTATCAAGTCAACTGGTTTCTAATTCAATCTTTTCTTCTTCCTCTTGAACTTTACACCCGAGTAACAGCAAGTTATTCATGGTTCCCCTTAGCATACTATGACATTTCAGACTATTTGACCATGCTGTCTTTTCCTTGTAAACCCATCTCATTCTCTCTTCAACCTTATTTTTGTCCCACATGCCTTTCCTGAGCTCCTAGTGGTTTGTATGTACTTCATTACTGCATTCAGCAGACTACCTTGCCTCCTTTAATGAATGTGGGCATTTCAAGAAGGGGATCTTAATTTATGTGTCTCTGTCTGGCACAATCCTTGATGAATGGACTTTGTAACAGAAATCATTACTGAATGTCAGTAAAAAGATACTAGATTACCTCAAAAGAAAAATAGTTTGTAGACTATAAGACAAGGAAGCAATTGATGATATCTGCTTTGCTTGTCCAATTGACCCTGAAGATCAATAACACAGATGTTACAAATGCTTTAAATGGATTTGTATTCTCATCAGCTCCACTTGGGCACATCCACACAATCCACTGAATTGTGTAATTGTGCAAGGAATTATACTTACAGCAACTGACCAGTTATGCCTTCCAATTTCCAAAGGCAATAATTTTACTCTAATGAGCAGTCAGGATTGTTGTAGTAAAGGCAGTTTGATCTTGACAAAGTCTGTGATAGCACACTTGAGAGTAGGATTTATGAGCCGGGTTTTCACAGTTCAAACTGAGAGTTGAGGAATGATCTCTTGATAGCAATACATCGAAAACATAGACACTGCTACAAATTCTAAGATAGTTTATGGACCCAGATGTTTACACAGCTGGATCAGTGTAACTGTAGTTGAGACATATCTATAGCAAACATTTTTTCACTGTTTATCTGAAATTAAATTTAATTTCACATCAAGTGTTATTTTATCTGGCAAATCTACTTGAAAGTGATAAAAACATATCTCAAATTCAAAGCTGATTGATATGTTAAGAAAATTTTTGGAAAAAAATATCAGAAAAACTATGTTTAGTCACAGCGCTAGATCTCTTAGCTGCTTTCTTATCTGTGACATAAAGGATTTCAGATTCAATGGTTTTTAAAATTTCTTTTTATCTTCAAAAGTTTTGTGTAAATAGTGTCTTAGAGAAAGCCTAATAGGTAAAGCAGACTAGGGCTGAGTTCCTGTAGTTGAGACTGAGTGGGAGTCGATCCCCATCCTGTGGTGAAAGAGTAGAAACAATGTAAAGACATCTGGAGGTAGGGATTTTTAAAATGGCTTCTAACTGTAAGTCTGTGAATCATCTTGTAGGAAGTGACTACCAGGTCTGTGGTTAATCATAACTTACCTTTTCCCTTTTACAGTAGGGAACTCTGGAGAAAAAGGGAAAGAGAGGTACTATTATCAATAAACTTGGCATTTGGAGAGAAAACATGTAATTGTTAATGACCTTCATTTATTCCTTCAACACAGATTTGTTGAGCTCTTGTAGACAGGATAATTTATTACGACTTTAGTGTGGAACACAAAAATTGTAGTTGAAATTCTGAACTTAGTAGGTGAGCTAAAATTTGTATACATGTCTATAGCTACTGTTTATTTAGATTTACAATGTAATAGGCATTTACTTTTCTTACAACTTTAAAAATAATTGCATGAACATTGATCTAACAATTCTTGTTCTTTGCTCCTTGGTCTTCCTGCAATTTTGTTTTCTTTCAAAACTTCATTCCAAAACTTATAAGCATATATATTTCTGTGTTTAAATTTATCTAGTTGCTTTATTTTATTAGATGTTCTACCTTTAATAGAAGCTCTATTTTTGCTTGATTTTAGGATAATGGATGTTTTCTCAAAAAGATTTTCCTGAGATAAAGCTGCTAATATTGTGATGTGTTTATAGCTGTGAAATCCAAAAGGTTATTTTGGATCATTCTCATTTTCCCATTGTTTGTTACCAAATCTAAGTATTTCTTGCTCTGCAGGATTCTCTGGTTTTCTCCTTGCTGCCATGCATAATTCTTCTGTGCTGCCTATTTTACAACTACAGTACCTCATTGCTATTTCCCTTATTTATTCTTTCCCACTTCCCTTAATTTTGCAAAACACAAAAGCAAGTTCTTAGACTCTCCTACTTACAGCAAAGCTATTTGAAATCACTGATTTGACTTTGTGCTTCTGTTACTGACAAATCACTGGTGCACTATTGCTGACTGTCAGCATTAAAACATTTATAGTATGTGAATTATTATTTTATTTTATTAGTATATATCTGCTCTACATAATGATTACACTCCTTGTGGGGCATCACTACATGTATATAAAACATCTCAATTCTTTTTCCACCCTTTACCCTGTCTTCCTTCCCCCCTCTATCTCTTGAGCACTTTCCCATTTGAAGATCTATCTCCCTACTTACTATTATTTATCTTTTATTTTGCAGCTTATTTATATTTTGGGATGCTCATTTAAGATACACCATGGGATATTTAAGCTCGTGTTTCACTTAATAGTATGGTCTCAAAAATGCCTCCATTTTGTTAAAGATGATTCAAGGTCATAATTCTTTATGGCACCGTAGTATTCATCATGTATAAATATCACATTTTCATCATCTATTAATTTGTTGATGGACATATAGGCTGCTTCCAATAGTTAGCTACTATGAATTATGCTGCTATAACACGAGTATGCGTGTATCACTGTAATATGATGTTTTAAACACTTTTGGGAAGATTCCTAGAAGAATTGTAGGGTTGAATGGATTTCTATTTTTAGTTTCTGAGGAATCTCTATATTGATTTACATAGTGGTTGCATCAGCTTACATTCCTGCCAGCAACATTCCTACCCCCACGGCCTTGCCAGCACTTCTGATTATTTGATTTCTTGATGATAGTCACCCTTTCTGGAGTAAGATGAAGTCAATGTTGTTTTAATTTGCATTTTTCTAATGGCTAATGATGTTGAAATTTTTTTTCATGTGTTTATTGGCCATCTGTATTTCTTCTTCTGAGAAGTATCTATTCATTTCACTTTCCTATTTTTGATGGGATCTTTTTTATTTGGGGGGGAATCTGAGTGTTTTATTTATTTATTCTACATATTAGTTCTCTGAGGTGAAGCTGGCAATTTTTTTTTTTTTTTGCACTGTATATGTTATCTTTTCACTCTGTTGGTTGTTTCCTTTGCTGTATAGAAGATTTTTTAATTTGATATAGTCCCATTTGTTGACTATTACTGTTATTTTTTATACAATTTGAGTTCTATTCAGAAAGTCCTTGCCTACAACTATGACTTTAAGAGTTTTATTTATTTCATCATCCAATAGGTTGTGTTTCTATTATAACATTTAGATCTTTGATACATTTTGATTTTAGTTTAGTTTAGAATAGTGGTGCGAGGTATGGGTTTATCGTCAATCTTGTACATGTGGATAGCCAGTTTTCTGAACAGTTTGCTAAAGAGGCTATCTTTCTTCCAGCATATTTTTTGGCTTCTTTGTGAAAAATAGGTAGTTGAATGTTATTGCAGTTGTTTCTGCATTCTGTTGTTTTGTTCCACTAATCCACATCTGTTTTTGTGCCAACCACATTGCTTTTAACATTGCAGCTTTTGTAGTATAACTTGAAGTCAAGTATTGTGATATCTCCTGCTTTGTACTTGTTGCCTAGGATTGCTTTTCCAGGTCTCTTCTAATTCTATATGAATTTTAGAATTGTTTTCTCAGTTCTATGAGGAATACTGTTGGCATTTTATAGAGGTTGTGTTACTCTGAAGTTTTGGAAGTATGGACTATAATATGACTATATGATCTCCCTATCCAGGAAAAGAGGTTATATATTTCTAGTTTTTGTTGTCTTCTTTAATATCCTTTTTCAGAGTACTATAGTTTTCATTGTAGTGATCTTCCACTTTCTTGGTTAGCTTAATTCCTAAGTATTTAAACTTTCTAGATGATATTGAAAATGGTGTTGTTTTCTTTCCTGATTTCTTTTTCAGAATTCATTATCGGTGTATAAGAATACTATCAACTTTTTGTGTTAATTTTGTATATTATTATATTGATGAATTTGGTTATTAATTCTAGAAGCCTTTTGGTGGAATTTTTGTGTCTTATATGTAAAGGATCATGTCATCTATACATGATAATTTGGTTTCTTCCTTTCCTACTTATATCCAGTTTATCTCTTTTGCCTTCCTAATTTCTCTGGCTAATGTTTTGAATAGGAATGGTTATGAACAGGAATGGTGATAGTGGACAGCTTTGTCTTGTTCCTTAGCTTAGAGGAAAAGCTTTCAGCTTTTCCCCATTTGATATGATGTTGGCCATTCATTTGTTATAAATATCTTTTGTCAGATTGAGGTATGCCCTTTCTATACCTATTTTCTTCTGGGCTTACTGTATCGTGCATAGATGTTGAATTTTGTCAAAAGCTTTTTCTGCTTCTACTGATATGATCATGTAATTTTTTTCTTCTTTCTGTTTATGTGGCACATTACATTTACTGATTTGCATATGTTGAACCATCCTTGCATTTGTGAGATGAAGCCTACTTTATCATGATGTATGATCTTTTTGATTATTTATTGCATTCTATTTGCCAGTATCTTTTTTAGGATTTTTGCCTCAATATTCATTAAAGAGATTTGTCTATAGTTCTCTTTCTTGCTTGGATCCTTATCTGGTTTTGGAATCAGGGTAATATTAGCTTCCAGGATGACTTTGGGAGTACTCCTGTTTTAGTTACTTTTCTCACTACATGTAAAAAATACCCAACACCCACAGTTAAAACAAGAAAGGTTTATTTTGGCCCACAGTTTGTAGAAACTTCAGTCCAGAGTTGGCTGGCTCTAAGGCAGGGTAACACAGCAGAGGAGAATAGAAGAGGAGAAACAGTGCATAGGAAGGCAGGAATAATGCTGCAGCAGTGAAGCAGCAACAAGTTTTCCTTTCTATTTTATCCCATCCAGACTACAAGCCTTTTGGGAGTGCCATCCGCACCCCTGGTGGGCCTTCCCATTATCCACATCCAGAACTGTAATAAACCAGTCAGTGAACTAATCTAATACCACACGCCCTTAATCCCAGTATCATACACCCTAGATCCAGCCAACTATTAAAAGGCCCACCTATGACAGCATGAGGCTTTGGGGTAAGAGCTAATAAAAGCCATAACATCCCCTTTCATCTTCATTTAAAAAATTTCCCCAGCTTGGTGCATCACGCCTCTAATCCCAGCACTTGGGAGGCTGAGGCAGGAGGAATGCTGTGAGTTCGAGACCAGCCTGGGCTACATAGTGAGTTCCAGGTCAGTCTCAACTACAAAATGAGATCTTGTCTCAAAAAACCAAAAAACAAAACAAAACAAAACAAAAAAATTGGTGTTAGAAATTCCCTGATGTTTTTGTAGAATTCGCCATTCAAGCCATCCAGATCTGAGTTTTCCTTAGCATGAGGCTTTGGGGTAAGAGCTAATAAAAGCCATAACATCCCCTTTCATCTTCATTTAAAAAATTTCCCCAGCTTGGTGCATCACGCCTCTAATCCGCGCACTTGGGAGGCTGAGGCAGGAGGAATGCTGTGAGTTCGAGACCAGCCTGGGCTACATAGTGAGTTCCAGGTCAGTCTCAACTACAAAATGAGATCTTGTCTCAAAAAACCAAAAAACAAAACAAAACAAAACAAAAAAATTGGTGTTAGAAATTCCCTGATGTTTTTGTAGAATTCGCCATTCAAGCCATCCAGATCTGAGTTTTCCTTAGTTGGTAGTTTTCTATTACTGCTACAACTTCATTGCCTGTTATTGGAATATCCAGAGCTTTTAAATCTTGTTGGTTTACCTTTGGTAATTTATATGTGTGTAAGAATCTATCCTGAGTTCTCCAATTTACTGGTGTACTGGTTTATAAGTAGTTGTTAATTATCTTTTGGATTTTGGCAGTGTACACTGTGATTTTACCTTTTAAATTTTAATTGTACTGATTTATAATTTTTTCTCTCTCCTTTTGGTTAGGCTAGCTGATGGTTTGTCTGCTTTGTTGGTCATGATGCATGATCCTTTTGATGATTTGTGTAATTGTATTTGCCAATATTTTATGAGTATTTTTGCCGTTATGTTTATTATTTAAGAGATTGACCGTAATTCTTTTTTATTTGTGTCTTTGCTTTTGAGATCAGAGTGTTGCTGGCTTCCAGGAAAGTACTCTTTCCCTTTCAGTTTCATTAAAGAGTGTGAGGAGTATTGGTGTTATAACTTCTTGGAATGTCTTGCAGAATTCTTCAGTGTATCCATCTTTTCCTTAATTTTCACTGTACGGTCTTTTACTTTCTTGATCAATTTGATCCTTAGGTTTTTTTTTTGTTTGTTTGTTTGTTTGTTTTTAATAAGCTGTTGTGAAAGGATTTTTTTTCCCAATATTTTTTCCAGTGGGTTCATTTTTGGTGTATAAAAATGTATTGATTTTTAAAAGTTTTATTTTCTGTCCCACTATTTTGTTGAATTTATCTATCAGTCCCAAAACTCTTTTGGTGGAGTCTATAGGGTCTTCTAAGTATACAAGCCTATTATCAGAAAAATAAGGAAAATTTTACTTCTTTTTTTATATGTATCATTTTTATTTCTTTCTCTTGCCTAATCACTCTGGCTAAAATTTCAGAAAAGCAAAACATAATCAATGGCAGCAGTGTGTGTGGGGGGGCATTTCCAGTAGCCAAGCAGAAAAATGTAGATCTGTGAATTTGCTGACAGAGTTAGAAATATTCATCTTAAGGAAGCTCAGGAGTAACAAGGAATAGAGATAGATAACAAAGTAAAATCATGAAAGCAATGTATCCCTATTTACAAAAGTTTTGTTTCTATTTTTTTCTTCTTTTTCATATTTTTTCTTACTACCCACAAGTTCCCTTCACCTTTGAACCTTTTTCCCTATTTGACATTATCTATTATACATTTTGACCCTCATTTACACTTTCAGTTTCTCACACCAGAGAAAAAATTCTGTACTAACACAATTGTATTCTTTTTTTTTTGGTCAAATATGCACTTTTATTTATTTATTTATTTATTTTCTCATTGAGTTTATTGGTACATTTTAGGTATACAGTACAGTTACATTCATCATTGGACACTTGTACCCTTACATGGCAGGTCTTGATTCTCATTTTTTCCCCATATCCCTGCCTTTCCTTCATCCCCTTCCTCCCTTCCCTATTTACAAAAACTTTATTTCCATTTTCTCATTTTCTCATATTTTTATCTTTTCTCCTATTTACTTTCCCCTACCCTTCCCACTTCCCCTACACCTTTAGCCCCTTTCTTCCTATTACACATTTTCAATTATACCATTAGGATCTTATTTACAATTATAGTTTTTCACACCAGAATGTGAGAAAACATTTTTACCAGATTCTCCTCAGACAAAAGACTATTATCTAGAATATATAAAGAACTAAAAAAAAAATCAGCCCTTCCAAATATAAAGACCCAATTAAAAAAGTGGGCATCTGAAATGAACAGACATTTCTCAGACAAACAAGTAAAAGCATCAAGTAAATATATGAAAAAATGTTCCAAATCACTGGTCATTCGAGAGATGCAGATGAAAACAATACTGAGATTCTACCTGACCCACAAAGAATGGCTGCTATCAAGAAATCAACCAATAACAAATGTTGGTGGGGTTGTGGGGAGAAAGGAACCCTTCTCCATTTTTAGTGGGAGTGCAGACTGGTGCAACCACTATGGAAATCAATATGGAGATACCTCAAAGAACTAGGATTAGAGGCTTCATTTGACCCAGCCATCCCTCTGCTGGGTATCTTTCCAAACGAATTAAAAGAATCATACCACAGTGATATATGCACACCCATGTTTATAGCAGCACAGTTTGAAATAGGTAAAACTTGGGAACAGCCCTTTTGCTCATCAGTTGGAAACTGGATAAAGATGTGGTTTTTTCCATAAAATGGAATATGACTCAGTCATAAAGAATGAGAAATTAGAGTCATTCATAGGAAAATGGATGCATATTGAGGATATACTCTTAAGTGAAATAAATAAGTCAAATGTGTAAATATCAAATAGTTTCTCTGCTGTGAAAAATTGTTCTTTTTATTTCACTTAAGATTATGGTGTAAGGCTGAGGATTTGGCTCAGTGGTTCCCTGCCTGCCTTGAAAGCTCAAGGTCCCAAATACAATCCCTCCTACCAAAACAGACAAACAAAGAAAAAAAAGAGAGATTATGGCCTCAAGGTACATTCATTTAGCTATAAATGTCTCCTAGTTTATCAGATTTTTTTTGTTTTTTTGAGACAGGGTCTCACTGTGTAGTTGAGACTGATCTGGAACTCACTATGTAGCCCAGGCTGGTCTCAAACTCACAGCAATCCTCCTGCCTCAGTCTCCCAAGTTCTGGGAGTACAGGCGTGAGCCACCACGCCTGGTTTAGTTTATCATTCTTTATGGCTGAGTAGGTCTTCATTGTGTAAAAAAAAGAACATACTTTTTTAAAAAATCCAGTCTCCAGTTGATGGGCATTTGGGCTGTTTCCAAATTTTAGCTATTACAAACTGTACCACTATAAACTTGGGTGCACATATATCACTGTGGTTTGATGCTTTTAATTCTTTTGGGAAGATATCCAGCAGGGGACTAGCTGGATCAAATGGGAATTCCAATCTTAGATTTTTGAGGAATCTCCACACTGATACATAAATAAATAAATAAATAAATAAATATCAAGAATGGAAAAATTTGTTTTTCAAAAGAATAAATAAAATTAACAACCCCTTACCAGTCTTATAAAAAAAGAGGAAAGATCCAAAGCAGGCAATTAGGAATGAAAAGGATGAGATTGCAACAGACCTATTAGAAATCCAGAGGATCATCAATACCTACTTTAAGAACCTGTAGTGTAATAAGATGGAAAGCACAGAAGAAATAAACAGATTTCCAGATACATATGAATTACCAAATTTGAAGATGTAAAAATCCTAAGCAACCCAATATCAATCAATGAAATTGAAAATATAATTAAAAACTTACCAATGAAGAAAAGCCCAGGTCCTGATTACTTAACTGCTGAGTTATACAAGAAATTTAGAGGAGAGCTATTGCCACTGCATAACTCTTCAATGAAAGTGAAAGTGAAGTAATACTCCCAAATTCATTCCTGGAAACAAGCTTCAATTTGAACCAAAGAAAGAGAATTATAGGCTAATCTCCCTAGTGAACATAGATGCAAAAATCCTCAAGATACTTACAAACAGAATACAGAGGGTCATCAAGAAGATTATGCACCTTGACCAAGTAGGATTCATCCCAGGGATGCAGGGATGGTTCAACATATGCAGATCAATAAATGTAATATACTATATTAACAGAACCAAGGACTAAAACCAGATAAACACCTTAATAGATGTCAAAAAAGCATTTGACAGAATCCAACACCCATTCATGATAAAAACCACAAAGAAAATTGGAATAAATGGTCTTTATCTCAACCTGATAAAAACCATCCATGAAAAACCAACAGCCAACATCATACTAGTCAAAAACTGAACAAGACAAGGATGTCTACTATCACCACTCCTATTCAGTATAGTTCTGGAAACATCAGCCACAGCAATAAGGCAAGATAAAGAAATAAAAGGAACAAAGATAGGAAAGGAAGAAGTTAAAATGTCAATATTTGGGATGATATGATACTCTACATGGAAGATCCCAAAAACTCTGCCAAGAGACTTCTAGACTTAACTGACAGATTCAGAAGAGTAGTGGGATACAAACATCAACAATGGCCTTCTTGTACACAAATAACAGATTCATTCAGAAATTAAGAGAGAAATTAAGGAAACAAACCCTTTCACAATAGCATCCAAAAAATGAAATACCTAGGAATCAATCTAATGGAAGTAAAAGACCTTTACTCCCATGACCCACACAGAATAGGATCTGAAATTGGGTGAGCAATGGGAAATGAAGAAAGGAAGACACCACAACTATTCTTGAAGTTTGGGACCAGATGGAACCATAGCTTGTCCAGCGCTAATGGCTGCCTGGAGCACCATTTGCTCTTTATTTATATGGAAGGTAAATGAGGAGAGAGAGTAGGGCAAATAGTGTGAGAAGACTATGTGGCCTAGGCAGAATGAAGTGCGATTGTTTCATGATCAGGGCACACATAGGAAGGGAAAAGGGAAGGATACTCAATGTAACTGTCACCTGGGGCTGTGCCAGCCAGGGTCTACTATATTAGTCAAACAGACTGTTTGAATCTCTATTCTATGGAGAAGAAAGGGAGTAGTGAGAAGGTGAAGGGTCATCTTCAGGCTCAGCCTGCAACATTCTGCTCTGAAAACTACAGCACTCCGAAAAAAAGATGGAAGAGGATATCACAAAATGGAAAGACATCCCTCGCTCCTGGGTAGGAAAAACCACTATAGTGAAAATACTCATACTTCCAAGACTGCTATATAGATTTAATGCAATCCCAATTGAAATTCCAGCTGCATACTTCACAGACTTTGAGAAAACAATCCAAAAGTTCATCTGGAACAAGAGGAGACCTAGAATAGCAAAAGCAATTCTAGGCAATAAAGACAAGGTAGGGAGTATCACAATCCCCAACTTGAAAATGTATTACAAAGCTACTGTAATAAAAACAGCACGGTATTGGCAAGAATCAGAACCAAAAATCAGTGGACTAGGTTAGAAGATGCAGAAACAACTCCTGACATACTCAGCCACCTCATCTTTGACGTTGGAACCAAACACCCTCACTGGAGGAAAGATAGCCTTTTAATAAATGATGTTAGAAAAACTGGGTTTTAACTTGCCAAAGGTTAAAGCTGGACCTAACATCTCTCACTATTCATCAAACTAAAATAAAAATGGATCAACTGATCAAAATATTAAAACAGAAACAGTAAGCCAGATGGAAGATAGGTTAGGTAGAAGACTTGACTTTGGCATATGAAAAGACTTTATGAACAAAATCTCAGTCACAGGGACTAGCACAAAGAATAAAAAACTCATCTCATTAAAAAGCTTCTGTGTAGCAAGAGCAACCATTAACAGAGTGAAGAAGCAATCCACAATGTGTGAAAAAGTTTTTACCATCTCTTCCTCAAAGGTCTACTATCTAGAATATGTAAAGAACTTTAAAAAAAATCACCCCCCATTTAAAGACCCAATTCAAAAATGCGTATATTTGAAATGAATAGATATTTCAGATGAAGAAGTAGATATAGCAAATAAATATGTGAAAAAATGTTCAATCTTACTGGTCATTTGAGAGATGCAGATGAAAACAACACTGAGATTTCACTTCACTTCAGAAAGAATGGCTGCTTTCAAGAAATCAATCAATAACAATTGCTGGCAAGGCTGAAGGGAGAAAGGAACCCCTCTCTACTGTTGGTGGAACTGTAGACTTCAATGTATTTTTTATTAGTACGTGTTTGCAATACATAGTATTACATTCATCATGGGGTGTTGTTACATGTATATATCACATCTTTTTCCTTTTTACTTCACCTCCTTATCTTCCTCTCTGTCTCCCTCTCTAGATCACCTTCAGAGAAACATTTTTAGAAGAACCATGCAGAGCTGAAGAACACAATTATTAATCTGAAACTTATAAGAGAGAGGATTGTAAGTAGGCAAATAGTAGAATCAGTGAATTTAAAGATAGGCCATTTAAAATTATCTAAACAAAGTAGAAAAAGGAAAAAAAAAAAGAGTAAAGAAAGCCTAAAAGCCCTTATGGATGCCATCATGCAAACCAATGTGAATATTCTAGGAGTCCTGAAAGAAAAGACAGGAAGAGAAAGGGATAGAAATTCTCCCCGGAGAAGTAAATAAACATTTCCTAAATCTGGGAAGGGAAATCAATATATAGTTTTTGAGGTCAAAGTATTCCAAATATATTTAATGTAAACCAATCTACTCACATTATAATCACATTGGGAAAAGTAAAAAAACAGAAGTAGAATTTTAAAGACAGCAAGAGAAAAGTGACAAACTCTTGGAGACTGCAAGAGATTATTGGTAGGTTTCTCAGCAGAAATCTTTCAGGTGAAGAATGAGTGAAATGATAGATTCAAAGTATTGAAAGAGGAAAAACCACCAACCAAGAAAGCAAAGCTCTCCTTCAGAAATGAACAAGAGAAAACTTTATAAATCAAGAAACTAGAAAAAGGACAAAGGAATCTTAAAATTAGCAGAGGTAAGCAAATAAAAATTAGAGAAGAAATAAATGAAATAGATGCTAATGAACATTAGAAGGGAAATTACAGATCACCATCCCTACTAAACACAGATACGAAAATCTTCAACAAAATACTGGCAAACCTTTATCCTGCTCTTCCTTTTCCCCTCAAGGCAGGCTAGAAAAAGTAAAATTCTTGTTACCCGGATGGGTTGTAGGCCCTAAAATCCCTGTCTTCCAAAGTTGGCCATGAAACCTAGAAATATTACCCCAACTTCCTTTCTGTGTTAGAGCTTACCATGAAGATATTCTCTGATCTACTTTTTCTGATAAGACTTATTCCAGAATGAGGCCTACCTCATGTCTGAGAGGAAGGGATTCTATACAGGACAACTCTTCTTTTTTCCCTTACTTTCTATTGCTTTTGAGCATAAGTTTTGTTCAAGTGCATCTCCCCATGTTTTTCCATTCTTCAAATCTAAGCACAAAAATAATTTCCTCTGTATATCCATAAGTGTTTACTAGAGAAACAGATTTAACACAAGAAATGCAAATGCATGATAATTTACAAGATTGGCTTACAACGGACACTCATAGAGTCATGTATGGAAGAATGCAAAAGTTCTGTCTGGGTACTGGAGATCCAAACAATCTAGTCGAAGGTCTATATCAGGGGGTTGAAGGGTTTGTGCTCAAAGCTGAACAGTCTGCACGGGAAGCCAGGAAATGACATCCAAAGTGAAGGTGAAGACTGGTTTCCTCCAAGGAAACAGAAGAAAGCCTTCCTTCTTTTTTTTTCCCCTTTTACACCATTTAGGGAGCAGGCCCATTGATTGCTGTCAGTGACACCCAGCAAATTTTCAATAAATCCTTTCAGCTACACCTGAAATTTTGCTGCTCCACTTTAATTGGGCGTTTTTATTCAAGTTGACACAGTCATTTAACTATCACACCCTGGGTCACTGGGTTTACTGTATCACATAAG
The DNA here is from genome assembly GCF_012274545.1 of Fukomys damarensis. Lineage (NCBI taxonomy): Eukaryota > Metazoa > Chordata > Mammalia > Rodentia > Bathyergidae > Fukomys > Fukomys damarensis. The sequence goes on from NW_022900932.1 coordinate 39,170,909, forward strand.
ATTTTTTTTATCACATGAAACTTTGACTAAATAAAAGTTTATACTTTTCTCATTAACCTGTCTTTTGCCATGATGTCAGCCCTCACCCTTACAATGGATGAAGAAAACTGTGATATTTTTCTGCTCCTACAGAGATCTGATTCTTGCTTCTCATTTGGAACTCCTTGCAGGGAAGAGGACAACTGTGTCCCCACTGCTTCCATAGTGGAGATGCTTGGGCTTCCTTGTGGCCATTGCTGGTCTAGAAAGTGAGTAGGGAGCAATGACTGTCTTGTCATCTTATCACTACTCTGCTCTCAGGGGGACAAGCTGTGGCCACTCCCAGATATTGGATAGAGGAGAAAATAGGGTTGCCTCTGGAGGGCCATACTTGACACCTAGCTTGGTGGGAGATTCAGTAATGATAAAGAATCAGATGAATAACATCTTTGTCACCTCTTTCTAGATGTTTACATTTTCTTTTATAAGACTGCAGATTTGTGGGGCTGTAGTCAAGTGTGAGGATCTCTGAAAGTTGATAGATGTTAGAGGCATGTTTGGTTGGGTAAAGAATTTAAGGCTGTGTGGTTACTGATAATATTGGTGATGCTATCCATAAAAATGATTTTCTAAACATGAAACAATAGAAGGAAAATTAGTAGACTAGGCCAAATTTTCCAGATTGATTTACATTAGGTTGCATCATTACTGAAAATAAAGGAACTGGGTGCTCATGCCTATATTCCTAAAATTATGGGACTGAAGTAGGAAGATCACAAGTTCAAGCCCATCCTGAGTAGTTTAGCAATTTAGTGAGACCCTGTCTAAAAATAAAAATGGAAATTATGCTAGCTTAGCATGAAGGCCCTGGGTTTAATCCATATTACTGAAAACAAAACTAAACTTAACCAACTAAAAACAAATGAGTTCTATAAGAGAAAATTAGAAATATTCAAAAATGAAAGTAATTTTATGCCTGCATATAAATTATGTATAATCTGCTATTCTATTTTTCAGGTGAAAAATGAGGCCTAGAGAAGGAGAGTGATTTAGTCAAGTTTTTAGGGTTACTGAGCAGCAGAGTTGATCCTAGAATACATTTCTTCATTCACTTAGTCAGTATTCTCAGTTGACAGCCATTAGAAACACACCTCATATCACTAAAGAGAACTGAGTGTGTTGACTTGCAATGGGAGAGAATGAACACTGTGGAGAACTATGGAGGAGGAGATTAGATATGTCTTCAAATGGATTTTAAGATTTAGGTTTGTAATAGGTGATTTGGTAGCATGTTTAAGGAAGTAAGGCTTTGCTCTCAATTGGATGCTATATGAAAAAAGATATTACTGTCAAAGATGGCAGGTAATACAACTCAGGAAAGTTTTGGGTGAAATATACTGCTAATACAATCAGCTGTAAGAAAAATATCTGTAAGAGCAACAGATAACTTACAGAAAAGTTGCAATTCGATGCTATTATTTTTCCTTATTTCAAGAGGAGGGGGCAAGATTGATTTTTGGAAGACTGAATGATGTAAAGTTACATTAGATTTGACACCTACACTCCAACCTTAACACACCGTCACAGAGAGTATATTAGTCATAAATAAATAGATCCAAAATACCAGTTTTGCCTCTATTTTGTCAGTAAGAACTTTTCCTGTCTTTTCCATGGTCCTAACAATATAAGAATCTGAGAATATCTGCTATGCATCTGATCATAAAGTCCAAGATTTAACCTGGACAAAAAAAGCTACTAAAACAAAAGGCTTATAGATATAATTTCATTATGATAATAATTATAAATAACGCTTAAATTTCATACCTCTTAAATGCTGTTCAGAGGAAGTGAAAGATCCTAAAAATTGAGATCTGGGTTTTCAAGAACTTCCCCTTTGCCTGCCCTTTATTAATTAAATTGAACATAAAAAAAGTGCAAGGATCCTCTGGAAGACACAGAGTACACCAGTAAGTTCTGTTGTTCAGAAATTTATGTCCATTTCTTCCAGAAGGAGCTCTCCTTTTTTACCTTCTGTGTAACTTTGAGTATGTGCACAACCTAAATCTTCTAAGCATCTATAGAGATATATTAAATTTCTCTTTTCTATCTGAAGTATCAATATTTTAATCTATGAATTTATGTGAAAATAGACAAACAAGATGAAGAAAAAATAACAGATTTTCCTATGTGCCAAAATATTTAACACACACACACACACACACACACACACACACACACACACAATGTGAAACTCAAAGGAAGGATATATAATTGAAGCTTAAATAAAATTTTGAGATACGTAAAGAAATAGGGGTTTGAGACTGTTAGGAGTAAGACGACAGGTTGAAGAAAAGAAAGCAGCATAAACCAAAGTTGTATTATTGCGCATATAAACTCTCCAAAGAAACAGTCTTCATCAGAAAGCCAACTGTGGTATTGTCTCTCTGAACCAGGTGTCAGATCCCCAATCTCTTCTTCCAGTGGAATGATTTCTTAGTCAGGTAGGGGAATATGAGTTAGAAAGCTCTTTGCCTGCATCTGCTGTTTACTTTTACTTACTGATATAGAAAGATGCACATTTCTTTTTGCAGAAAATAGAGCTTCTAGGACAATTTTTGTGTCTGCAGGGGTTGGCAGTTTCTCTGAATAACCAACTGGAAATATGCCAAAGAAGTGTTATTTCAGGTAAGGTATTTTGATCTCCTTCATACTAAATTCCCCATTTTAGAAGATAACTGTAAATTCTTCTCAGCTTGCTTTGAGGATGAAGGGAGATTGGACTTCTAAAATAGGTTCTGATGGACCCTAACATACAGATTGGTTCTCAGTGAATATTAGTTTATTTCCTCCTTCCTGAATAGGAAGTGATACTTTCTTGTTAAGCAAGTACGGGTTTGTAAGAATTAGACTCAACTACAGAGAAAAATATTTCACACCTAAGCCCCCTTCTAATTCTTGCTATAACACAAATTACAAGAAACAGAGCATTCTCACTCCACAGGATGCCTTTTTTTTTTTTTTTTTTTTTTTTTGGTCAGCTTCAATCCTTTAAGTCATGAGACTACAGAGACATTATTTCTAAATATTTATTAGTTTGACTGACAACATTTAGGAGCATGGACACTAGTTTATTAATTGTTCTCTCCTCTAAACACTATGAGGATCATGGAATGGCTTGACATTTCCAAATCTCTGCAGGCAGGTAGCAGCTAAAATACACAAGAGTTTCAAGTTCTAGTTAATAGCCCTGTTCTTGTGCTTGCTTCCATGGATCTGGATAAAAGTTAGACTGAAAACAAAGAAGGCTTGGTAATGGTTGGGTGAAAGAAAACTAGCCCTGCTAGGAAATATTGAAACTTTTTTTTTTTTTTTTTTGCCTTGGTCTGTCATTTTAGCATTTGAAATGTGCAGTTCTTTTTTTTAATTATTATTAAGTTTATTGGTACATTTTTAAAGCAAACAATAGTTAAATTTATCACTGGGATCTTGTACCTTTACATGATATATCTCGGTTCTCATTTTTTCCCCCATACCACTGCCCTTTCTTTATCAACTTCACCCTTCCCTATTTACAAGACTTTGTTTCCATTTTTTCACATTTTTTTCTTTTCCCTTATTTCCTTTCACCTCCCCTTCCCACTTCCCTTTAGCCATTTTCTTCCGATTTCACACTCCCAAATATACCTGCAAGATTTCCCTTGCCTCAAGATGGCTGCTACATAAAACAGTATCCTCCTTCCCATAATGCTCTGTGCCTTAAGATGGCTGCCACATGGAATAGCAGCCTCCATGTTAAATATGGCTTCTCCTGCCAAGGGACAGCCTTCTTCCCATCATACCTCTCTTCATGCCAAAAGAGTAAACTGATACTTGCTGCCTCCAAGCAACCAGTGATGTCACAAGCCCCTCCTAGTGGTGTCAGAGGATCCACAAATCTCTTAATCCTACCTCACTCAACCCCACCCCAGCTCCAGTAAAAACCCACCACACTCCTATAAATGAAGATCCCTGTTCCTCCATGCTGCTTTTCCCTTTGTTAGGAGACAGCCCTGCATAACCTCCTCATAATAAAGGCTTGTTGTAGTCCTGGTCTGGTCCTGGTTTTTCAGCTCTTTTACCTAACAATACCATATTAAATTATTTACACTTTTAGTTTTTCACACCAGAGAAACTATTCCATATTTACTCAAGTGTGTCCTATTTATTTCACTTGGGTATAGCCTCAATGTGCATCCATTTAGCTACAAATGTTTCTAGTTTCTCATTCTTTATGTCTGAGTAGTACTCCATTTTATAGAAAAAACACATCTTTATCCAGTCTCCAGTTGATGGGCAGTTGGGATGTTTTCAAGTTTTAGCTATTATGAACTGTGCTGCTATTATCATGGGTGCAGCAAATGTGCAGTTCTTTATGGATAGCTAAGATTTTTTGCTAGGATGACAAGCACATTTTGGTGAACCTGGACTTTTCCTGGATTTATCACTGGAAGTTCTATATTACAGAAGATCTCTGTCCCAGACCAACTGGGAACAGTTGGCTTCTCTACTGGAAAGGACAAAGTTAAATGCTTGAGGAACAGTTAGCCCCAGTGAACTCAGGAGCTATAGGAGGACAGATAAGGGAAGTTAAGATTGGGGTTTAGATGACAGAGGTAGATTCTTGAGCCATGAAGTAGAATACTTTTATTACTGGAGAGACACAGAAGATGAATCACTCACTTAATAAGCAAAATATTCAAGTGCCACAAAAACACAGAAGTGAAAAAAATTTACTCCCAACCATAAATTTATATGTGGACTAGCCTCAGACAAGGGCTTCTTTTAGGACTTATGACAAAATAAGTAACTTTACCCTTTAAGGAACTTGGCTACTGAGAAGTACTTCTCAGAATTACTCAAATGTTTATTAAACAATTTCCTAGAATTCATCCCAAATCTAAAGCATGATTACTGAATTAAGAAGGGCACTCAGGGGAAAGAGCAGCAGAAACCACCATTAAGAGGTTTTCTCTCTGGACAAGTTTGTGAGTCATTTGCTGTAAGCTGGCATTTTTCAAACAGTTTTTTTTTGCTCACCCTTAAAATACATAAATTTATAAATTAAAAATATATATCCAATGCATATAATTATATGCACTTCTTATAAATTTATCTATTTATATGTAAATATTTTACTCCTAGGCATAGTTAATTTTCCTTGATTTATAGTATTATTTTGTACCTTGGATCTTTCTTTTCAGAGCATACTACAGTCTGTTTTGTGAGAACAAGGACTACATCTGTTTTATTCACCTTTGTACTCACAGAAGCATAGTGCTTATCCCATAGTGAGTGCTCAGTAAAATATTGGTTTGAATTTAATTTGAAACTCTTCTTTAAAAGGGAAATATAGCTTGCCCTATGGAACAGTGCTGGTTAATGTTACCATTGCCTGTCCAAAGTGCTTCCTGTTTCCATGGAAACATCTCCAACAATTCCTGTAGGCATCTTTATCTATCGGTGTCAAGTGCCCAAAGAGAGCTTAAATCTTAGTTCCTGATCCCTGGCTGGTCTCCTGCGGCAGTAGCAGAGCCTCTGCTGCAAGAGAAGGACCATCAGGGAAAAGAACAGCAGGATCCATCACTAAGAGGTTTTTCACTCTGGACAAGGAAGGAGAAGGAAGTGGAACAGTTTCATTCATCAAACAATACTGTTCCTCAGGGGGCACGATTTAGGGGCAACCTCCTTGGGGAGGGGGTCAAGAGAACAAATCCACTTTACTCTACTGGGGCCTTTTTATTGAGTTCTGGTGATTGCTAATATCTATTATGCCATCACTACTTAATAGCACCTTTGAAAATGGGGATTGTTGCCTTTGGAAAAATCTAGTCAGTTTCTCTTATGTACTACTAATGGAAAAGATCAACACCAAAATGAAGATTGAAAGACACTAAACTTTTCTGTGGTTATATAACAGCTTCCAGGTTTGAGAAGCAGATCCTGTGCATGTTTTAGCTAAATTGTAAAATCATGGGACACTGTAACTGGAGAGATCAACCTTGTGAACCCCAACCTGCATCACTGGGGCAAATATTGTGAAAGAACTCCAACTAATTTGCTCAGTTACAGCCATTAAGTTCTTTTTGATAAATGTCAGTAGTACCCCAGGATTAGAAATGGTGAAGGCTATAGGTTTTGTTAACTTGGTGTAAAAGATCCGTGAGAGGAAAATGTGGCAATACCCTGGAAGTTAGAGTTAGCTATCATTAGTTTAAAATATTTTATTTTCTATCTTTTTATTTGAAGCTGTGTTTTAATTTGTATTGACAAAAATAAAATTGCATGTATTTTAGTATATGCCATGGTGTTTTGAAATAAATACACATTATGAAGTCACTGAATCTAGCTAAGTAATGTGTGCATATACTTGTCATTTTTTATAGTGCAAAAACTTAAATTTTCTCTCAGTAATGAAGACAATACACCAAATTGTTATTAACTTTAGTCACTACTTTGTACTGATACAGGAAATAATAACAGAGATGAAATACGAAATATTATGTCTCCCAACCTATTAGATATCTGATATGATACCAAACTCATGTTCTCTAAAAAACTCTATGAATGAATTCCAGGAACAATGGAGGTTAATAATAGGAAGATATTTATTGATAAGATAGCTCCTGATAGCCAGCAGGGGCCTTAGTGGGTAGCCTGGGGACCCAACTCTGTCAGTGGATTTTATCGAGGAAAATCCATGTTGGTATAACATTGGCCACAGCCATGATCAACCAAATAAGGTAACAAGTATAGTCACTTAGGTAATAGTGGTCCAATTAGGAAACAAGTCATATAAGATATGCAGATGTAAAGAACAAAAACTTCTAGGAAATGGTGGGTCCGGAGTTCTCTGGTCAGCCACTGGCATGGCTGATGTCTATTTAGACTTCATTAGATTCAATGTTTGTCCCTTGAGGAAGTATACAGATCTGGTAACTTTGAGGCTCAGTCTCTAACACATATGTCTCCCTCCACAGTTGTAATGTGTTTTACCCTTGTTCCAACTTTTTCAAGAACCTAGACTTATCTGACTGCCTATATTATTTCTACCTAACTCAGCTGTCAATAATAGTAAATAGCAAAGTGAACTTTTTACTTTCATTGAATTGAAAATGTGTGTCCTTTTACCTTCTTCCCAATCAGCCTCATCTCCTAAGTGCCTTGGTAACCTCCATTCTACTCTCTGTTTCTATTAACTTGCCTTTTTTCCCCCCTTAGTACTGGGGATTGAACTCAGGAGCTTTTGCTTTCAAGCCAGGCCGTAGAACCACTGAGCTATATGCCCAGCCCTAGCTTGCCTTTTAAGATTCCACATATGTCTTTGTCTTTGTGTACATGGTTTATTTCACTTAGCACATTATTTTCTAGGTTCATTCATGTTGTCATAACTTCTGTTTTTAAGGCTGAATTATATTTCATAGTGTGCATACAAACCATGTGTGCTTCATTCATTCATTCATTCATTCATCTGGTGATAGATTCTTAAATTGATTTTACATCTTGCCTCATGTGGATAATACTACAGTGAGTATTGGAATGAGATATCTCTCAGCATACTGGATTTACTGGATCATTTAGTAGTTCCATTTTTAACTTGTAAAGGAATTTCCATACTGTTTTCTACAACAGCTACACTAATTTACATTCCTGTCAACAGCACACATGGTTTCCTTTTCATCCACATCCTAGCTAGTAATTATCTTTTGTCTTTTTGATAATAACCATCTGACAGGTATGAATTGATATCTTATTGTCATTTTCACTGTATTCTTTGATTATTAGTGATGTTGAATACTTTTTATAGACTGATTAACTATCTGTATTTGTAAATTGCATTATTTCTTGACAAAGACTTATTTAACTTTCTTAAATATTTTGCATATTAACTCTTCACCAGATGCAGTTTCAGTGTTTTCCTGTATTTCGTAGGTTGTCTTTTCATGCTATTAATTGTTTCCTTGTTTGTTCTGAAGCTTTTGATTTGTCTATTTTTGCTTTTGTTGCTAGTACTTTTAGAGTCATATCCCCCCAAAATCCTTGTCCAGACAAATGTGGTAGTGTTGTCTTTCTATGTTTTTTCCACAGTATTTTTATAGTTTCAGATCTTATGTTTAAGCCTTTAATGCATTTTAAATTGGCTTTTATATATATAGTATAAAATATGGATTTAATTTCACTCCTCTGCATGTGAGTATCGAGTTGTTCCAACATCATGTATTGAAGAGCCTCTTTCTTTGTTACATATTCTTGGCACTTTTATAAAAAAAAAATCAACTAACTATAAATGCTTGGATTTAACTTACTCTATAGTTGAATGCAGATGGCAAGAATCTCCTGAATCAATAGTTCTTCTGTCCAAAATCAAGCTTGGGTTACAGGTGGAAACTACTGCTTTCTTAGACAAATTTTCTCTCTCTCTCTCTCTCTCTCTCTCTCTCTCTCTCTCTGTCTCTTTATTTCTTTCTTTCTTGGTATTAGGAATCAAACTCAGGCCCTTGCACTTGTGGGGCAAGTGCAACCATTGAGCCAAATCCTCGGCTCTATTAGACTATTTTTAAAACACATTTGTGCAAGAGCAGAAAGAGCATTTACTGTAGATTTACTCAAGGCACACATCTTGAAGACCATTTATTTCATTATGAAAAACCATTGCTAATGTCCTTCATGCTTGCTACCATTTTCTGGGCCTGAATATGGGTAGTGGTAGGAGCCACCACTGGAGCTCGGCTTTTTGTAAAGACTTTCAAATGCGAGGCACCACTGTGGAATGGCATCCTTAGGACAATGGACCACTGCAGCTATGCATATTAGAACCAACAGGCAGTCAGTGTCTGGTATTTAATTACAGAACTCAGAGGTATGGTACTGAGGGTTTTAAAAGAATAAGATTTATAACTACAACCTGCATAAAAGAAGCATTTTGGTGCTGCTTTCTTGCACATTTAAGGAAGCCTACCAACAACAAAGGAGTGAGAACAATTTTTACTCTGTCTAATGAGAAAATATCAGGGGTGGCAAGAATATTTCTCACATATATTGTGGTGTTTATCCAAAAGTTGTCTTCATGGAAAGAGTTGTTTTCAGAAGCTTTCATCTTCTCCCATGTTCTCATTCCAAATATTCCTCCAAGCCCCAATTTCTCTCTCCCCACCCACTCCCATCACATAGACACACACTCACCACTGTTTCCTTTTGTCCCGTAATTACTCTCCCTTTCCCTTGTAAATACAGGCTTTCTTTCTGGTTTCTCATTATCTGCATAATGAAGATGAAGCACAGAAGTGAAAGATGGGTGATGAGTTTGGAAGAAATGCAGAGACAATGTCACAAATATGAAAGGAATGGAGAAGTAGGAACATTCATTAATTATTTTTTCATGTACCTTACTCAAACCTCAAGTTTATGAGTAAGCATATCACTACTTATGGATCATTTATTTCTGATCCTCTGATCATTTCTTATTCCCCTTAAGTAATCTCTTTTCTCATTATGACATATTATTCCATGACAATTTGTTTTTTAAAATTAATTTTATTGATACATTTACTGTATGCAATATGATGACATTCAGCAATGGAGATTTGTACCTTTACATAATATGTCTTGACTCTTATTTTTTCACCTTTCCTTGCCCCTTGAACCCCATTTACAAAGACTCTATTTTCATTTGCTCATATTAATTCCATTCTCCTCTTTCCTTTTCCTTAATCCTCTTACTTCCCCTTCTCCTTTCACCTTTTCTTCCTATTTCACATTATCTATTATACATTTTGATCCTTATCATTTTAGTTTCTCATACCTGAGAAACTATTTGGTATTTACACATGTGTTATATTTATTTCGCTTAAGAGGACAGCCTCAATGTGCATCCGATTAGCTCTAAATGCCTGTAATTTTTCATTATTTATGGATGAGTAGTACTCCATTTTATTAAAAAAAATGCCACATTTTCTTTCATCCACCCTCCAGTTGATGGGTAACTGGGCTGTTTCCATGTTTTATTACAAACTGTGCTACTAGGAATATGGGGGACTATATATTGCTGTGGTATGATTCTTTTAATTCTTTTGAGAATATACCAAGGAGAATAGCTGGGTCAAATGGGACCACTAGTCCTAGTTCTCTGAGGTATCTCCATATTGATTTCCACAGTGGTTGCACTAGTATACACTCCCAGCAACAATGGAGAAGGGTTTCTTTTTCCAACAGCCCCACAAGCATTTGGTATTGGTTGATTTTATGATTCAGCCATTCATTCTAGGGTGAGGTGGAATCTCAGTGTTGTTTTCATTTGCATCTCTCAAATGACAGTTATATTGAACACTTTATCATATGTTTATTTGCTATTTCTACTTGCTCATCTGAGAAATGTCTGTTCATTTCAGATGCCCATTTTTGGATTGAGTCTTTAAATTTGGGGAGGGGTTGACCATTTAAGTTCTTTATATATTCTAGATACTAGACCTTCATCTGAGGAACTGGGTAAATTTTTTTATTCCTACATTGTGGGTTGTCTGTTCATGCTTCTGTTCATTTCAGATGCCCATTTTTGGATTGAGTCTTTAAATTTGGGGAGGGGTTGACCATTTTAAGTTCTTTATATATTCTAGATACTAGACCTTCATCTGAGGAACCGCTGGTAAATTTTTATTCCTACATTGTGGGTTGTCTGTTCATGCTGTTGGTGGTTTCTCTTGCTGTGCAGAAGCTTTCTCATAAGAAGGTACCCCACTTGTTGATAGTTTGTGCTAGTTCATGTGCAACTGAGGTTTTGTTCATGAAATATTTTCCTATTCCAGTGTCTTCAAGAGTTCTACCTAACCTCTTTCATCCAGTTTACTGTTTCTATTTTACTATTTAGATCTTTGACCCATTTTGATTTTAGTTTAGTGCATGGTGAGAGATATATGTCTAGTTTTAATCTTTGGCAAATTGAAGACCAATTCTTCCAGCACCATTTATTAAAGAGGCTATCTTTCCACAGTGAGGGTGTTTGGCTCCTTTGTTTAAGATGAGGTGGCTGAGTATGACTGGAGTTGTGTCTGCATTTTCTAATCTGTTCCACTGGTCCTTGAGTGTGTTTACTGGTCAGTACCATGCTGTTTTTTTTTAAACCACAGTAGCTTTGTAATATAGTTTCAAGTTGGGGATTGTGATACCCCCCTGCCTTGTGGCTTCGTTGTCTAGAATTGTTTTTGTTTTTCTAGGTATCTTAATGTTCCAGATAAATCTTTGGATTGTTTTCTCAAGTCATATGAAGTATGCTGCTGGAATTTAAATTGGGAATCTATATAGCAGTTTTGGAAGTATGGCCATTTTAACTGTATTGGTTCTTCCTACCCAGGAGCAAGGGATGTCTTTCCATCTTCTGATGTTTTCCATTTTATTAGAGTACAAGTTCTCATAGTAGGTATTAATGATCCTCTGGATTTCTGTGGGATCTGTTGTGACTTCACCTTTTGCATTTCTGATTGCATGGATCTGAGCCTTTTGTTTTTTCCTTTTTTTGATAAGGTTAGCCAAGGGTTTATCAATTCAATTTATTTTTTCAAAAATCCAACTCTTCAATTCTTTTATTTTTTGTATTATTTTCTTGGTTTCCATTGCATTGATTTCTGCTCTAATCTTTAGAATTCCTCTCTTGTTCAAGCTTTGGGTTCTTCTTGGTCTTGTTTTTCTAGGAGTCTAAGATCCATCATTAGGTTGTTTATTTGAGCTTGCTCTGTTTTCCTAATGTGGGCATTCAGTGCTATGAATTTTCCACATAGAACTGCTTTCATTGTGTCCCATAGATTCCTGTATGTTGTATTGGCATTTTCTTTTATTTGTAAAAACTGTCTGATTTCTTCTTTAATTTCCTCTGTGATCCATTGATTCTTCAGGAGAGTGTTGTTCAATTTCCATATGTTTGTGAAGTTCCTACAGTTTCTTATGCTATTGATCTCCAGCTTTATTGCACTGTGATCTGATAATATACAGGGAAAAACTTCGATTCTTTTCCATTTATTCAAACCTGTTCTGTGGGCTAGTATGTGGTCTATGTTGGAGAATGACCCATGTGCAGCAGAAAAGAATGTATATTCTGATTTTGTGAGGTGAAACACTCTATAGACATCTAATAAGTCTATGCCTTCAAAAGCTTGGTTCAGTTCTAGTATTTTATTGTTTATTTTTTGCCTAGATCAACTGTCTATTTGTGATAGTGGGGTATTTGGATCCCCCACTACAATTGTATTAGTGCTTATTTGGTTTTTCATGTTATTTAATATTTGTTTTATATAGTTGAGGACATTCATATTTGGTGCAAATATCTTTATGATTGTCATTTCTTCCTCTTGAATTGTTCCCTTTACAAGGATGTAGTGGCCTTCTTTGTCTCTCTACATCAGTTTTGGTTTGAAATTTACTTTGTGAATAAGATCACTACCCCTGCTTTTTTCTCGACTCCTGTCATGTGGAGAGTTGTTTTCCATCCTTTCACTTTCAGTCTATGAGTTTCTTTTTGCACTAGGTGTGTTTCTTGTATACAACATATTGTTGGATTTTGCTTCTTAATCCATTCTGCCAATCTATTTCTCTTGATTGGTGAATTGAGGCCATTGACATTGATAGTTATAACTGATATGTACTGACTTATTATTGTCATGTTATTGTCCTTTTGTTGACTCTTTTTAATTTTTTGCCCTCTCCTTTTAGTTTCTTGCCTTGGTTATTTGATTTGCTCTGTTGGGCCTCATGGTGTTGTGATCTTCATTGTCTTTTTCTATGATAATGTTTAAAATTTCTTGTAGTGCTGGTTTAATGTTCATGAAGTTTCTCAAGTCTTCTTTGTCATGGAAGTATCTTATTTCTCCATCCATTTTGAAAGAGAGTTTTGCAGGATACATCAGTCTTGGTTGGAGGTTGTTTTCTTTTAGGACTTGAAATACCTCACTCCAGGATCTCCTTGACCTGAGGGTTTGTGTTGAAAAGTCTGCTGTGATTCTGATGGGCTTTCCTTTGCATGTGATTTGCTTCTTTTCTCTTACTGTTTGTAGTAGTTTGTTCTTGTGTTGGGTTTCTGGGATCTTGATTATTATATGTCTAGGTGTAGATATTTTTTAATCATGGCTTGTTGGATGCCTATATGTCGTGCGCACCTCGCCAGCAAGGAGCACGCAACACTCAGGATTCTTCTGATGCACGCTTTATTGGAGTTTCTTCTACATTCTTCAAAATGGCGGAAAGACCCTGAGCCGGATGCGAGCCTGCCTTTTATAGCCTCTCGGGTGACGTGGCCCATTCCTATTGGTCAATGCCAGCCTGCATCATTCTGACGAACCAAGCGCCTCATCTGCGCAGGCGTGAGCCACCGTCACCGGCGGACTCACATCCGGAATTCATGCAGGGCATGAAGAACCCGGAAATAATGGCGCATGACACCTATATGCCTCATTTATCTGTATGTCAAATTCTTCCCCTCTGTTTGGGAAGTTTTCTGTCATTAATTCTATGAAGAGCTTTTTTCAGTCATTTGCATTTTCTCCTGCTACTTCATGGACTTCTATCAATCTTATGTTGTTCTTCTTTGTATCATCTAGGAGTTGTTGGATCAATTTTTCATGATCCCTTACTGTTTTTGAGAGACCTCTCTTTTCATGATCACTGTCTGCTATCCTAACTTCTATATCTGAGATTCTATCTTTGCAATCTTTTATTCTGTTGCATACAGTTTCAATAGAGTTTTTAAATCTGTATATCTGTTTGAATCTGTTTAATGGAGTCCATTTCTTTCCTCTGTTGGGCATTCATTGTTTCCATTTCTTTCTCATTCTGGTCCTTCATTGTTTCTATTATGTTCCTGACCTTATCTATTTTTTTGTCAATTTCTGTTCTAGAGTCTTGAATCATGTCTTTCCTTTTGCTCACCATCTCTATGGTTATCTGGGAAATTATTTCTGTTTTGAATTTTTCTAGAGCTTGATTGATCAGTTTTGATACTTCCTGTGCTGCTGGTTCTGAGTGTCCTGGAGGTTCACTATCTGATTTTTCTTTCTCCTTTGCCCTACTGTTTGCCATTGGTGAACTAGAAGTTTGTCTTTGTGGCTTGCTTAAGTGTTTTCTCATCTTTTATTTTTGCTTTTGGGTTGCCTTTGATTCAATCTCTGGGTCATTAAATCTTCCTGATATCATTTTGTCCCAGCATTTGATTCTCTAATGACTTAGAGACATTCTCATTTTTATAGTTGAGACAACAACTCATGAAATCAATCCATATCCTTTATCCCAATTGATACAATCAGGAACACAACAGGATCAATCACCACACTTTATAGCCAGCCATGCCTCTGCAGAGTGTGTCCAAGGACTGGCACAATCAGGGGATCTGAGAGCTGGGGTGGGTGGTGCTCAGCAGCACCCACATGGCTACCCTCCTGGTGCTGGTTCAGGAGCAATCAATGGCACCTGCAGGGAAAGCTCTGGCTATGTGGGTCCATAGATCAGTACTGGAGAGTGGAGGGAGATCTGAAGTCCAAGCCAGCTGTTTCTCCAAAACTCACCCTCCTGGTGCTGGGTCGGAGCAATCAATGGTGCCCGCAGGAAAAGGCATGGCCTGGTCAGCCAAGGGAGATCCAAAGTCTAAGCCAGCTGCCTTCCCAAAACTCACCCTCCTGATGCTGGGTCCAGAGCAATCAATCAATGCCTACCTTTTCTAAAAGATCATCATCGGTCTGATCTGGATAGCAATACTCTTTCACTGAATTCTAGAACATAAGAGAAAGTAGTCCTTTTGTCAGCTTAAGAAAATAAAATGCTTAGTACAAATAAATATTACTTCTTGAGGTGGATAGGAAGCAAAGAGAAATATTAGCAATTTAAAAATGTTCATCTATATATATATAATGATTAAGGGACTCTGTCATGCTTGGGGAAATACTTATTAAAATTGTAATGAGGGGCAAATCACATCAAATTGTTAAAGATGCTATTGGGTTGAAAGAACCTTTTATTCAACCCAGAATAGTATTCATTTATTTTTGTTTTGGCAGAGGATTTTGTTTTTTATTAATTTGATAACAGTTACAGAGAAAGAAGCATATTATTTATTTACCATTTTGCTAAATTTCATTTTGATGCAGTAAAGTGGAGGAAGTTGGCCATGGAGAGAGCTCAAACAGCACTATACTTCATACCTAACATCTTCATTATCAAGGAGTTCAATAGTGGAGTAGCTCTGCATTCAGACTCAAGAGTTTGAGTCCTGCCAAGCTCTGCTGTGTTCCAGACATGTTTCTTTCAGAACATCACTTAAACTCTCTCGGCCTCAATTTCCTTTTATGTGCAATGAACAAATATACCTTCTTTGCAAAGTTTCTGAGGTTGGTCAGTCCTGTGTCCTTTTCCTTGCATCACTTTCTCCTTTTTTTGGTAATACTTTTCCTTTGAGAAATAGTGTCTCTTTAATTTGGTTCAAATAGTTCCAGTAGGTTTATCTTTATGTTCCAGATCTATGAGCCCATCAGGTGACTCAGGCCTGTTAACCCTTGCTATAGAGATTCGTTCAGTGGAGGGCATGTGATCTGAACAAAGCTACTCAGAATCAATCTGGACTTTTGCTAACATTATTAGGGAAATTCCTCTAGGGTTCTATATTATTCTGCTTGGGCTACCGCAGAAAACTTTTACAGTTCTGGTGGCTGAGAAGTCCAAAAACTAGGTGCCAATTTCTGGAGAGAGAATGCTTTCTGTTGTTTCAAAGGTCACATGCCTCATTGGAGTAGGACACTACCATTATGATCTTATTTGACCTTTTTCCTGCCTCTAAATATAGTCATGATTGAGGATGAAGGCTTTCTTACATATTGGTACCTTGGTTCTTGAACTTAATTAATTCCATGATTCTGGTTGTGAACCAAATTTGTCATGAGCTGAATAAAAGTTTCCCATAAGGTTCAATGTAAATAAGGTCAATCCATTCTGAATCACATGTATTTTAAAACCACAAAAATATGAAACAAACCACAGTACAGTACAGTATGAAGAGAAAGAACACTAACCTTGCTTGAGGTGACTTCTGGAGCAGAGAACAGGAAGGTAGGGGAGGAGTAAGCTATTGTTTTGAAGGAGAATCCCCCTCTATAAGTACATCAGAGAGATCTTTAGGGGTTTCCTCTCTCCTTTATCTATTAGTTGCAGGGTCAATTTTAATAAAAAATCTGTCTAATGTCACCTGTTTATTGCTGTGCTGCATTACCCTTTGGATATGAGAGACTATGTTATTGTTCATGAGATTCACCCCTCTGTTCATTATTATTATATTGGAGTGGGGCTTCTCAAAGAAATCCTGGCACTCATCCCATCTTTTCATAATGGATTCTATGACATCATGGCTAACCTCCTGACTATTCCTTTTCTTCAGTGAAATGCTCCTCAACAAGCATCTTCTGTTGTTCACTCTGGAGTTCAACAGGTTCTTCTGTCATCAGCTCTTCCTTAGGGTCCTCAACAATCTCCTCTATGTCTGCACCATAGGTGTCCAGTCCCATACTCTTGCCATGGACACAATCTCCTCTACTACCTGTGCATCAGATCCTTCAAAGTCATGTTCAGTGACACACTCAATGACAGTTTCCTCCAGGCTGAGTTTAAGGTCCAGTACATGGTGGTATCTTCTCAGACTTTGTCAGTGAGGTTTATGCATTGGAGGACCTTCAAATATTTCTTTTAGAATTCTTTCAGACTCAATGATGTCTCTATGTCACTGACATACCTGGTGAAGAGCACATTTGTATATAGCTTCTTGAAGTTGCAGATTACTTGCTAGTCTATGGGCTTCAGTAGTTATGTTGCGGGGAGGAACTTGACATTTTTGAAGTTATATTTGGGATCCATATCATCCACCAAAGCTGGAGAGTTTTCTGGGACATTGTTCATCAGAAGGTTTTTCAGGCAGGTAGTTGTCAAAAATATTTCTAAGTGGTGGGTGCAAATACCTTGTGCAGCCATTCCATGAATGGCCTTGTGAGCCAAGATTTCACATGGGCTTTCTAGATGACAGGCAGTTTGGCCCTGTTAACATTCCGTTCCTTAAATGCGTGACGGATCTGGGAATGGTACACCAGCAGTAGCTTGATCTTCAGATCTGCATGTACATTTGCACACAACAAAAGGATCAACTGTCCTTCAGGGTCTTGTTCTCCAGCAGTGTCTTTTCCTCTTGTGTGATATAGGTTCTGTTTAGTATCTTATTTGAGGAGAGTCCTATCATTGAACACCTGTTGAGTGATGTATCCTTCTGCCTTCATGATTCCTCAAATTATTTCTTATAAGCTTCTGCAGCAGCCTTGTCAGAATTAGAAGCCTCATCATGTCTTATCACACTGTGGATACCTCTTACCTTGCAGAATTTATCAAACCATTCTCTACTGGATTAAATACATCACTTTGCCAGGTGCAGTGGTACATGCCTGTAATCTCAGCACTTGGGAGGTTGAGGCTGGAGGGTCACTATCAGTTCGAGACCAGCCTGAGATACATAGTGAGTTCTAGGTCAGTCTCAACTATGTAGTGAGACCCTGTCTCAAACAAACAAACAAACAAAGTCCCCCAAGAAACCATCACTTGTTGCACTTTTAGAGGAGTTTTCTAATGGTAAAACACTTCAATTTCCTGCTTTTTCATAGGTTATAGCTTCACTAATGCTGTCATCTGCCAGATATTTCCCATTCAACTACACTAATGAAAGTTTTCCCACCTCTTCCAGAATGTATATCCTCTGCTTGGTTAAATTCATGCTATGGCTTGTTGCCTAGATATCCCCACAAATCATGTAATTGTACATGTGACTTTTTCACAGGTGGCTGAATCTCGAGTGGGTGATTGATTCATGGTGCAATATTAGGCTGAAGTACACTAGGATGAAGGGCGTAAATGCTACCCACCCTAGGTAGTCTGGCCAAGGTGAAAGGGGAAGAATGATGCTATTAAGTTAACTTGCTTTTATTTGCTCCTCTGTGGATGCCATAAACTTTCTCCTCTGTGACACCTCTCTGCCATTCATCATTTTTGCATTGGAGCCAGCTGATTATGGACTGAAACCTCACAAACTGTGTGGTAAATAAACCTTTCCCCCTTTTACTTTGGGTGTCAAGTATTTTGTCTCAGCAATGGTAAAAATAACTAAGACAGAATTTGATACCAGAACAGTAGGGTTGAGGCTTTGACATTACCTGGCCATGTGGCTTGAGAGTCTTTGGGAAGGGGAAGAGTTAGGAAAGGTTCAAAGATGCCAGCTAAAAAGTATAGCTGGAATGCCCAATAATGTGCTGTATGGGAGATTCTGATCAGAGCTCAGAAGACCAGAAATCTGGTATAAGACCAGACTCATAAGGTTTCTCCAGGGGAGGAGGACTGTAGTGGCTATTGGACTCTCGACAATGTGTATTATGCCTTGGCAGAAAGTTTGTCTACATTTTGTTCATGTCCAGAGACTTTGCCTGAGACTGAGATTAAGGGTAGCCAACTAATTAATCTGGCAGAAGAAATTTCAAGACAGTCTAATGTTGAGGTGATGGCATGGCTACTACCGGGGACTTTTAGCCACATCTATGTTGAGAATTGAGAGCAAAGAGCCCACTGAATGATTTAAAATATTTTTAGTTTAGCCAGAAAGGAAACTCCAGTAAAGCTGTGCACTACAAAGATAGAGCAGAGGAATCTTGATTGCTGAAAAGGAATAGGAGAGTAGAAAAGATTCAGGGCATCACAAGAAGCAGCAGGACCCCACTCTTTGCAGCCTCAAAGTTGCAAAACTGAAAGGCTTTGTTTTGGGAAGAAAGCCCCAGAGCACTCCTGCCAGAATGGTGTTGGCCTAGAGAATTTGTTCCTCTGATTTGGGTTCAGAATGCTCAGTGACCCAGGCTCTTGACCCCTACAGCTGAGAGAGAAGGAATCCTGGCTACTGCTCCAGCTAGCAGTAGACCTTGACATTACGCACATGGTGCTGGTTTTAGGCACATGTAGAATGCCAGAGTTGTGGGATCAGGAAGGCTTCTGCCCATATTTTAGAAGAAGGCCTGGGAGGTCAGGAAGTGTGGTCCTGAGAGGGCAGTATGTGAAGCTGTGAGTGTGAAGCTGAAGGTGCAGTGGAGATCCCAGATGTTTGGAGAAGCCAAGAAAGATTGCCCAAGGAAAGCTGCAAAGAGTGAGCAAAGCCAGCCCAAGAGAGAAACCACAGCAGTGCTGTAGAGGCAGAGCCCTCTGAAGTTAACAACTTGTCACAGATTGCTGGGGATGTTGGAAGTGGAACTGTGGGATTTAATATTTACCCTGATGGATTTTGGACTTGCTTTCATCCCATTCCTTTGTATCCCCCTCATTTGTAACCTTTGGAATGGAGATATATATTTTATGGCATTAAATGTTGGAAGTGTTTAATCTTTTCATTTGTACAGGGGCTGGCATCTAAGAGTTTGCTTTAAATCTCAGAGGAGTCTTTGGACTTGAATGTTTCTGTGGTACCAAAACTATTAAGACTTTGGCAACTGTTGGAGGAGGACTAAATGCTTTTTACATAAGGGGTGTGCATGAATCTTGGGGGGAGCAAAATGGAATGTTATGGTTTGTGGCTAGATATTTCCCCAAAGCTTCATGTAGTTGTAGATGGGGCTTTTTCAGAGGTGGCTGAATCTCAAGTGAGTGATTGATTCATGGTACAACACTAGGCTCAAGGGCACTAGGAAGAAGGGTGTGAGTGCTACCCACCCTAGTAGTCTGGGTAAGCACACACACACAAAGTTTCACAGCAGTGTGTGCAGGCCTATCTATGACTATTATTTCAACTAGAGGAAATCAGGACCACTTATCAGAGGGAGGAAGAGGGTCACATGTGCAGGGAAGATGTCACAGTCATGTTTATCACCCAATGCAGAGTTCATGGACAGAAGCGAGTTTTGTATAACAATTATGTTTGCCTCATGAGTTGTTCAGGAACAGAAGCATTCATGAACTGAGGAATTATTGCATTTTATTGGAAAACAATTCAGTTTATAGCAGCTTGTTACATTGATAGGACGTAAACATGAATCTAATGTCATGAATTTCATTATAACATAGAGATAAACTGAGAATTAGCTAACATAGAGTGAAATAGGGCTGAGAGGAAATGAAGAGTTCTGATGACATTTTCCAGGCTGTGGAGTCAACCATATCTTTAGTGAAATGTAGCCTAAGACTGTCTCATTCATGAGCCTATTCTGATTTCTTTTACACAAAAGTTTTGAGCTGGATTTTTCCAATGTGCAACTCCTTTTTAAAATGTTTAACATAGCACCTGGAGGGGTGCAAGTTCTCAATAAATAATAGCTCTTATTATTATTATCAGTGATTGCATCAATGACAGAATCAAGTGGTTTTTGATTTTCTGAGATATCTAATGGAAACAAGAACAGCCTATCATCTGAAAACCTATGAGGATAATTTGGAGAATTTTAAGTTTTGGGGAACTCAGTTTTGCAAGGCACAATCTTTCAGATAGATTGTTCATAGCAAAAAAATAACAGCTGGAGCAGCATATGATTCATAAGTTTAGATGATGTGATTTGTCTTTCCAATGAGTTGAAGGAAAAGCCAATGGATATTTCAAAATGTAGTGCTGGAGTTACAGGAGGTTATTGGTTTACTCTTCAAATCCATTCAATGAAGTATGATGAGTAGATGGGAGAGAAAGAAAAATAGGAAGGTATATAATGTTTACCCAACCTATTTAGGTATTTGAACAAATATGGAAAACAAATCAAAGCTAATGTCTGGTATTTTTGTTTTTAATGTCTGCAACCCTTAAGGTCTGTCAATATTATGATGAAGTCTAATTGATATTAGTGGATATACTGCTTAAATGGCAGTGAAGCAATTCTTACTGTTTTCTTGAGGATGTATTTTTCAACAAGATCTTTTTTTTTCCTTTCTGGTACTGGGGAACCCAGGGCCTTCTCACTGAGCAACATTCTTATCCTTTTTTTTTAAAGGTTTTTAAATTGATCAAGTTGGGCTTAAACTTGTAATCTTTGTAACTTAGTGTCCCAGAATGTAGAATTACAGACATGACCTGCCATACTTGGCCAGGTCTTTTTCTTGTTTTCCCCCCTTAAGTTTATTGGTACATTTTAGGTATATAGTAAAGTTACATTCATCATTGGGATATTGTAGCTGTATGTGATGTATCTTGGCTCTTATTTTTCCCCATTCCCCTGCCCTCCCTTCACCTATTCCACCCTTCCCTATCTACAAAGACTTTGTTTCCCTTTTTGTCCTTTTCTCATATTTTTAATTTTCCCTTCTTTTCTTTCCCCTACCCTCCCACTTCCCCTACTCCTTTAGACCTTTTCTTCCTATTCCACATTATGTATTATACATTTTGGTTTTTTTAGGGTAGGAAAAATTTATTGAGGGAAAGAAAGTTTCTGTCTAATAGAGACAAAAGGGGGACCAAAACGTGGGTTGCTGCTTAATCCACTTTTCAAAGATGTTTTATACAGCAAATCCATGTGGTGAGGTGGGTACAAAGTGGGAAAAAACTATAAATCCAGTGGAAAATTACAAGGTTGGCATGATGCGGGGTAAGACCATGACCAATCAATAAGATTGCAAATACAGTCACCCAGGTAATATTGATTAAATGGGGGTCAAATGGGGGAGCAAGTCACTTAGCAAGCATACAAGGATTTCCAGTGTGGGTTGGGGTCAGGGATATTTCCTGGAAAAGCTCAGCTGAGAACTTGGCTGTCCACCCAGGTGACTGATACCGATTTAGAATATCAATCACTGATATTTATATATCAGCCAGGGGAGGCACAAGGGTGTAGTAGTTTCTGTCCTTTTACAATTCTGGACTTCAGTGAATGTGTCTTTATTGTCCTCCATGTTGGCTCTTTCTGGGCTGGCCCTATCTAACTGCCTACAAGATATCTAATTAACTTACCTATTTGCAATATTACCCCCTCTGAAGAAGTACCCCTAACTGCTGTGAGGGGAAAAGGGTGAAGACAGCTCTGGCTACTCCCAGCTGCAGAGGGTCATAGTCATGATCAGTAGTTAGAGTTACTCTTAGAGGGTTTATCTAAGGCCTTTAATAGGCACAAGGCATTGTAATCTTGGTAGATACATAGCTTTTAAGTCTGGAGGAGACAAAGCCAAAGAAACAATTAAGAATGCATGGGCCAAATTATAAGGTCAGCAGAATTGCTATGAATATAGCCCACAAAGAGGATAAGGATAAGGTCGAGGGGACTTCAGAATCCAACATAGAAGTTGTACTGCATAGTTTAGCAGTTATAAGCTGTTTACAAGACTGATCTGGTGGATCCTGGTTAAAGAACTGTAGCACATTTGTCATTGGTTCCATTTGTATGACTGCTTGGGTTTTGGCATCCTCTAGGCAAGAATAAAACTTTTAAGAAAACAGAGTATGCGTAATCCAAGCATGAGCACACTAGAATGAAAGGGAAGGTTGGGGAGAAAGTCAAACTTAGAAATTGAAATAGTGACTGAACCTGCTGGTCTTAGATTCTTTCATTGATAGGTTATCTATGAGTCTGTTACTTTGTCATAAGTCTCTCTAATTTGAAGAGCAAATTCGCTAAGAAATATAAAACTCTAGCTGAACTCTTATAGATTTTACCATAATTTTTTCCTAATGATCCATAATCGTGGTCGGCTACTGGTAGAGCTGTAAACTGCTGGAAGGGGTCAGTGACTGGAGTCCCTTTTTATATCTAGCTTTGTTATTATGACATTATTGTATGCCTCTTTTGGTTATTCATTCTGCTGGGTGTTTAAGACCAAGTTAAAGTGAGACCTATGTAGATCAATGTGAACCTCTTACTATCTATCAAGGTCAGTTAAGTCTACTCAGTCATTACTTTGGAACCATGCATAGAGCCTTTCAGCTTGTCTGTCAGTTTCAGCCATTAGGATGGGTCATGGCCTTGCTTGACCATTTTGCTTTCAGTGAAAGCATGGGAGACCTTCTTTTGGCACACAATATATTTATCCTCTGGTGCCCAGCAATTTCTCTGCTCAGGAGGTTGAGTGACTTAACAAAGATGTAGGATCCTATAGAAAAGGTTCCTTCGTGTCCTGGATCTTGTAGACTTCTAGGGTCCAGGACCAAAATATTGGCAGTCCTCTTAGCCTAGTTACCTTTCTAGTTTTGGTCTCCAAAGTTTAGTTGTTGAATACCCAGAAGAGAAGATCAGTGACATTAGTAGTACAGTAGGAGCAGTGAGTTTAACTATCACAATTTTTTTCTGGACATTAAATACTTTGAAGTATAAAGCACAATTAGAGGGGCTGTTATTCTGAAACAGCAAAACTCTCCGTTCTGTTGAATTAGCTCATTTCTGCTAGTTGGAGAGGATGGAATGCACATAGGAGCTTCAGAGACAAAGTGAAAGTAAGCTTTAATTTAATGAATGCCAACAGTCCAGTTGCATTCACATGCAGGAGACTGGCCCCATCCCACACTTGAACAAAGAAGATATACATTCTAGGAGGGGTATGGAGTAGTCTTTCAGTCAAACACCTCCATTTAATCACAAGATATTAAAAGACATAAAGAAAACACTTATTTGTTATACTTTAGTAGGATGCCATCTAAAAAGAACATATATATTGGCCTATAAATGTACCTTAGGAGTTCACAATGTCTAACCTCTAATTTCAGTATGTGACATTGTTTCAACTGGTGACTGAGCATCTTTAAGTGTGGTGACACATATAACATACAATACATAAGTTTTTTTTTTTGAGACAGAGTCTCACTATGTAGTCGAAACTGACCTGGAACTCACTATGTAGCCTAGGCTGGTCTCAAACTCACAGCAACCCTCCTGACTCAGCCTCCCCAGTGCTAGGATTATAGATGTGAACCAACATGTCTGGCCATTACATAAATTTTTAAGAAAACTATTATTTGACTGGTTATCTCATGATGGCTTGACATGTACCTCTTATCACAAGTAGCTGGAGTGCAAGAGAAAGGCAGACACCTGGAGTCAAAAAAGTCATTACCATAGATATACCCTCAGAAAGCATGAATATATACACCATGAAAAAACAATGAGTATCAGTTACATTAAACTCCTTGTCCCTTAATTTTGTTTTGTACCAAGAATATTTTCAATAAAACCTTATTGTTTTCCCATAGAACACTTAATCATTTGGCCATGACCAACATAAACATGTCACAATAATATATTTAGCAATGTATTTTCCACAAGGCTATGGAAATTATTGGAGTCCTTTTTGTGAAGAAAGGCTGGAATAAAATTTTTTCTAGTCAGCCACTCCTTTATTTACTGAGGGGAGTCCTGTCCAGTAGTTTTCCTAAGCCTGAGTCTTTTTAAAATTGTCTTAACAAATTTTTAGAAGGCCTATGAAGGCCAGATCATAACAATTAACACATTATTTTTGACCAATGAAAGATTCCTGGGTTATATATATATAGACAACAATATGTACTGTATTTGTAAAACTAGTTGACATTATTTGGATAATCTGGCAACTTGGGGGAAGCTTGTCTTTAATTACATTTATCTATAAGCCAACTTGAGTTACAGACAAATATCTTTTAAAAAAATCCAAAATGCCAAACTCAAAGAAAATAGCTGTATATGTTGTAACAAATTGAACAGACTGATAGACACACACATAAGGAAACTTGTTTATAAACCAGAATGCACTCAGATATATTTGGCCAAGTTGAATTATAATAACTTGTCTAATTCTTAGGTTTATAACTATAAATAAGACTAGTCAGAACTTTGTAGATCAATTAATAGAGATCTCTTGTAATAAGAATGAGAAGGAATAAAAATCTTCTATACCTGTAAAAGCAAAAACAGTTTCAAGATGGGCCCTAAACTGACAATTTTTCTGAGTGGAACACCAAGCTACACAGGTTTCTCATGGTGGCTTTTATAGCCACATGTATTTGGACAGTCACATGTAATTGTTTCCTCTAAAGGAACAAACTGTTGAGGGTAATTGTAATTATCTCCAGGTGGGTCCATGTAGAAAAGATTAAGTGACACTCTTTGGAGCTAAATATGAATTCCAAACAGTGAGGGAAGAAGACCTGCTAAGGTTCCAACCTGCTGTACTGCAGATGTCTACCTATGACAGTTTTTTTCCATTTTGAAAAGAAACAAAGGGAAAGAAGGTATCCCTGTCTATTCCTCTTGTTCTGTGCCCAATCTAAGGTGTCCCTTAGACTTTATCCCATCCAGTGCCAGTGGTGGCAGACTAGAGGTGCAAGGAAGTGTGGCCAGAGTCGGGTTAGCTATTCTTTTCATTCTCTAATTTCACCTGAGGGCTGAAACACAGGTAAATCTGGACTAAAATTTACATTCAGTCTTCAAGAGTTTTGGGATTAAGGCTAGATCAGTTTTCTATATGGCCCAGAAATAAGTGAAGATGAGCTTTACTCTGGAAGGGTTCTGGGGAGGGGAAACTCACCATTCTGGAAGTTTTGTCTTAAAATCTGGTGTCCACATAGAAGCAAAGTGCCTTGAATTAAATGCTGTTGAGAACTGTGTTATTTCTCAGGGGCAGGGCAGTGGAGAAAGGACAGAAGAGTGTCATTAAGTATGGTGTAAGGATTAAATCTTAACCATCTCAGTTATAGAAGGACAATTAAGATCAGGAGTTTTTCTGAATGGATTGCAATCCTTAGCAAAACATATCTCTAGAGACAAGGGCTATGACTAATTAAACCAATAATCATAGAACCTGAATGGCTGCTTTTTGCCTTTTGAAAGAGAATTAGTGTTTTAACTATATTATTTAGGACTTATCCTTTTAATGAATCGCATCTTTCTAATCTAGTCCATATGTCTGAGTAAGTCCTCTAAAGACCTCAATGTGCATATCAGGGTCACCCAAAAACTTTATTAGGTCTCATTTAATCTGTCTTAGATAACTAAGAAAGACATATGAACACCTGTAATCCCATATATGTCATTTATTTCTTCAAAGGGATATTGTCTTTGAGGGACCTGAACTACTTAGCTAAGGATGGATGTAAGCCTCATGGAGGTTTTAATTATGACTGGCCTATATACTCCACCCTCAGACCTGGTGGTCAAGGTTTAAAGTTGTCTTGAAAATGGTTCTCAGGTTCTAAAGAGTGAGGCACAGCCTCAGGATTAGAGGTACTGAATGTCTTAAAGGTGAGATGTCTCTCATTACATTTACACTTGAACACAAACAAGAATTACTTCTTATTGTAAAGAAAACCTCAACATAAGATGATTTTGACCACTTTCTCTCTTTTACAGTATAATTCAATTTGTGAGATACCATCCTCCTACTTTCCATGGTACTTCACTTTAGGAGGTAGGTACACCACACACAAGTGTAGAGAAATACTAAACTGCTCCTTAATACATTCCAAAGAAATGTGATATTCAGATATGGTATTCCTAATATGAAATGAGAGAAACAAATATGGCATTCTGTAAGTCTCTGCTTGATTCCTGTGCCCCCTAGGGAATCCCCAGAGCATCCCCCAAGGTTTATTCCACTCCAGGACAAATAGCTACCATCTGGAGAAAGACCCAGAAAATAAAACCACATTGGACTATCTACACTTTACCATGTGCAATCTTATCTTCCTCAGGTAACTCGTATCCTTACTCCAGTAGATACTCTGAAAGCACAAGTTACAATTGACTGCTGCTATAACAATCATGTCTAGAGCAGGAAGTATTGCTAGCAAACCAAGATATTCAAATCACTTCTTTCTAGTTCCTTGAAAGTGAGAGTGAGGAAAATAGGTCAGCATTCAAATTAGGGCTCTTTTCCTGCAGAAGAGATAACCTTCAGAGATGGTAAGTCAGAGATTCTGCCCTGGGCACTAGATTCATGAAGTATTTGAAACACATAGGTCCTTCACAGTCACAATCTATATAGGAAAGGCATCTTTATCAACTTCCTAGCCACACACACTGAAGTAAGAGAAAGGCTGACCAAAATAGTTCCATATTCTAGTTAGCATGTAAAAACAAATGCAAGTTAATGGTTGCTTTTTTTCCTAATGTAAGACAAAATATTTATTGAGAGTTGCCTTAGTCTGACTTTCTGGAAGCAGGAGTGGTCTGACTACAAGGGATTCTCAAATGAACTCCCAACAATTTGGAGAAAAGTTTAAGGGGAGTTTTAACTCATGAGGATATCACTAGCAGAGAGAAAAAGTCCAAATAAAGTTCAAGCTAGTTAAGCATTCAAAAAAAAAATCAGAATATAGCATTCTATAAGTCCACAGTCAACATTCCAAAGTCCATAACCTATTGGAAAAGGCAGTTTTCTCCCCTAGATACATAAATGAAAACCATGCTTATAAGGGGGGGAGAAGGTTCAGATGGTTTTTAATCTATGAAAGATTTTTTTTTGTATTTTTGTAGAAGTCTGTCTTACTAGTAGTAGAGAAAGCAGTCCAAACCTGTAGCTCAACTCTTAATGGAGGCTTAAGAAAGGGCTTTAACAGCATCATATCCGATTTCCCTGAGACAGAGAATATATGATGATCCCTGTCAGGGTTCCCTTTTCACCTCATGGAAGAGTCTAGATAGGACAAGATGTGGAGATTTTCTGCTAAGTACCTGAATGGGCTGTTGGTGGCTAGTTTCTTCTAAGAGGCCTTTGGGTATCGGCCAGAGAGTAGCCCTGGCCATGACCCCTCAGTCGTCACCTTAATTTTTGCTAGTTCCATGAAGAGATTTATCTCTAAGAGGAACACAATTGCCTAATTGGTTAATGTTCCATCCTCTGCTGGCATCAGTGGGAATGGGTATTTACCAGAGGGCAACTGGAAAAACTTGTCCTCTGCTTTGAGAGTGGCAGCTGCCCTAAAGGCAATTACTAGCTGGCAGAGTAACCAGCATTTTTTTATGATTCCATAAATGAAAGATAAATGCCTAAACTGTCTTTATTTGAAATGATTGAATAAGACACCCATTTTGTAGCATTTTGAAGCAACTAAGTCCAAATGCAACATATACAGAACAAGAATGAAGTGTGAATTTAACAAAACACAATGCATAATAAAAATAATAAATTTTCAAACATTTAAAGCACATAATTTAAAATTAAGACACTTTTAAAACACAAGCTGAAACAAAGGCCATGATTTATGAAACAAAAACCAGAATCTATGAAACAAATGTTGAGAGCCTATGGAACAAAAGTTACAATCTATAAAGCAAAAAGACCAAAGTTAGAACCTATGAAAGAAAACTCTTACCTCCATCCAGTAGTCTCAATGGAAAACCTCCAAAATGATATAGGGGGAAGAGATGAAACTCCCAAACCTGCTAGATATCCAAAACACACGTTCATCTTCTCTAAAATTGAAGAATGAATTCTTGGAACAATAGACATTAAGGGTGGGAAAAATTTATTGAGAGAAAGAAGCCTTCTGACTAAGAGAGAGAGAAGGGGGACCAAAAAGTGGGTTGACCCCATTTTGACCTTTATTTAAACTTTTAGTTTTTCACACCAAAGAAATGTTTGGCATTTACACAGGTGTCCTATTTATTTCCCTCAAGTGTATAGTTTCCTCTTAATTAATATGAGAAAATGAAAAAAATAGAAACAAAGTCTTTATAGATTGGGATGTGTGGAGGGGTTGAAGAGAAGGAAGTGGAATGGGAAAAAAATAAGAACCAAGATGGATTATTTAAAGGTGCAAATTTTCAATGATGAATGTCATTATATTGCATACTTTAAATGTATGAATAACATTAAATTTAAAAAAGCTTATGGCCTCTATGCATCAGTTTAGCTATAAATGTTTTTAGTTTCTCATTCATTATGGCTGAGTAGTACTCCACTTTATATAAAAAAAATTTTTTTCCTCATCCAGTGCCCAGTTGATGGACAGTTGGGCTGTTTCCAAATTTTAGCTATTACAAACTGTGCTGCTATAAACATGGGTGAGCATATATCACTTTGGTATGATTATTTTAATTCTTTTGGAAAGATACCCAGTAGAGGAATAGCTGGGTCAAATGGCACCTCTAATCCTAGTTTTTTGAGATATCTCCATATTGATTTCCACAGTGGTTGTACCAGTCTGCACTCCCACCAACAACAGAAAGGTTCCTTTCTCTTCACAACCTCACCAGCATTTATCAGTTGGTTTCTTGATAGCAGCCATTCTTTCTGGAGTAAAGTGGAATCTCTGTTGTTTCCATCTGTATCTCTTGAATGAACAGTTATATTGAATATAATTTCATACATTTACTTGCTGCTTTTACTTGTTTGTCTAAGAAATATCTGTTCATTTCATATGCCCATTTTTGATTTGGGTCTTTATATTTTGGGGGG